>NC_138303.1:97270000-97725000 GCF_965601325.2 Salmo salar | reverse complement strand
TCTCTCTCTCTCTGTGTGTGGGGCTCTCTCTCTCTCTGTGTGTGTGTGTGTGTGGGGCTCTCTCTCTCTCTGTGTGTGTGTGTGGGGCTCTCTCTCTCTGTGTGTGTGTGTGGGGCTCTCTCTCTCTCTGTGTGTGTGTGTGGGGCTCTCTCTCTCTCTGTGTGTGTGTGTGGGGCTCTCTCTCTCTCTGTGTGTGTGTGTGGGGCTCTCTCTCTGTGTGTGTGTGTGTGGGGCTCTCTCTCTGTGTGTGTGTGTGTGGGGCTCTCTCTCTCTGTGGGTGTGTGTGTGTGTGGGGGGGGCTCTCTCTCTCTCTGTGGGTGTGTGTGTGTGTGGCGGGGGCTCTCTGTCTGTCTGTCTGTGTGTGTGTGGGGCTCTCTCTCTCTCTGTGTGTGTGTGGGGCTCTCTCTCTGTGTGTGTGTGTGTGGGGCTCTCTCTCTGTGTGTGTGTGTGTGTGTGTGTGTGTGGGGGGGCTCTCTGTGTCTGTGTGTATCTCTTTATTTCAATATATCCATCTATAGCTGCTGTGGAGCTAGGTGCAGATTTGCCACTTGTGATAAAATGCATGATTTATTATTATTCTACACATCATGCTGATCCGCCCCCTCAGCTTGATTTGTCAACAAAAACAAAAAACCTTGAATTTCTCAATTTGTGTTCCTCTCGACAACCCGCACCTTTCCTCCTCTCCGTCCCTGGCACCCCCGAGAACAACATGATCTCACTCATAACCCATCGGATCACACCAGGTAGAAACTAGCCCTAAGCACATATCTAGAATCAGATTACTGATTAGTGATCTACCCTCAATGGTACCCATTTACCATTAGGTGGGTGAAATAACCCCTGACCCTGTATCAGCGGTTATGGGTCAATTCTACCACCACCTGTGGGAACAACGCATGGCCATCTCATATAAGACAGGGTTAACACTATAAAGCTCACCATATGGCAGGTCAACTCCCCCTCCATCTCATATTAGACAGGGTTAACACTATAAAGCTCACCATATGGCAGGTCAACTCCCCCTCCATCTCATATTAGACAGGGTTAACACTATAAAGCTCACCATATGGCAGGTCAACTCCCCCTCCATCTCATATTAGACAGGGTTAACACTATAAAGCTCACCATATGGCAGGTCAACTCCCCCTCCATCTCATATAAGACAGGGTTAACACTATAAAGCTCACCATATGGCAGGTCAACTCCCCCTCCATCTCATATAAGACAGGGTTAACACTATAAAGCTCACCATATGGCAGGTCAACTCCCCCTCCATCTCATATTAGACAGGGTTAACACTATAAAGCTCACCATATGGCAGGTCAACTCCCCCTCCATCTCATATAAGACAGGGTTAACACTATAAAGCTCACCATATGGCAGGTCAACTCCCCCTCCATCTCATATTAGACAGGGTTAACACTATAAAGCTCACCATATGGCAGGTCAACTCCCCCTCCATCTCATATAAGACAGGGTTAACACTATAAAGCTCACCATATGGCAGGTCAACTCCCCCTCCATCTCATATAAGACAGGGTTAACACTATAAAGCTCACCATATGGCAGGTCAACTCCCCCTCCATCTCATATAAGACAGGGTTAACACTATAAAGCTCACCATATGGCAGGTCAACTCCCCCTCCATCTCATATTAGACAGGGTTAACACTATAAAGCTCACCATATGGCAGGTCAACTCCCCCTCCATCTCATATAAGACAGGGTTAACACTATAAAGCTCACCATATGGCAGGTCAACTCCCCCTCCATCTCATATTAGACAGGGTTAACACTATAAAGCTCACCATATGGCAGGTCAACTCCCCCTCCATCTCATATAAGACAGGGTTAACACTATAAAGCTCACCATATGGCAGGTCAACTCCCCCTCCATCTCATATAAGACAGGGTTAACACTATAAAGCTCACCATATGGCAGGTCAACTCCCCCTCCATCTCATATTAGACAGGGTTAACACTATAAAGCTCACCATATGGCAGGTCAACTCCCCCTCCATCTCATATTAGACAGGGTTAACACTATAAAGCTCACCATATGGCAGGTCAACTCCCCCTCCATCTCATATTAGACAGGGTTAACACTATAAAGCTCACCATATGGCAGGTCAACTCCCCCTCCATCTCATATAAGACAGGGTTAACACTATAAAGCTCACCATATGGCAGGTCAACTCCCCCTCCATCTCATATTAGACAGGGTTAACACTATAAAGCTCACCATATGGCAGGTCAACTCCCCCTCCATCTCATATTAGACAGGGTTAACACTATAAAGCTCACCATATGGCAGGTCAACTCCCCCTCCATCTCATATTAGACAGGGTTAACACTATAAAGCTCACCATATGGCAGGTCAACTCCCCCTCCATCTCATATAAGACAGGGTTAACACTATAAAGCTCACCATATGGCAGGTCAACTCCCCCTCCATCTCATATTAGACAGGGTTAACACTATAAAGCTCACCATATGGCAGGTCAACTCCCCCTCCATCTCATATAAGACAGGGTTAACACTATAAAGCTCACCATATGGCAGGTCAACTCCCCCTCCATCTCATATTAGACAGGGTTAACACTATAAAGCTCACCATATGGCAGGTCAACTCCCCCTCCATCTCATATTAGACAGGGTTAACACTATAAAGCTCACCATATGGCAGGTCAACTCCCCCTCCATCTCATATAAGACAGGGTTAACACTATAAAGCTCACCATATGGCAGGTCAACTCCCCCTCCATCTCATATTAGACAGGGTTAACACTATAAAGCTCACCATATGGCAGGTCAACTCCCCCTCCATCTCATATAAGACAGGGTTAACACTATAAAGCTCACCATATGGCAGGTCAACTCCCCCTCCATCTCATATAAGACAGGGTTAACACTATAAAGCTCACCATATGGCAGGTCAACTCCCCCTCCATCTCATATAAGACAGGGTTAACACTATAAAGCTCACCATATGGCAGGTCAACTCCCCCTCCATCTCATATAAGACAGGGTTAACACTATAAAGCTCACCATATGGCAGGTCAACTCCCCCTCCATCTCATATAAGACAGGGTTAACACTATAAAGCTCACCATATGGCAGGTCAACTCCCCCTCCATCTCATATTAGACAGGGTTAACACTATAAAGCTCACCATATGGCAGGTCAACTCCCCCTCCATCTCATATTAGACAGGGTTAACACTATAAAGCTCACCATATGGCAGGTCAACTCCCCCTCCATCTCATATTAGACAGGGTTAACACTATAAAGCTCACCATATGGCAGGTCAACTCCCCCTCCATCTCATATTAGACAGGGTTAACACTATAAAGCTCACCATATGGCAGGTCAACTCCCCCTCCATCTCATATTAGACAGGGTTAACACTATAAAGCTCACCATATGGCAGGTCAACTCCCCCTCCATCTCATATAAGACAGGGTTAACACTATAAAGCTCACCATATGGCAGGTCAACTCCCCCTCCATCTCATATAAGACAGGGTTAACACTATAAAGCTCACCATATGGCAGGTCAACTCCCCCTCCATCTCATATTAGACAGGGTTAACACTATAAAGCTCACCATATGGCAGGTCAACTCCCCCTCCATCTCATATAAGACAGGGTTAACACTATAAAGCTCACCATATGGCAGGTCAACTCCCCCTCCATCTCATATAAGACAGGGTTAACACTATAAAGCTCACCATATGGCAGGTCAACTCCCCCTCCATCTCATATAAGACAGGGTTAACACTATAAAGCTCACCATATGGCAGGTCAACTCCCCCTCCATCTCATATAAGACAGGGTTAACACTATAAAGCTCACCATATGGCAGGTCAACTCCCCCTCCATCTCATATAAGACAGGGTTAACACTATAAAGCTCACCATATGGCAGGTCAACTCCCCCTCCATCTCATATTAGACAGGGTTAACACTATAAAGCTCACCATATGGCAGGTCAACTCCCCTCCATCTCATATAAGACAGGGTTAACACTATAAAGCTCACCATATGGCAGGTCAACTCCCCCTCCATCTCATATTAGACAGGGTTAACACTATAAAGCTCACCATATGGCAGGTCAACTCCCCCTCCATCTCATATTAGACAGGGTTAACACTATAAAGCTCACCATATGGCAGGTCAACTCCCCCTCCATCTCATATTAGACAGGGTTAACACTATAAAGCTCACCATATGGCAGGTCAACTCCCCCTCCATCTCATATAAGACAGGGTTAACACTATAAAGCTCACCATATGGCAGGTCAACTCCCCCTCCATCTCATATAAGACAGGGTTAACACTATAAAGCTCACCATATGGCAGGTCAACTCCCCCTCCATCTCATATAAGACAGGGTTAACACTATAAAGCTCACCATATGGCAGGTCAACTCCCCCTCCATCTCATATTAGACAGGGTTAACACTATAAAGCTCACCATATGGCAGGTCAACTCCCATCTCATATAAGACAGGGTTAACACTATAAAGCTCACCATATGGCAGGTCAACTCCCCCTCCATCTCATATTAGACAGGGTTAACACTATAAAGCTCACCATATGGCAGGTCAACTCCCCCTCCATCTCATATAAGACAGGGTTAACACTATAAAGCTCACCATATGGCAGGTCAACTCCCCCTCCATCTCATATAAGACAGGGTTAACACTATAAAGCTCACCATATGGCAGGTCAACTCCCCCTCCATCTCATATAAGACAGGGTTAACACTATAAAGCTCACCATATGGCAGGTCAACTCCCCCTCCATCTCATATTAGACAGGGTTAACACTATAAAGCTCACCATATGGCAGGTCAACTCCCCCCTCCATCTCATATAAGACAGGGTTAACACTATAAAGCTCACCATATGGCAGGTCAACTCCCCCTCCATCTCATATTAGACAGGGTTAACACTATAAAGCTCACCATATGGCAGGTCAACTCCCCCCTCCATCTCATATAAGACAGGGTTAACACTATAAAGCTCACCATATGGCAGGTCAACTCCATCTCATATAAGACAGGGTTAACACTATAAAGCTCACCATATGGCAGGTCAACTCCCCCTCCATCTCATATTAGACAGGGTTAACACTATAAAGCTCACCATATGGCAGGTCAACTCCCCCTCCATCTCATATAAGACAGGGTTAACACTATAAAGCTCACCATATGGCAGGTCAACTCCCCCTCCATCTCATATTAGACAGGGTTAACACTATAAAGCTCACCATATGGCAGGTCAACTCCCCCTCCATCTCATATAAGACAGGGTTAACACTATAAAGCTCACCATATGGCAGGTCAACTCCCCCTCCATCTCATATAAGACAGGTTTAACACTATAAAGCTCACCATATGGCAGGTCAACTCCATCTCATATAAGACAGGGTTAACACTATAAAGCTCACCATATGGCAGGTCAACTCCCCCTCCATCTCATATAAGACAGGGTTAACACTATAAAGCTCACCATATGGCAGGTCAACTCCCCCTCCATCTCATATAAGACAGGGTTAACACTATAAAGCTCACCATATGGCAGGTCAACTCCCCCCTCCATCTCATATTAGACAGGGTTAACACTATAAAGCTCACCATATGGCAGGTCAACTCCCCCTCCATCTCATATTAGAAAGGGTTAACACTATAAAGCTCACCATATGGCAGGTCAGCTCCCCCTCCATCTCATATATGTTCAGGGTTAACACTATAAAGCTCACCATATGGCAGGTCAACTCCCCCCTCCATCTCATATTAGACAGGGTTAACACTATAAAGCTCACCATATGGCAGGTCAACTCCCCCTCCATCTCATATTAGACAGGGTTAACACTATAAAGCTCACCATATGGCAGGTCAACTCCCCCTCCATCTCATATAAGACAGGGTTAACACTATAAAGGTCACCATATGGCAGGTCAACTCCCCCTCCATCTCATATAAGACAGGGTTAACACTATAAAGCTCACCATATGGCAGGTCAACTCCCCCTCCATCTCATATTAGACAGGGTTAACACTATAAAGCTCACCATATGGCAGGTCAACTCCATCTCATATAAGACAGGGTTAACACTATAAAGCTCACCATATGGCAGGTCAACTCCCCCTCCATCTCATATTAGACAGGGTTAACACTATAAAGCTCACCATATGGCAGGTCAACTCCCCCCTCCATCGCATATTAGACAGGGTTAACACTATAAAGCTCACCATATGGCAGGTCAACTCCCCCTCCATCTCATATTAGACAGGGTTAACACTATAAAGCTCACCATATGGCAGGTCAACTCCCCCTCCATCTCATATTAGACAGGGTTAACACTATAAAGCTCACCATATGGCAGGTCAACTCCCCCCTCCATCTCATATTAGACAGGGTTAACACTATAAAGCTCACCATATGGCAGGTCAACTCCCCCTCCATCTCATATTAGACAGGGTTAACACTAAAGCTCACCATATGGCAGGTCAACTCCCACTCATATAAGACAGGGTTAACACTATAAAGCTCACCATATGGCAGGTCAACTCCCCCTCCATCTCATATAAGACAGGGTTAACACTATAAAGCTCACCATATGGCAGGTCAACTCCCCCTCCATCTCATATTAGACAGGGTTAACACTATAAAGCTCACCATATGGCAGGTCAACTCCCCCCTCCATCTCATATTAGACAGGGTTAACACTATAAAGCTCACCATATGGCAGGTCAACTCCCCCTCCATCTCATATAAGACAGGGTTAACACTATAAAGCTCACCATATGGCAGGTCAACTCCCATCTCATATAAGACAGGGTTAACACTATAAAGCTCACCATATGGCAGGTCAACTCCCCCCTCCATCTCATATAAGACAGGGTTAACACTATAAAGCTCACCATATGGCAGGTCAACTCCCCCTCCATCTCATATTAGACAGGGTTAACACTATAAAGCTCACCATATGGCAGGTCAACTCCCTCCTCCATCTCATATAAGACAGGGTTAACACTATAAAGCTCACCATATGGCAGGTCAACTCCCCCTCCATCTCATATTAGACAGGGTTAACACTATAAAGCTCACCATATGGCAGGTCAACTCTCCCTCCATCTCATATTAGACAGGGTTAACACTATAAAGCTCACCATATGGCAGGTCAACTCCCCCTCCATCTCATATAAGACAGGGTTAACACTATAAAGCTCACCATATGGCAGGTCAACTCCCCCTCCATCTCATATTAGACAGGGTTAACACTATAAAGCTCACCATATGGCAGGTCAACTCCCCCTCCATCTCATATAAGACAGGGTTAACACTATAAAGCTCACCATATGGCAGGTCAACTCCCCTCCATCTCATATAAGACAGGGTTAACACTATAAAGCTCACCATATGGCAGGTCAACTCCCCCTCCATCTCATATAAGACAGGGTTAACACTATAAAGCTCACCATATGGCAGGTCAACTCCCCCTCCATCTCATATAAGACAGGGTTAACACTATAAAGCTCACCATATGGCAGGTCAACTCCCCCTCCATCTCATATTAGACAGGGTTAACACTATAAAGCTCACCATATGGCAGGTCAACTCCCCCTCCATCTCATATTAGACAGGGTTAACACTATAAAGCTCACCATATGGCAGGTCAACTCCCCCTCCATCTCATATTAGACAGGGTTAACACTATAAAGCTCACCATATGGCAGGTCAACTCCCCCTCCATCTCATATTAGACAGGGTTAACACTATAAAGCTCACCATATGGCAGGTCAACTCCCCCTCCATCTCATATAAGACAGGGTTAACACTATAAAGCTCACCATATGGCAGGTCAACTCCCCCTCCATCTCATATAAGACAGGGTTAACACTATAAAGCTCACCATATGGCAGGTCAACTCCCCCTCCATCTCATATTAGACAGGGTTAACACTATAAAGCTCACCATATGGCAGGTCAACTCCCCCTCCATCTCATATAAGACAGGGTTAACACTATAAAGCTCACCATATGGCAGGTCAACTCCCCCTCCATCTCATATTAGACAGGGTTAACACTATAAAGCTCACCATATGGCAGGTCAACTCCCCCTCCATCTCATATTAGACAGGGTTAACACTATAAAGCTCACCATATGGCAGGTCAACTCCCCCTCCATCTCATATAAGACAGGGTTAACACTATAAAGCTCACCATATGGCAGGTCAACTCCCCCTCCATCTCATATAAGACAGGGTTAACACTATAAAGCTCACCATATGGCAGGTCAACTCCCCCTCCATCTCATATTAGACAGGGTTAACACTATAAAGCTCACCATATGGCAGGTCAACTCCCCCTCCATCTCATATAAGACAGGGTTAACACTATAAAGCTCACCATATGGCAGGTCAACTCCCCCTCCATCTCATATAAGACAGGGTTAACACTATAAAGCTCACCATATGGCAGGTCAACTCCCCCTCCATCTCATATAAGACAGGGTTAACACTATAAAGCTCACCATATGGCAGGTCAACTCCCCCTCCATCTCATATAAGACAGGGTTAACACTATAAAGCTCACCATATGGCAGGTCAACTCCCCCTCCATCTCATATAAGACAGGGTTAACACTATAAAGCTCACCATATGGCAGGTCAACTCCCCCTCCATCTCATATTAGACAGGGTTAACACTATAAAGCTCACCATATGGCAGGTCAACTCCCCCTCCATCTCATATAAGACAGGGTTAACACTATAAAGCTCACCATATGGCAGGTCAACTCCCTCCATCTCATATAAGACAGGGTTAACACTATAAAGCTCACCATATGGCAGGTCAACTCCCCCTCCATCTCATATTAGACAGGGTTAACACTATAAAGCTCACCATATGGCAGGTCAACTCCCCCTCCATCTCATATAAGACAGGGTTAACACTATAAAGCTCACCATATGGCAGGTCAACTCCCCCTCCATCTCATATAAGACAGGGTTAACACTATAAAGCTCACCATATGGCAGGTCAACTCCCCCTCCATCTCATATTAGACAGGGTTAACACTATAAAGCTCACCATATGGCAGGTCAACTCCCCCTCCATCTCATATAAGACAGGGTTAACACTATAAAGCTCACCATATGGCAGGTCAACTCCCCCTCCATCTCATATAAGACAGGGTTAACACTATAAAGCTCACCATATGGCAGGTCAACTCCCCCTCCATCTCATATAAGACAGGGTTAACACTATAAAGCTCACCATATGGCAGGTCAACTCCCCCTCCATCTCATATTAGACAGGGTTAACACTATAAAGCTCACCATATGGCAGGTCAACTCCCCCTCCATCTCATATAAGACAGGGTTAACACTATAAAGCTCACCATATGGCAGGTCAACTCCCCTCCATCTCATATAAGACAGGGTTAACACTATAAAGCTCACCATATGGCAGGTCAACTCCCCCTCCATCTCATATTAGACAGGGTTAACACTATAAAGCTCACCATATGGCAGGTCAACTCCCCCTCCATCTCATATTAGACAGGGTTAACACTATAAAGCTCACCATATGGCAGGTCAACTCCCCCTCCATCTCATATAAGACAGGGTTAACACTATAAAGCTCACCATATGGCAGGTCAACTCCCCCCTCCATCTCATATTAGACAGGGTTAACACTATAAAGCTCACCATATGGCAGGTCAACTCCCCCTCCATCTCATATAAGACAGGGTTAACACTATAAAGCTCACCATATGGCAGGTCAACTCCCATCTCATATAAGACAGGGTTAACACTATAAAGCTCACCATATGGCAGGTCAACTCCCCCCTCCATCTCATATAAGACAGGGTTAACACTATAAAGCTCACCATATGGCAGGTCAACTCCCCCTCCATCTCATATTAGACAGGGTTAACACTATAAAGCTCACCATATGGCAGGTCAACTCCCCCTCCATCTCATATAAGACAGGGTTAACACTATAAAGCTCACCATATGGCAGGTCAACTCCCCCTCCATCTCATATAAGACAGGGTTAACACTATAAAGCTCACCATATGGCAGGTCAACTCCCCTCCATCTCATATAAGACAGGGTTAACACTATAAAGCTCACCATATGGCAGGTCAACTCCCCCTCCATCTCATATTAGACAGGGTTAACACTATAAAGCTCACCATATGGCAGGTCAACTCCCCCTCCATCTCATATAAGACAGGGTTAACACTATAAAGCTCACCATATGGCAGGTCAACTCCCCCTCCATCTCATATAAGACAGGGTTAACACTATAAAGCTCACCATATGGCAGGTCAACTCCCCCTCCATCTCATATAAGACAGGGTTAACACTATAAAGCTCACCATATGGCAGGTCAACTCCCCCTCCATCTCATATTAGACAGGGTTAACACTATAAAGCTCACCATATGGCAGGTCAACTCCCCCTCCATCTCATATTAGACAGGGTTAACACTATAAAGCTCACCATATGGCAGGTCAACTCCCCCTCCATCTCATATTAGACAGGGTTAACACTATAAAGCTCACCATATGGCAGGTCAACTCCCCCTCCATCTCATATAAGACAGGGTTAACACTATAAAGCTCACCATATGGCAGGTCAACTCCCCCTCCATCTCATATAAGACAGGGTTAACACTATAAAGCTCACCATATGGCAGGTCAACTCCCCCTCCATCTCATATAAGACAGGGTTAACACTATAAAGCTCACCATATGGCAGGTCAACTCCCCCTCCATCTCATATTAGAC
Organism: Salmo salar; assembly: GCF_965601325.2. Taxonomy (NCBI): domain Eukaryota; kingdom Metazoa; phylum Chordata; class Actinopteri; order Salmoniformes; family Salmonidae; genus Salmo; species Salmo salar. The sequence continues at coordinate 97,714,196 of NC_138303.1, read as the reverse complement.
AGGGTTAACACTATAAAGCTCACCATATGGCAGGTCAACTCCCCCTCCATCTCATATAAGACAGGGTTAACACTATAAAGCTCACCATATGGCAGGTCAACTCCCTCCATCTCATATAAGACAGGGTTAACACTATAAAGCTCACCATATGGCAGGTCAACTCCCCCTCCATCTCATATAAGACAGGGTTAACACTATAAAGCTCACCATATGGCAGGTCAACTCCCCCTCCATCTCATATAAGACAGGGTTAACACTATAAAGCTCACCATATGGCAGGTCAACTCCCCCTCCATCTCATATAAGACAGGGTTAACACTATAAAGCTCACCATATGGCAGGTCAACTCCCCCTCCATCTCATATAAGACAGGGTTAACACTATAAAGCTCACCATATGGCAGGTCAACTCCCCTCCATCTCATATAAGACAGGGTTAACACTATAAAGCTCACCATATGGCAGGTCAACTCCCCCTCCATCTCATATTAGACAGGGTTAACACTATAAAGCTCACCATATGGCAGGTCAACTCCCCCTCCATCTCATATAAGACAGGGTTAACACTATAAAGCTCACCATATGGCAGGTCAACTCCCCCTCCATCTCATATAAGACAGGGTTAACACTATAAAGCTCACCATATGGCAGGTCAACTCCCCCTCCATCTCATATAAGACAGGGTTAACACTATAAAGCTCACCATATGGCAGGTCAACTCCCCCTCCATCTCATATTAGACAGGGTTAACACTATAAAGCTCACCATATGGCAGGTCAACTCCCCCTCCATCTCATATTAGACAGGGTTAACACTATAAAGCTCACCATATGGCAGGTCAACTCCCCCTCCATCTCATATTAGACAGGGTTAACACTATAAAGCTCACCATATGGCAGGTCAACTCCCCCTCCATCTCATATAAGACAGGGTTAACACTATAAAGCTCACCATATGGCAGGTCAACTCCCCCTCCATCTCATATAAGACAGGGTTAACACTATAAAGCTCACCATATGGCAGGTCAACTCCCCCTCCATCTCATATAAGACAGGGTTAACACTATAAAGCTCACCATATGGCAGGTCAACTCCCCCTCCATCTCATATAAGACAGGGTTAACACTATAAAGCTCACCATATGGCAGGTCAACTCCCCCTCCATCTCATATAAGACAGGGTTAACACTATAAAGCTCACCATATGGCAGGTCAACTCCCCCTCCATCTCATATAAGACAGGGTTAACACTATAAAGCTCACCATATGGCAGGTCAACTCCCCCTCCATCTCATATAAGACAGGGTTAACACTATAAAGCTCACCATATGGCAGGTCAACTCCCCCTCCATCTCATATAAGACAGGGTTAACACTATAAAGCTCACCATATGGCAGGTCAACTCCCCCTCCATCTCATATAAGACAGGGTTAACACTATAAAGCTCACCATATGGCAGGTCAACTCCCCCATCTCATATAAGACAGGGTTAACACTATAAAGCTCACCATATGGCAGGTCAACTCCCCCTCCATCTCATATAAGACAGGGTTAACACTATAAAGCTCACCATATGGCAGGTCAACTCCCCCTCCATCTCATATTAGACAGGGTTAACACTATAAAGCTCACCATATGGCAGGTCAACTCCCCCTCCATCTCATATAAGACAGGGTTAACACTATAAAGCTCACCATATGGCAGGTCAACTCCCCCTCCATCTCATATAAGACAGGGTTAACACTATAAAGCTCACCATATGGCAGGTCAACTCCCCTCCATCTCATATAAGACAGGGTTAACACTATAAAGCTCACCATATGGCAGGTCAACTCCCCCTCCATCTCATATAAGACAGGGTTAACACTATAAAGCTCACCATATGGCAGGTCAACTCCCCCTCCATCTCATATAAGACAGGGTTAACACTATAAAGCTCACCATATGGCAGGTCAACTCCCCCTCCATCTCATATAAGACAGGGTTAACACTATAAAGCTCACCATATGGCAGGTCAACTCCCCCTCCATCTCATATAAGACAGGGTTAACACTATAAAGCTCACCATATGGCAGGTCAACTCCCCCTCCATCTCATATAAGACAGGGTTAACACTATAAAGCTCACCATATGGCAGGTCAACTCCCCCTCCATCTCATATAAGACAGGGTTAACACTATAAAGCTCACCATATGGCAGGTCAACTCCCCTCCATCTCATATAAGACAGGGTTAACACTATAAAGCTCACCATATGGCAGGTCAACTCCCCCTCCATCTCATATAAGACAGGGTTAACACTATAAAGCTCACCATATGGCAGGTCAACTCCCCCTCCATCTCATATAAGACAGGGTTAACACTATAAAGCTCACCATATGGCAGGTCAACTCCCCCTCCATCTCATATAAGACAGGGTTAACACTATAAAGCTCACCATATGGCAGGTCAACTCCCCCTCCATCTCATATAAGACAGGGTTAACACTATAAAGCTCACCATATGGCAGGTCAACTCCCCCTCCATCTCATATTAGACAGGGTTAACACTATAAAGCTCACCATATGGCAGGTCAACTCCCCCTCCATCTCATATAAGACAGGGTTAACACTATAAAGCTCACCATATGGCAGGTCAACTCCCCTCCATCTCATATAAGACAGGGTTAACACTATAAAGCTCACCATATGGCAGGTCAACTCCCCCTCCATCTCATATAAGACAGGGTTAACACTATAAAGCTCACCATATGGCAGGTCAACTCCCCCTCCATCTCATATTAGACAGGGTTAACACTATAAAGCTCACCATATGGCAGGTCAACTCCCCCTCCATCTCATATAAGACAGGGTTAACACTATAAAGCTCACCATATGGCAGGTCAACTCCCCCTCCATCTCATATAAGACAGGGTTAACACTATAAAGCTCACCATATGGCAGGTCAACTCCCCCTCCATCTCATATAAGACAGGGTTAACACTATAAAGCTCACCATATGGCAGGTCAACTCCCCCTCCATCTCATATAAGACAGGGTTAACACTATAAAGCTCACCATATGGCAGGTCAACTCCCCCTCCATCTCATATAAGACAGGGTTAACACTATAAAGCTCACCATATGGCAGGTCAACTCCCCCTCCATCTCATATAAGACAGGGTTAACACTATAAAGCTCACCATATGGCAGGTCAACTCCCCCTCCATCTCATATAAGACAGGGTTAACACTATAAAGCTCACCATATGGCAGGTCAACTCCCTCCATCTCATATAAGACAGGGTTAACACTATAAAGCTCACCATATGGCAGGTCAACTCCCCCTCCATCTCATATAAGACAGGGTTAACACTATAAAGCTCACCATATGGCAGGTCAACTCCCCCTCCATCTCATATAAGACAGGGTTAACACTATAAAGCTCACCATATGGCAGGTCAACTCCATCTCATATAAGACAGGGTTAACACTATAAAGCTCACCATATGGCAGGTCAACTCCCCCTCCATCTCATATTAGACAGGGTTAACACTATAAAGCTCACCATATGGCAGGTCAACTCCCCCTCCATCTCATATAAGACAGGGTTAACACTATAAAGCTCACCATATGGCAGGTCAACTCCCCCTCCATCTCATATAAGACAGGGTTAACACTATAAAGCTCACCATATGGCAGGTCAACTCCCCCTCCATCTCATATAAGACAGGGTTAACACTATAAAGCTCACCATATGGCAGGTCAACTCCCCCTCCATCTCATATTAGACAGGGTTAACACTATAAAGCTCACCATATGGCAGGTCAACTCCCCCTCCATCTCATATTAGACAGGGTTAACACTATAAAGCTCACCATATGGCAGGTCAACTCCCCCTCCATCTCATATAAGACAGGGTTAACACTATAAAGCTCACCATATGGCAGGTCAACTCCCCCTCCATCTCATATAAGACAGGGTTAACACTATAAAGCTCACCATATGGCAGGTCAACTCCCCCTCCATCTCATATAAGACAGGGTTAACACTATAAAGCTCACCATATGGCAGGTCAACTCCCCCTCCATCTCATATAAGACAGGGTTAACACTATAAAGCTCACCATATGGCAGGTCAACTCCCCCTCCATCTCATATAAGACAGGGTTAACACTATAAAGCTCACCATATGGCAGGTCAACTCCCCCTCCATCTCATATAAGACAGGGTTAACACTATAAAGCTCACCATATGGCAGGTCAACTCCCCTCATCTCATATAAGACAGGGTTAACACTATAAAGCTCACCATATGGCAGGTCAACTCCCCCTCCATCTCATATAAGACAGGGTTAACACTATAAAGCTCACCATATGGCAGGTCAACTCCCCCTCCATCTCATATAAGACAGGGTTAACACTATAAAGCTCACCATATGGCAGGTCAACTCCCCTCCATCTCATATAAGACAGGGTTAACACTATAAAGCTCACCATATGGCAGGTCAACTCCCCCTCCATCTCATATAAGACAGGGTTAACACTATAAAGCTCACCATATGGCAGGTCAACTCCCCCTCCATCTCATATAAGACAGGGTTAACACTATAAAGCTCACCATATGGCAGGTCAACTCCCCCTCCATCTCATATAAGACAGGGTTAACACTATAAAGCTCACCATATGGCAGGTCAACTCCCCCTCCATCTCATATTAGACAGGGTTAACACTATAAAGCTCACCATATGGCAGGTCAACTCCCCCTCCATCTCATATAAGACAGGGTTAACACTATAAAGCTCACCATATGGCAGGTCAACTCCCCCTCCATCTCATATAAGACAGGGTTAACACTATAAAGCTCACCATATGGCAGGTCAACTCCCCCTCCATCTCATATAAGACAGGGTTAACACTATAAAGCTCACCATATGGCAGGTCAACTCCCCCTCCATCTCATATAAGACAGGGTTAACACTATAAAGCTCACCATATGGCAGGTCAACTCCCCCTCCATCTCATATAAGACAGGGTTAACACTATAAAGCTCACCATATGGCAGGTCAACTCCCCCTCCATCTCATATAAGACAGGGTTAACACTATAAAGCTCACCATATGGCAGGTCAACTCCCCCTCCATCTCATATAAGACAGGGTTAACACTATAAAGCTCACCATATGGCAGGTCAACCCCTCCATCTCATATAAGACAGGGTTAACACTATAAAGCTCACCATATGGCAGGTCAACTCCCCCTCCATCTCATATTAGACAGGGTTAACACTATAAAGCTCACCATATGGCAGGTCAACTCCCCCTCCATCTCATATAAGACAGGGTTAACACTATAAAGCTCACCATATGGCAGGTCAACTCCCCCTCCATCTCATATAAGACAGGGTTAACACTATAAAGCTCACCATATGGCAGGTCAACTCCCCCTCCATCTCATATAAGACAGGGTTAACACTATAAAGCTCACCATATGGCAGGTCAACTCCCCCTCCATCTCATATTAGACAGGGTTAACACTATAAAGCTCACCATATGGCAGGTCAACTCCCCCTCCATCTCATATAAGACAGGGTTAACACTATAAAGCTCACCATATGGCAGGTCAACTCCCCCTCCATCTCATATAAGACAGGGTTAACACTATAAAGCTCACCATATGGCAGGTCAACTCCCCCTCCATCTCATATAAGACAGGGTTAACACTATAAAGCTCACCATATGGCAGGTCAACTCCCCCTCCATCTCATATAAGACAGGGTTAACACTATAAAGCTCACCATATGGCAGGTCAACTCCCCCTCCATCTCATATAAGACAGGGTTAACACTATAAAGCTCACCATATGGCAGGTCAACTCCCCCTCCATCTCATATAAGACAGGGTTAACACTATAAAGCTCACCATATGGCAGGTCAACTCCCCCTCCATCTCATATAAGACAGGGTTAACACTATAAAGCTCACCATATGGCAGGTCAACTCCCCCTCCATCTCATATAAGACAGGGTTAACACTATAAAGCTCACCATATGGCAGGTCAACTCCCCCTCCATCTCATATAAGACAGGGTTAACACTATAAAGCTCACCATATGGCAGGTCAACTCCCCCTCCATCTCATATAAGACAGGGTTAACACTATAAAGCTCACCATATGGCAGGTCAACTCCCCCTCCATCTCATATAAGACAGGGTTAACACTATAAAGCTCACCATATGGCAGGTCAACTCCCCCTCCATCTCATATAAGACAGGGTTAACACTATAAAGCTCACCATATGGCAGGTCAACTCCCCCTCCATCTCATATAAGACAGGGTTAACACTATAAAGCTCACCATATGGCAGGTCAACTCCCCCTCCATCTCATATAAGACAGGGTTAACACTATAAAGCTCACCATATGGCAGGTCAACTCCCCCTCCATCTCATATAAGACAGGGTTAACACTATAAAGCTCACCATATGGCAGGTCAACTCCCCCTCCATCTCATATAAGACAGGGTTAACACTATAAAGCTCACCATATGGCAGGTCAACTCCCCCTCCATCTCATATAAGACAGGGTTAACACTATAAAGCTCACCATATGGCAGGTCAACTCCCCCTCCATCTCATATAAGACAGGGTTAACACTATAAAGCTCACCATATGGCAGGTCAACTCCCCTCCATCTCATATAAGACAGGGTTAACACTATAAAGCTCACCATATGGCAGGTCAACTCCCCCTCCATCTCATATAAGACAGGGTTAACACTATAAAGCTCACCATATGGCAGGTCAACTCCCCCTCCATCTCATATAAGACAGGGTTAACACTATAAAGCTCACCATATGGCAGGTCAACTCCCCCTCCATCTCATATAAGACAGGGTTAACACTATAAAGCTCACCATATGGCAGGTCAACTCCCCCTCCATCTCATATAAGACAGGGTTAACACTATAAAGCTCACCATATGGCAGGTCAACTCCCCCTCCATCTCATATAAGACAGGGTTAACACTATAAAGCTCACCATATGGCAGGTCAACTCCCCCTCCATCTCATATAAGACAGGGTTAACACTATAAAGCTCACCATATGGCAGGTCAACTCCCCCTCCATCTCATATAAGACAGGGTTAACACTATAAAGCTCACCATATGGCAGGTCAACTCCCCCTCCATCTCATATAAGACAGGGTTAACACTATAAAGCTCACCATATGGCAGGTCAACTCCCCCTCCATCTCATATAAGACAGGGTTAACACTATAAAGCTCACCATATGGCAGGTCAACTCCCCCTCCATCTCATATAAGACAGGGTTAACACTATAAAGCTCACCATATGGCAGGTCAACTCCCCCTCCATCTCATATAAGACAGGGTTAACACTATAAAGCTCACCATATGGCAGGTCAACTCCCCCTCCATCTCATATAAGACAGGGTTAACACTATAAAGCTCACCATATGGCAGGTCAACTCCCCCTCCATCTCATATTAGACAGGGTTAACACTATAAAGCTCACCATATGGCAGGTCAACTCCCCCTCCATCTCATATAAGACAGGGTTAACACTATAAAGCTCACCATATGGCAGGTCAACTCCCCCTCCATCTCATATAAGACAGGGTTAACACTATAAAGCTCACCATATGGCAGGTCAACTCCCCCTCCATCTCATATAAGACAGGGTTAACACTATAAAGCTCACCATATGGCAGGTCAACTCCCCCTCCATCTCATATAAGACAGGGTTAACACTATAAAGCTCACCATATGGCAGGTCAACTCCCCCTCCATCTCATATAAGACAGGGTTAACACTATAAAGCTCACCATATGGCAGGTCAACTCCCCCTCCATCTCATATAAGACAGGGTTAACACTATAAAGCTCACCATATGGCAGGTCAACTCCCCCTCCATCTCATATAAGACAGGGTTAACACTATAAAGCTCACCATATGGCAGGTCAACTCCCCCTCCATCTCATATAAGACAGGGTTAACACTATAAAGCTCACCATATGGCAGGTCAACTCCCCCTCCATCTCATATAAGACAGGGTTAACACTATAAAGCTCACCATATGGCAGGTCAACTCCCCCTCCATCTCATATAAGACAGGGTTAACACTATAAAGCTCACCATATGGCAGGTCAACTCCCCTCCATCTCATATAAGACAGGGTTAACACTATAAAGCTCACCATATGGCAGGTCAACTCCCCCTCCATCTCATATAAGACAGGGTTAACACTATAAAGCTCACCATATGGCAGGTCAACTCCCCCTCCATCTCATATAAGACAGGGTTAACACTATAAAGCTCACCATATGGCAGGTCAACTCCCCCTCCATCTCATATAAGACAGGGTTAACACTATAAAGCTCACCATATGGCAGGTCAACTCCCCCTCCATCTCATATAAGACAGGGTTAACACTATAAAGCTCACCATATGGCAGGTCAACTCCCCCTCCATCTCATATTAGACAGGGTTAACACTATAAAGCTCACCATATGGCAGGTCAACTCCCCCTCCATCTCATATAAGACAGGGTTAACACTATAAAGCTCACCATATGGCAGGTCAACTCCCCCTCCATCTCATATAAGACAGGGTTAACACTATAAAGCTCACCATATGGCAGGTCAACTCCCCCTCCATCTCATATAAGACAGGGTTAACACTATAAAGCTCACCATATGGCAGGTCAACTCCCCCTCCATCTCATATAAGACAGGGTTAACACTATAAAGCTCACCATATGGCAGGTCAACTCCCCCTCCATCTCATATAAGACAGGGTTAACACTATAAAGCTCACCATATGGCAGGTCAACTCCCCCTCCATCTCATATTAGACAGGGTTAACACTATAAAGCTCACCATATGGCAGGTCAACTCCCCCTCCATCTCATATAAGACAGGGTTAACACTATAAAGCTCACCATATGGCAGGTCAACTCCCCTCCATCTCATATAAGACAGGGTTAACACTATAAAGCTCACCATATGGCAGGTCAACTCCCCCTCCATCTCATATTAGACAGGGTTAACACTATAAAGCTCACCATATGGCAGGTCAACTCCCCCTCCATCTCATATAAGACAGGGTTAACACTATAAAGCTCACCATATGGCAGGTCAACTCCCCCTCCATCTCATATAAGACAGGGTTAACACTATAAAGCTCACCATATGGCAGGTCAACTCCCCCTCCATCTCATATTAGACAGGGTTAACACTATAAAGCTCACCATATGGCAGGTCAACTCCCCCTCCATCTCATATAAGACAGGGTTAACACTATAAAGCTCACCATATGGCAGGTCAACTCCCCCTCCATCTCATATAAGACAGGGTTAACACTATAAAGCTCACCATATGGCAGGTCAACTCCCCCTCCATCTCATATAAGACAGGGTTAACACTATAAAGCTCACCATATGGCAGGTCAACTCCCCCTCCATCTCATATAAGACAGGGTTAACACTATAAAGCTCACCATATGGCAGGTCAACTCCCCCTCCATCTCATATAAGACAGGGTTAACACTATAAAGCTCACCATATGGCAGGTCAACTCCCCCTCCATCTCATATAAGACAGGGTTAACACTATAAAGCTCACCATATGGCAGGTCAACTCCCCCTCCATCTCATATAAGACAGGGTTAACACTATAAAGCTCACCATATGGCAGGTCAACTCCCCCTCCATCTCATATAAGACAGGGTTAACACTATAAAGCTCACCATATGGCAGGTCAACTCCCCTCCATCTCATATAAGACAGGGTTAACACTATAAAGCTCACCATATGGCAGGTCAACTCCCCCTCCATCTCATATTAGACAGGGTTAACACTATAAAGCTCACCATATGGCAGGTCAACTCCCCCTCCATCTCATATTAGACAGGGTTAACACTATAAAGCTCACCATATGGCAGGTCAACTCCCCCTCCATCTCATATAAGACAGGGTTAACACTATAAAGCTCACCATATGGCAGGTCAACTCCCCCTCCATCTCATATAAGACAGGGTTAACACTATAAAGCTCACCATATGGCAGGTCAACTCCCCCTCCATCTCATATAAGACAGGGTTAACACTATAAAGCTCACCATATGGCAGGTCAACTCCCCATCTCATATAAGACAGGGTTAACACTATAAAGCTCACCATATGGCAGGTCAACTCCCCCTCCATCTCATATTAGACAGGGTTAACACTATAAAGCTCACCATATGGCAGGTCAACTCCCCCTCCATCTCATATAAGACAGGGTTAACACTATAAAGCTCACCATATGGCAGGTCAACTCCATCTCATATAAGACAGGGTTAACACTATAAAGCTCACCATATGGCAGGTCAACTCCCCCTCCATCTCATATTAGACAGGGTTAACACTATAAAGCTCACCATATGGCAGGTCAACTCCCCCTCCATCTCATATAAGACAGGGTTAACACTATAAAGCTCACCATATGGCAGGTCAACTCCCCCTCCATCTCATATAAGACAGGGTTAACACTATAAAGCTCACCATATGGCAGGTCAACTCCCCCTCCATCTCATATTAGACAGGGTTAACACTATAAAGCTCACCATATGGCAGGTCAACTCCCCCTCCATCTCATATAAGACAGGGTTAACACTATAAAGCTCACCATATGGCAGGTCAACTCCCCCTCCATCTCATATAAGACAGGGTTAACACTATAAAGCTCACCATATGGCAGGTCAACTCCCCCTCCATCTCATATAAGACAGGGTTAACACTATAAAGCTCACCATATGGCAGGTCAACTCCCCCTCCATCTCATATTAGACAGGGTTAACACTATAAAGCTCACCATATGGCAGGTCAACTCCCCCTCCATCTCATATAAGACAGGGTTAACACTATAAAGCTCACCATATGGCAGGTCAACTCCCCCTCCATCTCATATAAGACAGGGTTAACACTATAAAGCTCACCATATGGCAGGTCAACTCCCCCTCCATCTCATATTAGACAGGGTTAACACTATAAAGCTCACCATATGGCAGGTCAACTCCCCCTCCATCTCATATTAGACAGGGTTAACACTATAAAGCTCACCATATGGCAGGTCAACTCCCCCTCCATCTCATATAAGACAGGGTTAACACTATAAAGCTCACCATATGGCAGGTCAACTCCCCCTCCATCTCATATAAGACAGGGTTAACACTATAAAGCTCACCATATGGCAGGTCAACTCCCCCTCCATCTCATATAAGACAGGGTTAACACTATAAAGCTCACCATATGGCAGGTCAACTCCCCCTCCATCTCATATAAGACAGGGTTAACACTATAAAGCTCACCATATGGCAGGTCAACTCCCCCTCCATCTCATATAAGACAGGGTTAACACTATAAAGCTCACCATATGGCAGGTCAACTCCCCCTCCATCTCATATAAGACAGGGTTAACACTATAAAGCTCACCATATGGCAGGTCAACTCCCCCTCCATCTCATATAAGACAGGGTTAACACTATAAAGCTCACCATATGGCAGGTCAACTCCCCCCATCTCATATAAGACAGGGTTAACACTATAAAGCTCACCATATGGCAGGTCAACTCCCCCTCCATCTCATATTAGACAGGGTTAACACTATAAAGCTCACCATATGGCAGGTCAACTCCCCCTCCATCTCATATAAGACAGGGTTAACACTATAAAGCTCACCATATGGCAGGTCAACTCCCCTCCATCTCATATAAGACAGGGTTAACACTATAAAGCTCACCATATGGCAGGTCAACTCCCCCTCCATCTCATATTAGACAGGGTTAACACTATAAAGCTCACCATATGGCAGGTCAACTCCCCCTCCATCTCATATAAGACAGGGTTAACACTATAAAGCTCACCATATGGCAGGTCAACTCCCCCTCCATCTCATATAAGACAGGGTTAACACTATAAAGCTCACCATATGGCAGGTCAACTCCCCCTCCATCTCATATTAGACAGGGTTAACACTATAAAGCTCACCATATGGCAGGTCAACTCCCCCTCCATCTCATATAAGACAGGGTTAACACTATAAAGCTCACCATATGGCAGGTCAACTCCCCCTCCATCTCATATAAGACAGGGTTAACACTATAAAGCTCACCATATGGCAGGTCAACTCCCCCTCCATCTCATATTAGACAGGGTTAACACTATAAAGCTCACCATATGGCAGGTCAACTCCCCCTCCATCTCATATAAGACAGGGTTAACACTATAAAGCTCACCATATGGCAGGTCAACTCCCCCTCCATCTCATATAAGACAGGGTTAACACTATAAAGCTCACCATATGGCAGGTCAACTCCCCCTCCATCTCATATTAGACAGGGTTAACACTATAAAGCTCACCATATGGCAGGTCAACTCCCCCTCCATCTCATATAAGACAGGGTTAACACTATAAAGCTCACCATATGGCAGGTCAACTCCCCCTCCATCTCATATTAGACAGGGTTAACACTATAAAGCTCACCATATGGCAGGTCAACTCCCCCTCCATCTCATATAAGACAGGGTTAACACTATAAAGCTCACCATATGGCAGGTCAACTCCCCCTCCATCTCATATAAGACAGGGTTAACACTATAAAGCTCACCATATGGCAGGTCAACTCCCCCTCCATCTCATATAAGACAGGGTTAACACTATAAAGCTCACCATATGGCAGGTCAACTCCCCCTCCATCTCATATAAGACAGGGTTAACACTATAAAGCTCACCATATGGCAGGTCAACTCCCCTCCATCTCATATAAGACAGGGTTAACACTATAAAGCTCACCATATGGCAGGTCAACTCCCCCTCCATCTCATATTAGACAGGGTTAACACTATAAAGCTCACCATATGGCAGGTCAACTCCCCCTCCATCTCATATAAGACAGGGTTAACACTATAAAGCTCACCATATGGCAGGTCAACTCCCCTCCATCTCATATAAGACAGGGTTAACACTATAAAGCTCACCATATGGCAGGTCAACTCCCCCTCCATCTCATATTAGACAGGGTTAACACTATAAAGCTCACCATATGGCAGGTCAACTCCCCCTCCATCTCATATAAGACAGGGTTAACACTATAAAGCTCACCATATGGCAGGTCAACTCCCCCTCCATCTCATATAAGACAGGGTTAACACTATAAAGCTCACCATATGGCAGGTCAACTCCCCCTCCATCTCATATAAGACAGGGTTAACACTATAAAGCTCACCATATGGCAGGTCAACTCCCCCTCCATCTCATATAAGACAGGGTTAACACTATAAAGCTCACCATATGGCAGGTCAACTCCCCCTCCATCTCATATAAGACAGGGTTAACACTATAAAGCTCACCATATGGCAGGTCAACTCCCCCTCCATCTCATATAAGACAGGGTTAACACTATAAAGCTCACCATATGGCAGGTCAACTCCCCCTCCATCTCATATAAGACAGGGTTAACACTATAAAGCTCACCATATGGCAGGTCAACTCCCCCTCCATCTCATATAAGACAGGGTTAACACTATAAAGCTCACCATATGGCAGGTCAACTCCCCTCCATCTCATATAAGACAGGGTTAACACTATAAAGCTCACCATATGGCAGGTCAACTCCCCCTCCATCTCATATTAGACAGGGTTAACACTATAAAGCTCACCATATGGCAGGTCAACTCCCCCTCCATCTCATATAAGACAGGGTTAACACTATAAAGCTCACCATATGGCAGGTCAACTCCCCTCCATCTCATATAAGACAGGGTTAACACTATAAAGCTCACCATATGGCAGGTCAACTCCCCCTCCATCTCATATTAGACAGGGTTAACACTATAAAGCTCACCATATGGCAGGTCAACTCCCCCTCCATCTCATATAAGACAGGGTTAACACTATAAAGCTCACCATATGGCAGGTCAACTCCCCCTCCATCTCATATAAGACAGGGTTAACACTATAAAGCTCACCATATGGCAGGTCAACTCCCCCTCCATCTCATATTAGACAGGGTTAACACTATAAAGCTCACCATATGGCAGGTCAACTCCCCCTCCATCTCATATAAGACAGGGTTAACACTATAAAGCTCACCATATGGCAGGTCAACTCCCCCTCCATCTCATATAAGACAGGGTTAACACTATAAAGCTCACCATATGGCAGGTCAACTCCCCCTCCATCTCATATAAGACAGGGTTAACACTATAAAGCTCACCATATGGCAGGTCAACTCCCCCTCCATCTCATATAAGACAGGGTTAACACTATAAAGCTCACCATATGGCAGGTCAACTCCCCCTCCATCTCATATTAGACAGGGTTAACACTATAAAGCTCACCATATGGCAGGTCAACTCCCCCTCCATCTCATATTAGACAGGGTTAACACTATAAAGCTCACCATATGGCAGGTCAACTCCCCCTCCATCTCATATAAGACAGGGTTAACACTATAAAGCTCACCATATGGCAGGTCAACTCCCCCTCCATCTCATATTAGACAGGGTTAACACTATAAAGCTCACCATATGGCAGGTCAACTCCCCCTCCATCTCATATTAGACAGGGTTAACACTATAAAGCTCACCATATGGCAGGTCAACTCCCCCTCCATCTCATATAAGACAGGGTTAACACTATAAAGCTCACCATATGGCAGGTCAACTCCCCCTCCATCTCATATAAGACAGGGTTAACACTATAAAGCTCACCATATGGCAGGTCAACTCCCCCTCCATCTCATATAAGACAGGGTTAACACTATAAAGCTCACCATATGGCAGGTCAACCCTCCATCTCATATAAGACAGGGTTAACACTATAAAGCTCACCATATGGCAGGTCAACTCCCCCTCCATCTCATATTAGACAGGGTTAACACTATAAAGCTCACCATATGGCAGGTCAACTCCCCCTCCATCTCATATAAGACAGGGTTAACACTATAAAGCTCACCATATGGCAGGTCAACTCCCCATCTCATATAAGACAGGGTTAACACTATAAAGCTCACCATATGGCAGGTCAACTCCCCCTCCATCTCATATTAGACAGGGTTAACACTATAAAGCTCACCATATGGCAGGTCAACTCCCCCTCCATCTCATATAAGACAGGGTTAACACTATAAAGCTCACCATATGGCAGGTCAACTCCCCCTCCATCTCATATAAGACAGGGTTAACACTATAAAGCTCACCATATGGCAGGTCAACTCCCCCTCCATCTCATATTAGACAGGGTTAACACTATAAAGCTCACCATATGGCAGGTCAACTCCCCCTCCATCTCATATAAGACAGGGTTAACACTATAAAGCTCACCATATGGCAGGTCAACTCCCCCTCCATCTCATATAAGACAGGGTTAACACTATAAAGCTCACCATATGGCAGGTCAACTCCCCCTCCATCTCATATAAGACAGGGTTAACACTATAAAGCTCACCATATGGCAGGTCAACTCCCCCTCCATCTCATATTAGACAGGGTTAACACTATAAAGCTCACCATATGGCAGGTCAACTCCCCCTCCATCTCATATTAGACAGGGTTAACACTATAAAGCTCACCATATGGCAGGTCAACTCCCCCTCCATCTCATATAAGACAGGGTTAACACTATAAAGCTCACCATATGGCAGGTCAACTCCCCCTCCATCTCATATTAGACAGGGTTAACACTATAAAGCTCACCATATGGCAGGTCAACTCCCCCTCCATCTCATATAAGACAGGGTTAACACTATAAAGCTCACCATATGGCAGGTCAACTCCCCCTCCATCTCATATAAGACAGGGTTAACACTATAAAGCTCACCATATGGCAGGTCAACTCCCCCTCCATCTCATATAAGACAGGGTTAACACTATAAAGCTCACCATATGGCAGGTCAACTCCCCCTCCATCTCATATAAGACAGGGTTAACACTATAAAGCTCACCATATGGCAGGTCAACTCCCCCTCCATCTCATATAAGACAGGGTTAACACTATAAAGCTCACCATATGGCAGGTCAACTCCCCCTCCATCTCATATAAGACAGGGTTAACACTATAAAGCTCACCATATGGCAGGTCAACTCCCCCTCCATCTCATATAAGACAGGGTTAACACTATAAAGCTCACCATATGGCAGGTCAACTCCCCCTCCATCTCATATAAGACAGGGTTAACACTATAAAGCTCACCATATGGCAGGTCAACTCCCCCTCCATCTCATATTAGACAGGGTTAACACTATAAAGCTCACCATATGGCAGGTCAACTCCCCCTCCATCTCATATTAGACAGGGTTAACACTATAAAGCTCACCATATGGCAGGTCAACTCCCCCTCCATCTCATATAAGACAGGGTTAACACTATAAAGCTCACCATATGGCAGGTCAACTCCCCCTCCATCTCATATTAGACAGGGTTAACACTATAAAGCTCACCATATGGCAGGTCAACTCCCCCTCCATCTCATATAAGACAGGGTTAACACTATAAAGCTCACCATATGGCAGGTCAACTCCCCCTCCATCTCATATAAGACAGGGTTAACACTATAAAGCTCACCATATGGCAGGTCAACTCCCCCTCCATCTCATATAAGACAGGGTTAACACTATAAAGCTCACCATATGGCAGGTCAACTCCCCCTCCATCTCATATAAGACAGGGTTAACACTATAAAGCTCACCATATGGCAGGTCAACTCCCCCTCCATCTCATATAAGACAGGGTTAACACTATAAAGCTCACCATATGGCAGGTCAACTCCCCCTCCATCTCATATAAGACAGGGTTAACACTATAAAGCTCACCATATGGCAGGTCAACTCCCCCTCCATCTCATATAAGACAGGGTTAACACTATAAAGCTCACCATATGGCAGGTCAACTCCCCCTCCATCTCATATAAGACAGGGTTAACACTATAAAGCTCACCATATGGCAGGTCAACTCCCCCTCCATCTCATATTAGACAGGGTTAACACTATAAAGCTCACCATATGGCAGGTCAACTCCCCCTCCATCTCATATTAGACAGGGTTAACACTATAAAGCTCACCATATGGCAGGTCAACTCCCCCTCCATCTCATATAAGACAGGGTTAACACTATAAAGCTCACCATATGGCAGGTCAACTCCCCCTCCATCTCATATAAGACAGGGTTAACACTATAAAGCTCACCATATGGCAGGTCAACTCCCCCTCCATCTCATATAAGACAGGGTTAACACTATAAAGCTCACCATATGGCAGGTCAACTCCCCCTCCATCTCATATAAGACAGGGTTAACACTATAAAGCTCACCATATGGCAGGTCAACTCCCCCTCCATCTCATATTAGACAGGGTTAACACTATAAAGCTCACCATATGGCAGGTCAACTCCCCCTCCATCTCATATAAGACAGGGTTAACACTATAAAGCTCACCATATGGCAGGTCAACTCCCCCTCCATCTCATATAAGACAGGGTTAACACTATAAAGCTCACCATATGGCAGGTCAACTCCCCCTCCATCTCATATAAGACAGGGTTAACACTATAAAGCTCACCATATGGCAGGTCAACTCCCCCTCCATCTCATATAAGACAGGGTTAACACTATAAAGCTCACCATATGGCAGGTCAACTCCCCCTCCATCTCATATAAGACAGGGTTAACACTATAAAGCTCACCATATGGCAGGTCAACTCCCCCTCCATCTCATATAAGACAGGGTTAACACTATAAAGCTCACCATATGGCAGGTCAACTCCCCCTCCATCTCATATTAGACAGGGTTAACACTATAAAGCTCACCATATGGCAGGTCAACTCCCCCTCCATCTCATATAAGACAGGGTTAACACTATAAAGCTCACCATATGGCAGGTCAACTCCCCCTCCATCTCATATTAGACAGGGTTAACACTATAAAGCTCACCATATGGCAGGTCAACTCCCCCTCCATCTCATATTAGACAGGGTTAACACTATAAAGCTCACCATATGGCAGGTCAACTCCCCCTCCATCTCATATAAGACAGGGTTAACACTATAAAGCTCACCATATGGCAGGTCAACTCCCCCTCCATCTCATATTAGACAGGGTTAACACTATAAAGCTCACCATATGGCAGGTCAACTCCCCCTCCATCTCATATAAGACAGGGTTAACACTATAAAGCTCACCATATGGCAGGTCAACTCCCCCTCCATCTCATATAAGACAGGGTTAACACTATAAAGCTCACCATATGGCAGGTCAACTCCCCCTCCATCTCATATAAGACAGGGTTAACACTATAAAGCTCACCATATGGCAGGTCAACTCCCCCTCCATCTCATATAAGACAGGGTTAACACTATAAAGCTCACCATATGGCAGGTCAACTCCCCCTCCATCTCATATAAGACAGGGTTAACACTATAAAGCTCACCATATGGCAGGTCAACTCCCCCTCCATCTCATATAAGACAGGGTTAACACTATAAAGCTCACCATATGGCAGGTCAACTCCCCCTCCATCTCATATAAGACAGGGTTAACACTATAAAGCTCACCATATGGCAGGTCAACTCCATCTCATATAAGACAGGGTTAACACTATAAAGCTCACCATATGGCAGGTCAACTCCCCCTCCATCTCATATTAGACAGGGTTAACACTATAAAGCTCACCATATGGCAGGTCAACTCCCCCTCCATCTCATATAAGACAGGGTTAACACTATAAAGCTCACCATATGGCAGGTCAACTCCCCTCCATCTCATATAAGACAGGGTTAACACTATAAAGCTCACCATATGGCAGGTCAACTCCCCCTCCATCTCATATTAGACAGGGTTAACACTATAAAGCTCACCATATGGCAGGTCAACTCCCCCTCCATCTCATATAAGACAGGGTTAACACTATAAAGCTCACCATATGGCAGGTCAACTCCCCCTCCATCTCATATAAGACAGGGTTAACACTATAAAGCTCACCATATGGCAGGTCAACTCCCCCTCCATCTCATATTAGACAGGGTTAACACTATAAAGCTCACCATATGGCAGGTCAACTCCCCCTCCATCTCATATAAGACAGGGTTAACACTATAAAGCTCACCATATGGCAGGTCAACTCCCCCTCCATCTCATATAAGACAGGGTTAACACTATAAAGCTCACCATATGGCAGGTCAACTCCCCCTCCATCTCATATAAGACAGGGTTAACACTATAAAGCTCACCATATGGCAGGTCAACTCCCCCTCCATCTCATATAAGACAGGGTTAACACTATAAAGCTCACCATATGGCAGGTCAACTCCCCCTCCATCTCATATTAGACAGGGTTAACACTATAAAGCTCACCATATGGCAGGTCAACTCCCCCTCCATCTCATATAAGACAGGGTTAACACTATAAAGCTCACCATATGGCAGGTCAACTCCCCCTCCATCTCATATAAGACAGGGTTAACACTATAAAGCTCACCATATGGCAGGTCAACTCCCCCTCCATCTCATATAAGACAGGGTTAACACTATAAAGCTCACCATATGGCAGGTCAACTCCCCCTCCATCTCATATAAGACAGGGTTAACACTATAAAGCTCACCATATGGCAGGTCAACTCCCCCTCCATCTCATATAAGACAGGGTTAACACTATAAAGCTCACCATATGGCAGGTCAACTCCCCCTCCATCTCATATAAGACAGGGTTAACACTATAAAGCTCACCATATGGCAGGTCAACTCCCCCTCCATCTCATATAAGACAGGGTTAACACTATAAAGCTCACCATATGGCAGGTCAACTCCCCCTCCATCTCATATAAGACAGGGTTAACACTATAAAGCTCACCATATGGCAGGTCAACTCCCCCTCCATCTCATATAAGACAGGGTTAACACTATAAAGCTCACCATATGGCAGGTCAACTCCCCCTCCATCTCATATAAGACAGGGTTAACACTATAAAGCTCACCATATGGCAGGTCAACTCCCCCTCCATCTCATATAAGACAGGGTTAACACTATAAAGCTCACCATATGGCAGGTCAACTCCCCCTCCATCTCATATAAGACAGGGTTAACACTATAAAGCTCACCATATGGCAGGTCAACTCCCCCTCCATCTCATATAAGACAGGGTTAACACTATAAAGCTCACCATATGGCAGGTCAACTCCCCCTCCATCTCATATAAGACAGGGTTAACACTATAAAGCTCACCATATGGCAGGTCAACTCCCCCTCCATCTCATATAAGACAGGGTTAACACTATAAAGCTCACCATATGGCAGGTCAACTCCCCCTCCATCTCATATAAGACAGGGTTAACACTATAAAGCTCACCATATGGCAGGTCAACTCCCCCTCCATCTCATATAAGACAGGGTTAACACTATAAAGCTCACCATATGGCAGGTCAACTCCCCCTCCATCTCATATAAGACAGGGTTAACACTATAAAGCTCACCATATGGCAGGTCAACTCCCCCTCCATCTCATATAAGACAGGGTTAACACTATAAAGCTCACCATATGGCAGGTCAACTCCCCCTCCATCTCATATAAGACAGGGTTAACACTATAAAGCTCACCATATGGCAGGTCAACTCCCCTCCATCTCATATTAGACAGGGTTAACACTATAAAGCTCACCATATGGCAGGTCAACTCCCCCTCCATCTCATATAAGACAGGGTTAACACTATAAAGCTCACCATATGGCAGGTCAACTCCCCCTCCATCTCATATAAGACAGGGTTAACACTATAAAGCTCACCATATGGCAGGTCAACTCCCCCTCCATCTCATATAAGACAGGGTTAACACTATAAAGCTCACCATATGGCAGGTCAACTCCCCCTCCATCTCATATAAGACAGGGTTAACACTATAAAGCTCACCATATGGCAGGTCAACTCCCCCTCCATCTCATATAAGACAGGGTTAACACTATAAAGCTCACCATATGGCAGGTCAACTCCCCCTCCATCTCATATAAGACAGGGTTAACACTATAAAGCTCACCATATGGCAGGTCAACTCCCCCTCCATCTCATATAAGACAGGGTTAACACTATAAAGCTCACCATATGGCAGGTCAACTCCCCCTCCATCTCATATAAGACAGGGTTAACACTATAAAGCTCACCATATGGCAGGTCAACTCCCCCTCCATCTCATATAAGACAGGGTTAACACTATAAAGCTCACCATATGGCAGGTCAACTCCCCCTCCATCTCATATAAGACAGGGTTAACACTATAAAGCTCACCATATGGCAGGTCAACTCCCCCTCCATCTCATATAAGACAGGGTTAACACTATAAAGCTCACCATATGGCAGGTCAACTCCCCCTCCATCTCATATAAGACAGGGTTAACACTATAAAGCTCACCATATGGCAGGTCAACTCCCCCTCCATCTCATATAAGACAGGGTTAACACTATAAAGCTCACCATATGGCAGGTCAACTCCCCCTCCATCTCATATAAGACAGGGTTAACACTATAAAGCTCACCATATGGCAGGTCAACTCCCCCTCCATCTCATATAAGACAGGGTTAACACTATAAAGCTCACCATATGGCAGGTCAACTCCCCCTCCATCTCATATAAGACAGGGTTAACACTATAAAGCTCACCATATGGCAGGTCAACTCCCCCTCCATCTCATATAAGACAGGGTTAACACTATAAAGCTCACCATATGGCAGGTCAACTCCCCCTCCATCTCATATAAGACAGGGTTAACACTATAAAGCTCACCATATGGCAGGTCAACTCCCCCTCCATCTCATATAAGACAGGGTTAACACTATAAAGCTCACCATATGGCAGGTCAACTCCCCCTCCATCTCATATAAGACAGGGTTAACACTATAAAGCTCACCATATGGCAGGTCAACTCCCCCTCCATCTCATATAAGACAGGGTTAACACTATAAAGCTCACCATATGGCAGGTCAACTCCCCCTCCATCTCATATAAGACAGGGTTAACACTATAAAGCTCACCATATGGCAGGTCAACTCCCCCTCCATCTCATATAAGACAGGGTTAACACTATAAAGCTCACCATATGGCAGGTCAACTCCCCCTCCATCTCATATAAGACAGGGTTAACACTATAAAGCTCACCATATGGCAGGTCAACTCCCCCTCCATCTCATATAAGACAGGGTTAACACTATAAAGCTCACCATATGGCAGGTCAACTCCCCCTCCATCTCATATAAGACAGGGTTAACACTATAAAGCTCACCATATGGCAGGTCAACTCCCCCTCCATCTCATATTAGACAGGGTTAACACTATAAAGCTCACCATATGGCAGGTCAACTCCCCCTCCATCTCATATAAGACAGGGTTAACACTATAAAGCTCACCATATGGCAGGTCAACTCCCCCTCCATCTCATATAAGACAGGGTTAACACTATAAAGCTCACCATATGGCAGGTCAACTCCCCCTCCATCTCATATAAGACAGGGTTAACACTATAAAGCTCACCATATGGCAGGTCAACTCCCCCTCCATCTCATATAAGACAGGGTTAACACTATAAAGCTCACCATATGGCAGGTCAACTCCCCCTCCATCTCATATAAGACAGGGTTAACACTATAAAGCTCACCATATGGCAGGTCAACTCCCCCTCCATCTCATATAAGACAGGGTTAACACTATAAAGCTCACCATATGGCAGGTCAACTCCCCCTCCATCTCATATAAGACAGGGTTAACACTATAAAGCTCACCATATGGCAGGTCAACTCCCCCTCCATCTCATATAAGACAGGGTTAACACTATAAAGCTCACCATATGGCAGGTCAACTCCCCCTCCATCTCATATAAGACAGGGTTAACACTATAAAGCTCACCATATGGCAGGTCAACTCCCCCTCCATCTCATATAAGACAGGGTTAACACTATAAAGCTCACCATATGGCAGGTCAACTCCCCCTCCATCTCATATAAGACAGGGTTAACACTATAAAGCTCACCATATGGCAGGTCAACTCCCCCTCCATCTCATATTAGACAGGGTTAACACTATAAAGCTCACCATATGGCAGGTCAACTCCCCCTCCATCTCATATAAGACAGGGTTAACACTATAAAGCTCACCATATGGCAGGTCAACTCCCCCTCCATCTCATATAAGACAGGGTTAACACTATAAAGCTCACCATATGGCAGGTCAACTCCCCCTCCATCTCATATTAGACAGGGTTAACACTATAAAGCTCACCATATGGCAGGTCAACTCCCCCTCCATCTCATATAAGACAGGGTTAACACTATAAAGCTCACCATATGGCAGGTCAACTCCCCCTCCATCTCATATAAGACAGGGTTAACACTATAAAGCTCACCATATGGCAGGTCAACTCCCCCTCCATCTCATATAAGACAGGGTTAACACTATAAAGCTCACCATATGGCAGGTCAACTCCCCCTCCATCTCATATAAGACAGGGTTAACACTATAAAGCTCACCATATGGCAGGTCAACTCCCCCTCCATCTCATATAAGACAGGGTTAACACTATAAAGCTCACCATATGGCAGGTCAACTCCCCCTCCATCTCATATAAGACAGGGTTAACACTATAAAGCTCACCATATGGCAGGTCAACTCCCCCTCCATCTCATATAAGACAGGGTTAACACTATAAAGCTCACCATATGGCAGGTCAACTCCCCCTCCATCTCATATTAGACAGGGTTAACACTATAAAGCTCACCATATGGCAGGTCAACTCCCCCTCCATCTCATATAAGACAGGGTTAACACTATAAAGCTCACCATATGGCAGGTCAACTCCCCCTCCATCTCATATAAGACAGGGTTAACACTATAAAGCTCACCATATGGCAGGTCAACTCCCCCTCCATCTCATATTAGACAGGGTTAACACTATAAAGCTCACCATATGGCAGGTCAACTCCCCCTCCATCTCATATAAGACAGGGTTAACACTATAAAGCTCACCATATGGCAGGTCAACTCCCCCTCCATCTCATATAAGACAGGGTTAACACTATAAAGCTCACCATATGGCAGGTCAACTCCCCCTCCATCTCATATAAGACAGGGTTAACACTATAAAGCTCACCATATGGCAGGTCAACTCCCCCTCCATCTCATATAAGACAGGGTTAACACTATAAAGCTCACCATATGGCAGGTCAACTCCCCCTCCATCTCATATAAGACAGGGTTAACACTATAAAGCTCACCATATGGCAGGTCAACTCCCCCTCCATCTCATATAAGACAGGGTTAACACTATAAAGCTCACCATATGGCAGGTCAACTCCCCCTCCATCTCATATAAGACAGGGTTAACACTATAAAGCTCACCATATGGCAGGTCAACTCCCCCTCCATCTCATATAAGACAGGGTTAACACTATAAAGCTCACCATATGGCAGGTCAACTCCCCCTCCATCTCATATAAGACAGGGTTAACACTATAAAGCTCACCATATGGCAGGTCAACTCCCCCTCCATCTCATATAAGACAGGGTTAACACTATAAAGCTCACCATATGGCAGGTCAACTCCCCCTCCATCTCATATAAGACAGGGTTAACACTATAAAGCTCACCATATGGCAGGTCAACTCCCCTCCATCTCATATAAGACAGGGTTAACACTATAAAGCTCACCATATGGCAGGTCAACTCCCCCTCCATCTCATATAAGACAGGGTTAACACTATAAAGCTCACCATATGGCAGGTCAACTCCCCCTCCATCTCATATAAGACAGGGTTAACACTATAAAGCTCACCATATGGCAGGTCAACTCCCCCTCCATCTCATATAAGACAGGGTTAACACTATAAAGCTCACCATATGGCAGGTCAACTCCCCCTCCATCTCATATAAGACAGGGTTAACACTATAAAGCTCACCATATGGCAGGTCAACTCCCCCTCCATCTCATATAAGACAGGGTTAACACTATAAAGCTCACCATATGGCAGGTCAACTCCCCCTCCATCTCATATTAGACAGGGTTAACACTATAAAGCTCACCATATGGCAGGTCAACTCCCCCTCCATCTCATATAAGACAGGGTTAACACTATAAAGCTCACCATATGGCAGGTCAACTCCCCCTCCATCTCATATAAGACAGGGTTAACACTATAAAGCTCACCATATGGCAGGTCAACTCCCCCTCCATCTCATATAAGACAGGGTTAACACTATAAAGCTCACCATATGGCAGGTCAACTCCCCCTCCATCTCATATAAGACAGGGTTAACACTATAAAGCTCACCATATGGCAGGTCAACTCCCCCTCCATCTCATATTAGACAGGGTTAACACTATAAAGCTCACCATATGGCAGGTCAACTCCCCCTCCATCTCATATAAGACAGGGTTAACACTATAAAGCTCACCATATGGCAGGTCAACTCCCCCTCCATCTCATATTAGACAGGGTTAACACTATAAAGCTCACCATATGGCAGGTCAACTCCCCCTCCATCTCATATAAGACAGGGTTAACACTATAAAGCTCACCATATGGCAGGTCAACTCCCCCTCCATCTCATATAAGACAGGGTTAACACTATAAAGCTCACCATATGGCAGGTCAACTCCCCCTCCATCTCATATAAGACAGGGTTAACACTATAAAGCTCACCATATGGCAGGTCAACTCCCCCTCCATCTCATATAAGACAGGGTTAACACTATAAAGCTCACCATATGGCAGGTCAACTCCCCCTCCATCTCATATAAGACAGGGTTAACACTATAAAGCTCACCATATGGCAGGTCAACTCCCCCTCCATCTCATATAAGACAGGGTTAACACTATAAAGCTCACCATATGGCAGGTCAACTCCCCTCCATCTCATATAAGACAGGGTTAACACTATAAAGCTCACCATATGGCAGGTCAACTCCCCCTCCATCTCATATAAGACAGGGTTAACACTATAAAGCTCACCATATGGCAGGTCAACTCCCCCTCCATCTCATATAAGACAGGGTTAACACTATAAAGCTCACCATATGGCAGGTCAACTCCCCCTCCATCTCATATTAGACAGGGTTAACACTATAAAGCTCACCATATGGCAGGTCAACTCCCCCTCCATCTCATATAAGACAGGGTTAACACTATAAAGCTCACCATATGGCAGGTCAACTCCCCCTCCATCTCATATAAGACAGGGTTAACACTATAAAGCTCACCATATGGCAGGTCAACTCCCCCTCCATCTCATATAAGACAGGGTTAACACTATAAAGCTCACCATATGGCAGGTCAACTCCCCCTCCATCTCATATAAGACAGGGTTAACACTATAAAGCTCACCATATGGCAGGTCAACTCCCCCTCCATCTCATATTAGACAGGGTTAACACTATAAAGCTCACCATATGGCAGGTCAACTCCCCCTCCATCTCATATAAGACAGGGTTAACACTATAAAGCTCACCATATGGCAGGTCAACTCCCCCTCCATCTCATATAAGACAGGGTTAACACTATAAAGCTCACCATATGGCAGGTCAACTCCCCCTCCATCTCATATAAGACAGGGTTAACACTATAAAGCTCACCATATGGCAGGTCAACTCCCCCTCCATCTCATATAAGACAGGGTTAACACTATAAAGCTCACCATATGGCAGGTCAACTCCCCCTCCATCTCATATAAGACAGGGTTAACACTATAAAGCTCACCATATGGCAGGTCAACTCCCCCTCCATCTCATATAAGACAGGGTTAACACTATAAAGCTCACCATATGGCAGGTCAACTCCCCCTCCATCTCATATAAGACAGGGTTAACACTATAAAGCTCACCATATGGCAGGTCAACTCCCCCTCCATCTCATATAAGACAGGGTTAACACTATAAAGCTCACCATATGGCAGGTCAACTCCCCCTCCATCTCATATAAGACAGGGTTAACACTATAAAGCTCACCATATGGCAGGTCAACTCCCCCTCCATCTCATATAAGACAGGGTTAACACTATAAAGCTCACCATATGGCAGGTCAACTCCCCCTCCATCTCATATAAGACAGGGTTAACACTATAAAGCTCACCATATGGCAGGTCAACTCCCCCTCCATCTCATATAAGACAGGGTTAACACTATAAAGCTCACCATATGGCAGGTCAACTCCCCCTCCATCTCATATAAGACAGGGTTAACACTATAAAGCTCACCATATGGCAGGTCAACTCCCCCTCCATCTCATATAAGACAGGGTTAACACTATAAAGCTCACCATATGGCAGGTCAACTCCCCCTCCATCTCATATAAGACAGGGTTAACACTATAAAGCTCACCATATGGCAGGTCAACTCCCCCTCCATCTCATATAAGACAGGGTTAACACTATAAAGCTCACCATATGGCAGGTCAACTCCCCCTCCATCTCATATAAGACAGGGTTAACACTATAAAGCTCACCATATGGCAGGTCAACTCCCCCTCCATCTCATATAAGACAGGGTTAACACTATAAAGCTCACCATATGGCAGGTCAACTCCCCCTCCATCTCATATTAGACAGGGTTAACACTATAAAGCTCACCATATGGCAGGTCAACTCCCCCTCCATCTCATATAAGACAGGGTTAACACTATAAAGCTCACCATATGGCAGGTCAACTCCCCCTCCATCTCATATAAGACAGGGTTAACACTATAAAGCTCACCATATGGCAGGTCAACTCCCCCTCCATCTCATATAAGACAGGGTTAACACTATAAAGCTCACCATATGGCAGGTCAACTCCCCCTCCATCTCATATAAGACAGGGTTAACACTATAAAGCTCACCATATGGCAGGTCAACTCCCCCTCCATCTCATATAAGACAGGGTTAACACTATAAAGCTCACCATATGGCAGGTCAACTCCCCCTCCATCTCATATAAGACAGGGTTAACACTATAAAGCTCACCATATGGCAGGTCAACTCCCCCTCCATCTCATATAAGACAGGGTTAACACTATAAAGCTCACCATATGGCAGGTCAACTCCCCCTCCATCTCATATTAGACAGGGTTAACACTATAAAGCTCACCATATGGCAGGTCAACTCCCCCTCCATCTCATATAAGACAGGGTTAACACTATAAAGCTCACCATATGGCAGGTCAACTCCCCCTCCATCTCATATAAGACAGGGTTAACACTATAAAGCTCACCATATGGCAGGTCAACTCCCCCTCCATCTCATATAAGACAGGGTTAACACTATAAAGCTCACCATATGGCAGGTCAACTCCCCTCCATCTCATATAAGACAGGGTTAACACTATAAAGCTCACCATATGGCAGGTCAACTCCCCCTCCATCTCATATTAGACAGGGTTAACACTATAAAGCTCACCATATGGCAGGTCAACTCCCCCTCCATCTCATATAAGACAGGGTTAACACTATAAAGCTCACCATATGGCAGGTCAACTCCCCCTCCATCTCATATTAGACAGGGTTAACACTATAAAGCTCACCATATGGCAGGTCAACTCCCCCTCCATCTCATATAAGACAGGGTTAACACTATAAAGCTCACCATATGGCAGGTCAACTCCCCCTCCATCTCATATTAGACAGGGTTAACACTATAAAGCTCACCATATGGCAGGTCAACTCCCCCTCCATCTCATATAAGACAGGGTTAACACTATAAAGCTCACCATATGGCAGGTCAACTCCCCCTCCATCTCATATAAGACAGGGTTAACACTATAAAGCTCACCATATGGCAGGTCAACTCCCCCTCCATCTCATATTAGACAGGGTTAACACTATAAAGCTCACCATATGGCAGGTCAACTCCCCCTCCATCTCATATAAGACAGGGTTAACACTATAAAGCTCACCATATGGCAGGTCAACTCCCCCTCCATCTCATATAAGACAGGGTTAACACTATAAAGCTCACCATATGGCAGGTCAACTCCCCCTCCATCTCATATAAGACAGGGTTAACACTATAAAGCTCACCATATGGCAGGTCAACTCCCCCTCCATCTCATATAAGACAGGGTTAACACTATAAAGCTCACCATATGGCAGGTCAACTCCCCTCCATCTCATATTAGACAGGGTTAACACTATAAAGCTCACCATATGGCAGGTCAACTCCCCCTCCATCTCATATAAGACAGGGTTAACACTATAAAGCTCACCATATGGCAGGTCAACTCCCCCTCCATCTCATATAAGACAGGGTTAACACTATAAAGCTCACCATATGGCAGGTCAACTCCCCCTCCATCTCATATAAGACAGGGTTAACACTATAAAGCTCACCATATGGCAGGTCAACTCCCCCTCCATCTCATATAAGACAGGGTTAACACTATAAAGCTCACCATATGGCAGGTCAACTCCCCCTCCATCTCATATAAGACAGGGTTAACACTATAAAGCTCACCATATGGCAGGTCAACTCCCCCTCCATCTCATATAAGACAGGGTTAACACTATAAAGCTCACCATATGGCAGGTCAACTCCCCCTCCATCTCATATTAGACAGGGTTAACACTATAAAGCTCACCATATGGCAGGTCAACTCCCCCTCCATCTCATATAAGACAGGGTTAACACTATAAAGCTCACCATATGGCAGGTCAACTCCCCTCCATCTCATATAAGACAGGGTTAACACTATAAAGCTCACCATATGGCAGGTCAACTCCCCCTCCATCTCATATAAGACAGGGTTAACACTATAAAGCTCACCATATGGCAGGTCAACTCCCCCTCCATCTCATATAAGACAGGGTTAACACTATAAAGCTCACCATATGGCAGGTCAACTCCCCTCCATCTCATATAAGACAGGGTTAACACTATAAAGCTCACCATATGGCAGGTCAACTCCCCCTCCATCTCATATTAGACAGGGTTAACACTATAAAGCTCACCATATGGCAGGTCAACTCCCCCTCCATCTCATATAAGACAGGGTTAACACTATAAAGCTCACCATATGGCAGGTCAACTCCCCCTCCATCTCATATAAGACAGGGTTAACACTATAAAGCTCACCATATGGCAGGTCAACTCCCCCTCCATCTCATATAAGACAGGGTTAACACTATAAAGCTCACCATATGGCAGGTCAACTCCCCCTCCATCTCATATTAGACAGGGTTAACACTATAAAGCTCACCATATGGCAGGTCAACTCCCCCTCCATCTCATATAAGACAGGGTTAACACTATAAAGCTCACCATATGGCAGGTCAACTCCCCCTCCATCTCATATAAGACAGGGTTAACACTATAAAGCTCACCATATGGCAGGTCAACTCCCCCTCCATCTCATATTAGACAGGGTTAACACTATAAAGCTCACCATATGGCAGGTCAACTCCCCCTCCATCTCATATAAGACAGGGTTAACACTATAAAGCTCACCATATGGCAGGTCAACTCCCCCTCCATCTCATATAAGACAGGGTTAACACTATAAAGCTCACCATATGGCAGGTCAACTCCCCCTCCATCTCATATAAGACAGGGTTAACACTATAAAGCTCACCATATGGCAGGTCAACTCCCCCTCCATCTCATATAAGACAGGGTTAACACTATAAAGCTCACCATATGGCAGGTCAACTCCCCCTCCATCTCATATAAGACAGGGTTAACACTATAAAGCTCACCATATGGCAGGTCAACTCCCCCTCCATCTCATATAAGACAGGGTTAACACTATAAAGCTCACCATATGGCAGGTCAACTCCCCCTCCATCTCATATAAGACAGGGTTAACACTATAAAGCTCACCATATGGCAGGTCAACTCCCCCTCCATCTCATATAAGACAGGGTTAACACTATAAAGCTCACCATATGGCAGGTCAACTCCCCTCCATCTCATATAAGACAGGGTTAACACTATAAAGCTCACCATATGGCAGGTCAACTCCCCCTCCATCTCATATAAGACAGGGTTAACACTATAAAGCTCACCATATGGCAGGTCAACTCCCCCTCCATCTCATATAAGACAGGGTTAACACTATAAAGCTCACCATATGGCAGGTCAACTCCCCCTCCATCTCATATTAGACAGGGTTAACACTATAAAGCTCACCATATGGCAGGTCAACTCCCCCTCCATCTCATATAAGACAGGGTTAACACTATAAAGCTCACCATATGGCAGGTCAACTCCCCCTCCATCTCATATAAGACAGGGTTAACACTATAAAGCTCACCATATGGCAGGTCAACTCCCCCTCCATCTCATATAAGACAGGGTTAACACTATAAAGCTCACCATATGGCAGGTCAACTCCCCCTCCATCTCATATAAGACAGGGTTAACACTATAAAGCTCACCATATGGCAGGTCAACTCCCCCTCCATCTCATATTAGACAGGGTTAACACTATAAAGCTCACCATATGGCAGGTCAACTCCCCCTCCATCTCATATAAGACAGGGTTAACACTATAAAGCTCACCATATGGCAGGTCAACTCCCCCTCCATCTCATATTAGACAGGGTTAACACTATAAAGCTCACCATATGGCAGGTCAACTCCCCTCCATCTCATATAAGACAGGGTTAACACTATAAAGCTCACCATATGGCAGGTCAACTCCCCCTCCATCTCATATAAGACAGGGTTAACACTATAAAGCTCACCATATGGCAGGTCAACTCCATCTCATATAAGACAGGGTTAACACTATAAAGCTCACCATATGGCAGGTCAACTCCCCCTCCATCTCATATTAGACAGGGTTAACACTATAAAGCTCACCATATGGCAGGTCAACTCCCCCTCCATCTCATATAAGACAGGGTTAACACTATAAAGCTCACCATATGGCAGGTCAACTCCCCCTCCATCTCATATAAGACAGGGTTAACACTATAAAGCTCACCATATGGCAGGTCAACTCCCCCTCCATCTCATATAAGACAGGGTTAACACTATAAAGCTCACCATATGGCAGGTCAACTCCCCCTCCATCTCATATAAGACAGGGTTAACACTATAAAGCTCACCATATGGCAGGTCAACTCCCCCTCCATCTCATATTAGACAGGGTTAACACTATAAAGCTCACCATATGGCAGGTCAACTCTCCCTCCATCTCATATAAGACAGGGTTAACACTATAAAGCTCACCATATGGCAGGTCAACTCCCCCTCCATCTCATATTAGACAGGGTTAACACTATAAAGCTCACCATATGGCAGGTCAACTCCCCCTCCATCTCATATAAGACAGGGTTAACACTATAAAGCTCACCATATGGCAGGTCAACTCCCCCTCCATCTCATATTCGACAGGGTTAACACTATAAAGCTCACCATATGGCAGGTCAACTCTCCCTCCATCTCATATTAGACAGGGTTAACACTATAAAGCTCACCATATGGCAGGTCAACTCCCCCTCCATCTCATATTAGACAGGGTTAACACTATAAAGCTCACCATATGGCAGGTCAACTCCCCCTCCATCTCATATAAGACAGGGTTAACACTATAAAGCTCACCATATGGCAGGTCAACTCCCCCTCCATCTCATATTAGACAGGGTTAACACTATAAAGTTCACCATATGGCAGGTCAACTCCATCTCATATAAGACAGGGTTAACACTATAAAGCTCACCATATGGCAGGTCAACTCCCCCCTCCATCTCATATAAGACAGGGTTAACACTATAAAGCTCACCATATGGCAGGTCAACTCCCCCTCCATCTCATATAAGACAGGGTTAACACTATAAAGCTCACCATATGGCAGGTCAACTCCCCCTCCATCTTATATAAGACAGGGTTAACACTATAAAGCTCACCATATGGCAGGTCAACTCCCCCTCCATCTCATATTAGACAGGGTTAACACTATAAAGCTCACCATATGGCAGGTCAACTCCCCCCTCCATCTCATATAAGACAGGGTTAACACTATAAAGCTCACCATATGGCAGGTCAACTCCCCCTCCATCTCATATTAGACAGGGTTAACACTATAAAGCTCACCATATGGCAGGTCAACTCCATCTCATATAAGACAGGGTTAACACTATAAAGCTCACCATATGGCAGGTCAACTCCCCCTCCATCTCATATAAGACAGGGTTAACACTATAAAGCTCACCATATGGCAGGTCAACTCCATCTCATATAAGACAGGGTTAACACTATAAAGCTCACCATATGGCAGGTCAACTCCCCCTCCATCTCATATTAGACAGGGTTAACACTATAAAGCTCACCATATGGCAGGTCAACTCCCCCTCCATCTCATATAAGACAGGGTTAACACTATAAAGCTCACCATATGGCAGGTCAACTCCCCCTCCATCTCATATAAGACAGGGTTAACACTATAAAGCTCACCATATGGCAGGTCAACTCCCCCTCCATCTCATATAAGACAGGGTTAACACTATAAAGCTCACCATATGGCAGGTCAACTCCCCCTCCATCTCATATTCGACAGGGTTAACACTATAAAGCTCACCATATGGCAGGTCAACTCTCCCTCCATCTCATATTAGACAGGGTTAACACTATAAAGCTCACCATATGGCAGGTCAACTCCCCCTCCATCTCATATAAGACAGGGTTAACACTATAAAGCTCACCATATGGCAGGTCAACTCTCCCTCCATCTCATATAAGACAGGGTTAACACTATAAAGCTCACCATATGGCAGGTCAACTCCCCCTCCATCTCATATAAGACAGCGTTAACACTATAAAGCTCACCATATGGCAGGTCAACTCCCCCTCCATCTCATATAAGACAGGGTTAACACTATAAAGCTCACCATATGGCAGGTGAACTCCATCTCATATAAGACAGGGTTAACACTATAAAGCTCACCATATGGCAGGTCAACTCCCCCTCCATCTCATATTAGACAGGGTTAACACTATAAAGCTCACCATATGGCAGGTCAACTCCCCCTCCATCTCATATAAGACAGGGGTAACACTATAAAGCTCACCATATGGCAGGTCAACTCCCCCTCCATCTCATATAAGACAGGGTTAACACTATAAAGCTCACCATATGGCAGGTCAACTCCCCCTCCATCTCATATAAGACAGGGTTAACACTATAAAGCTCACCATATGGCAGGTCAACTCCCCCTCCATCTCATATAAGACAGGGTTAACACTATAAAGCTCACCATATGGCAGGTCAACTCTCCCTCCATCTCATATTAGACAGGGTTAACACTATAAAGCTCACCATATGGCAGGTCAACTCCCCCTCCATCTCATATAAGACAGGGTTAACACTATAAAGCTCACCATATGGCAGGTCAACTCCCCCTCCATCTCATATTAGACAGGGTTAACACTATAAAGCTCACCATATGGCAGGTCAACTCCCCCTCCATCTCATATTAGACAGGGTTAACACTATAAAGCTCACCATATGGCAGGTCAACTCCCCCTCCATCTCATATAAGACAGGGTTAACACTATAAAGCTCACCATATGGCAGGTCAACTCCCCCTCCATCTCATATTAGACAGGGTTAACACTATAAAGCTCACCATATGGCAGGTCAACTCCCCCTCCATCTCATATTAGACAGGGTTAACACTATAAAGCTCACCATATGGCAGGTCAACTCCCCCTCCATCTCATATAAGACAGGGTTAACACTATAAAGCTCACCATATGGCAGGTCAACTCCCCCTCCATCTCATATAAGACAGGGTTAACACTATAAAGCTCACCATATGGCAGGTCAACTCCCCCTCCATCTCATATAAGACAGGGTTAACACTATAAAGCTCACCATATGGCAGGTCAACTCCCCCTCCATCTCATATTAGACAGGGTTAACACTATAAAGCTCACCATATGGCAGGTCAACTCTCCCTCCATCTCATATAAGACAGGGTTAACACTATAAAGCTCACCATATGGCAGGTCAACTCCCCCTCCATCTCATATTCTACAGGGTTAACACTATAAAGCTCACCATATGGCAGGTCAACTCCATCTCATATAAGACAGGGTTAACACTATAAAGCTCACCATATGGCAGGTCAACTCCCCCTCCATCTCATATTCGACAGGGTTAACACTATAAAGCTCACCATATGGCAGGTCAACTCTCCCTCCATCTCATATTAGACAGGGTTAACACTATAAAGCTCACCATATGGCAGGTCAACTCCCCCTCCATCTCATATTAGACAGGGTTAACACTATAAAGCTCACCATATGGCAGGTCAACTCCCCCTCCATCTCATATAAGACAGGGTTAACACTATAAAGCTCACCATATGGCAGGTCAACTCCCCCTCCATCTCATATTAGACAGGGTTAACACTATAAAGTTCACCATATGGCAGGTCAACTCCATCTCATATAAGACAGGGTTAACACTATAAAGCTCACCATATGGCAGGTCAACTCCCCCCTCCATCTCATATAAGACAGGGTTAACACTATAAAGCTCACCATATGGCAGGTCAACTCCCCCTCCATCTCATATAAGACAGGGTTAACACTATAAAGCTCACCATATGGCAGGTCAACTCCCCCTCCATCTCATATAAGACAGGGTTAACACTATAAAGCTCACCATATGGCAGGTCAACTCCCCCTCCATCTCATATTAGACAGGGTTAACACTATAAAGCTCACCATATGGCAGGTCAACTCCCCCCTCCATCTCATATAAGACAGGGTTAACACTATAAAGCTCACCATATGGCAGGTCAACTCCCCCTCCATCTCATATTAGACAGGGTTAACACTATAAAGCTCACCATATGGCAGGTCAACTCCATCTCATATAAGACAGGGTTAACACTATAAAGCTCACCATATGGCAGGTCAACTCCCCCTCCATCTCATATAAGACAGGGTTAACACTATAAAGCTCACCATATGGCAGGTCAACTCCATCTCATATAAGACAGGGTTAACACTATAAAGCTCACCATATGGCAGGTCAACTCCCCCTCCATCTCATATTAGACAGGGTTAACACTATAAAGCTCACCATATGGCAGGTCAACTCCCCCTCCATCTCATATAAGACAGGGTTAACACTATAAAGCTCACCATATGGCAGGTCAACTCCCCCTCCATCTCATATAAGACAGGGTTAACACTATAAAGCTCACCATATGGCAGGTCAACTCCCCCTCCATCTCATATAAGACAGGGTTAACACTATAAAGCTCACCATATGGCAGGTCAACTCCCCCTCCATCTCATATTCGACAGGGTTAACACTATAAAGCTCACCATATGGCAGGTCAACTCTCCCTCCATCTCATATTAGACAGGGTTAACACTATAAAGCTCACCATATGGCAGGTCAACTCCCCCTCCATCTCATATAAGACAGGGTTAACACTATAAAGCTCACCATATGGCAGGTCAACTCTCCCTCCATCTCATATAAGACAGGGTTAACACTATAAAGCTCACCATATGGCAGGTCAACTCCCCCTCCATCTCATATAAGACAGCGTTAACACTATAAAGCTCACCATATGGCAGGTCAACTCCCCCTCCATCTCATATAAGACAGGGTTAACACTATAAAGCTCACCATATGGCAGGTGAACTCCATCTCATATAAGACAGGGTTAACACTATAAAGCTCACCATATGGCAGGTCAACTCCCCCTCCATCTCATATTAGACAGGGTTAACACTATAAAGCTCACCATATGGCAGGTCAACTCCCCCTCCATCTCATATAAGACAGGGGTAACACTATAAAGCTCACCATATGGCAGGTCAACTCCCCCTCCATCTCATATAAGACAGGGTTAACACTATAAAGCTCACCATATGGCAGGTCAACTCCCCCTCCATCTCATATAAGACAGGGTTAACACTATAAAGCTCACCATATGGCAGGTCAACTCCCCCTCCATCTCATATTCGACAGGGTTAACACTATAAAGCTCACCATATGGCAGGTCTACTCTCCCTCCATCTCATATTAGACAGGGTTAACACTATAAAGCTCACCATATGGCAGGTCAACTCCCCCTCCATCTCATATAAGACAGGGTTAACACTATAAAGCTCACCATATGGCAGGTCAACTCCCCCTCCATCTCATATTAGACAGGGTTAACACTATAAAGCTCACCATATGGCAGGTCAACTCCCCCTCCATCTCATATTAGACAGGGTTAACACTATAAAGCTCACCATATGGCAGGTCAACTCCCCCTCCATCTCATATAAGACAGGGTTAACACTATAAAGCTCACCATATGGCAGGTCAACTCCCCCTCCATCTCATATAAGACAGGGTTAACACTATAAAGCTCACCATATGGCAGGTCAACTCCCCCTCCATCTCATATAAGACAGGGTTAACACTATAAAGCTCACCATATGGCAGGTCAACTCCCCCTCCATCTCATATTAGACAGGGTTAACACTATAAAGCTCACCATATGGCAGGTCAACTCTCCCTCCATCTCATATAAGACAGGGTTAACACTATAAAGCTCACCATATGGCAGGTCAACTCCCCCTCCATCTCATATTCTACAGGGTTAACACTATAAAGCTCACCATATGGCAGGTCAACTCCCATCTCATATAAGACAGGGTTAACACTATAAAGCTCACCATATGGCAGGTCAACTCCCCCTCCATCTCATATTCGACAGGGTTAACACTATAAAGCTCACCATATGGCAGGTCAACTCTCCCTCCATCTCATATTAGACAGGGTTAACACTATAAAGCTCACCATATGGCAGGTCAACTCCCCCTCCATCTCATATAAGACAGGGTTAACACTATATAGCTCACCATATGGCAGGTCAACTCCCCCTCCATCTCATATAAGACAGGGTTAACACTATAAAGCTCACCATATGGCAGGTCAACTCCCCCTCCATCTCATATAAGACAGGGTTAACACTATAAAGCTCACCATATGGCAGGTCAACTCCCCCTCCATCTCATATAAGACAGGGTTAACACTATAAAGCTCACCATATGGCAGGTCAACTCCCCCTCCATCTCATATAAGACAGGGTTAACACTATAAAGCTCACCATATGGCAGGTCAACTCCCCCTCCATCTCATATTAGACAGGGTTAACACTATAAAGCTCACCATATGGCAGGTCAACTCTCCCTCCATCTCATATAAGACAGGGTTAACACTATAAAGCTCACCATATGGCAGGTCAACTCCCCCTCCATCTCATATTCTACAGGGTTAACACTATAAAGCTCACCATATGGCAGGTCAACTCCATCTCATATAAGACAGGGTTAACACTATAAAGCTCACCATATGGCAGGTCAACTCCCCCTCCATCTCATATTCGACAGGGTTAACACTATAAAGCTCACCATATGGCAGGTCAACTCTCCCTCCATCTCATATTAGACAGGGTTAACACTATAAAGCTCACCATATGGCAGGTCAACTCCCCCTCCATCTCATATTAGACAGGGTTAACACTATAAAGCTCACCATATGGCAGGTCAACTCCCCCTCCATCTCATATAAGACAGGGTTAACACTATAAAGCTCACCATATGGCAGGTCAACTCCCCCTCCATCTCATATAAGACAGGGTTAACACTATAAAGCTCACCATATGGCAGGTCAACTCCATCTCATATAAGACAGGGTTAACACTATAAAGCTCACCATATGGCAGGTCAACTCCCCCTCCATCTCATATAAGACAGGGTTAACACTATAAAGCTCACCATATGGCAGGTCAACTCCATCTCATATAAGACAGGGTTAACACTATAAAGCTCACCATATGGCAGGTCAACTCTCCCTCCATCTCATATTGGACAGGGTTAACACTATAAAGCTCACCATATGGCAGGTCAACTCCCCCTCCATCTCATATAAGACAGGGTTAACACTATAAAGCTCACCATATGGCAGGTCAACTCCCCCTCCATCTCATATTAGACAGGGTTAACACTATAAAGCTCACCATATGGCAGGTCAACTCCCCCTCCATCTCATATTCGACAGGGTTAACACTATAAAGCTCACCATATGGCAGGTCAACTCTGCCTCCATCTCATATTAGACAGGGTTAACACTATAAAGCTCACCATATGGCAGGTCAACTCCCCCTCCATCTCATATTAGACAGGGTTAACACTATAAAGCTCACCATATGGCAGGTCAACTCCCCCTCCATCTCATATAAGACAGGGTTAACACTATAAAGCTCACCATATGGCAGGTCAACTCTCCCTCCATCTCATTAAAGACAGGGTTAACACTATAAAGCTCACCATATGGCAGGTCAACTCTCCCTCCATCTCATATAAGACAGGGTTAACACTATAAAGCTCACCATATGGCAGGTCAACTCCCCCTCCATCTCATATAAGACAGGGTTAACACTATAAAGCTCACCATATGGCAGGTCAACTCCCCCTCCATCTCATATAAGACAGGGTTAACACTATAAAGCTCACCATATGGCAGGTCAACTCCCCCTCCATCTCATATAAGACAGGGTTAACACTATAAAGCTCACCATATGGCAGGTCAACTCCCCCTCCATCTCATATAAGACAGGGTTAACACTATAAAGCTCACCATATGGCAGGTCAACTCCCCCTCCATCTCATATAAGACAGGGTTAACACTATAAAGCTCACCATATGGCAGGTCAACTCCCCCTCCATCTCATATAAGACAGGGTTAACACTATAAAGCTCACCATATGGCAGGTCAACTCCCCCTCCATCTCATATAAGACAGGGTTAACACTATAAAGCTCACCATATGGCAGGTCAACTCCCATCTCATATAAGACAGGGTTAACACTATAAAGCTCACCATATGGCAGGTCAACTCCCCCTCCATCTCATATAAGACAGGGTTAACACTATAAAGCTCACCATATGGCAGGTCAACTCCCCCTCCATCTCATATAAGACAGGGTTAACACTATAAAGCTCACCATATGGCAGGTCAACTCCCCCTCCATCTCATATTAGACAGGGTTAACACTATAAAGCTCACCATATGGCAGGTCAACTCCCCCTCCATCTCATATAAGACAGGGTTAACACTATAAAGCTCACCATATGGCAGGTCAACTCCCCCTCCATCTCATATAAGACAGGGTTAACACTATAAAGCTCACCATATGGCAGGTCAACTCCCCCTCCATCTCATATTAGACAGGGTTAACACTATAAAGCTCACCATATGGCAGGTCAACTCCCCCTCCATCTCATATTAGACAGGGTTAACACTATAAAGCTCACCATATGGCAGGTCAACTCCCCCTCCATCTCATATAAGACAGGGTTAACACTATAAAGCTCACCATATGGCAGGTCAACTCCCCCTCCATCTCATATAAGACAGGGTTAACACTATAAAGCTCACCATATGGCAGGTCAACTCCCCCTCCATCTCATATAAGACAGGGTTAACACTATAAAGCTCACCATATGGCAGGTCAACTCCCCCTCCATCTCATATTTTTAGGGTTAACACTATAAAGCTCACCATATGGCAGGTCAACTCCATCTCATATAAGACAGGGTTAACACTATAAAGCTCACCATATGGCAGGTCAACTCCCCCTCCATCTCATATTCTACAGGGTTAACACTATAAAGCTCACCATATGGCAGGTCAACTCCCCCTCCATCTCATATAAGACAGGGTTAACACTATAAAGCTCACCATATGGCAGGTCAACTCCCCCTCCATCTCATATAAGACAGGGTTAACACTATAAAGCTCACCATATGGCAGGTCAACTCCCCCTCCATCTCATATAAGACAGGGTTAACACTATAAAGCTCACCATATGGCAGGTCAACTCCCCCTCCATCTCATATTAGACAGGGTTAACACTATAAAGCTCACCATATGGCAGGTCAACTCCCCCTCCATCTCATATTAGACAGGGTTAACACTATAAAGCTCACCATATGGCAGGTCAACTCCCCCTCCATCTCATATTAGACAGGGTTAACACTATAAAGCTCACCATATGGCAGGTCAACTCCCCCTCCATCTCATATAAGACAGGGTTAACACTATAAAGCTCACCATATGGCAGGTCAACTCTCCCTCCATCTCATTAGACAGGGTTAACACTATAAAGCTCACCATATGGCAGGTCAACTCCCCCTCCATCTCATATTAGACAGGGTTAACACTATAAAGCTCACCATATGGCAGGTCAACTCCCCCTCCATCTCATATTAGACAGGGTTAACACTATAAAGCTCACCATATGGCAGGTCAACTCCCCCTCCATCTCATATTAGACAGGGTTAACACTATAAAGCTCACCATATGGCAGGTCAACTCCCCCTCCATCTCATATTAGACAGGGTTAACAGTATAAAGCTCACCATATGGCAGGTCAACTCCCCCTCCATCTCATATTAGACAGGGTTAACACTATAAAGCTCACCATATGGCAGGTCAACTCCCCCTCCATCTCATATAAGACAGGGTTAACACTATAAAGCTCACCATATGGCAGGTCAACTCTCCCTCCATCTCATTAGACAGGGTTAACACTATAAAGCTCACCATATGGCAGGTCAACTCCCCCTCCATCTCATATAAGACAGGGTTAACATTATAAAGCTCACCATATGGCAGGTCAACTCCCCCTCCATCTCATATTAGACAGGGTTAACACTATAAAGCTCACCATATGGCAGGTCAACTCCCCCTCCATCTCATATTCGACAGGGTTAACACTATAAAGCTCACCATATGGCAGGTCAACTCTGCCTCCATCTCATATTAGACAGGGTTAACACTATAAAGCTCACCATATGGCAGGTCAACTCCCCCTCCATCTCATATTAGACAGGGTTAACACTATAAAGCTCACCATATGGCAGGTCAACTCCCCCTCCATCTCATATAAGACAGGGTTAACACTATAAAGCTCACCATATGGCAGGTCAACTCTCCCTCCATCTCATTAAAGACAGGGTTAACACTATAAAGCTCACCATATGGCAGGTCAACTCTCCCTCCATCTCATATAAGACAGGGTTAACACTATAAAGCTCACCATATGGCAGGTCAACTCCCCCTCCATCTCATATAAGACAGGGTTAACACTATAAAGCTCACCATATGGCAGGTCAACTCCCCCTCCATCTCATATAAGACAGGGTTAACACTATAAAGCTCACCATATGGCAGGTCAACTCCATCTCATATAAGACAGGGTTAACACTATAAAGCTCACCATATGGCAGGTAAACTCCCCCTCCATCTCATATAAGACAGGGTTAACACTATAAAGCTCACCATATGGCAGGTCAACTCCCCCTCCATCTCATATAAGACAGGGTTAACACT
This sequence comes from Salmo salar, assembly GCF_965601325.2. NCBI lineage: Eukaryota > Metazoa > Chordata > Actinopteri > Salmoniformes > Salmonidae > Salmo > Salmo salar. The sequence continues at coordinate 97,671,821 of NC_138303.1, read as the reverse complement.
ATAAAGCTCACCATATGGCAGGTCAACTCCCCCTCCATCTCATATTAGACAGGGTTAACACTATAAAGCTCACCATATGGCAGGTCAACTCCCCCTCCATCTCATATAAGACAGGGTTAACACTATAAAGCTCACCATATGGCAGGTCAACTCCCCCTCCATCTCATATAAGACAGGGTTAACACTATAAAGCTCACCATATGGCAGGTCAACTCCCCCTCCATCTCATATTAGACAGGGTTAACACTATAAAGCTCACCATATGGCAGGTCAACTCCCCCTCCATCTCATATTAGACAGGGTTAACACTATAAAGCTCACCATATGGCAGGTCAACTCCCCCTCCATCTCATATAAGACAGGGTTAACACTATAAAGCTCACCATATGGCAGGTCAACTCCCCCTCCATCTCATATTAGACAGGGTTAACACTATAAAGCTCACCATATGGCAGGTCAACTCTCCCTCCATCTCATATAAGACAGGGTTAACACTATAAAGCTCACCATATGGCAGGTCAACTCCCCCTCCATCTCATATTCTACAGGGTTAACACTATAAAGCTCACCATATGGCAGGTCAACTCCATCTCATATAAGACAGGGTTAACACTATAAAGCTCACCATATGGCAGGTCAACTCCCCCTCCATCTCATATTCTACAGGGTTAACACTATAAAGCTCACCATATGGCAGGTCAACTCCCCCTCCATCTCATATAAGACAGGGTTAACACTATAAAGCTCACCATATGGCAGGTCAACTCCCCCTCCATCTCATATTAGACAGGGTTAACACTATAAAGCTCACCATATGGCAGGTCAACTCCCCCTCCATCTCATATAAGACAGGGTTAACACTATAAAGCTCACCATATGGCAGGTCAACTCCCCCTCATCTCATATTAGACAGGGTTAACACTATAAAGCTCACCATATGGCAGGTCAACTCTCCCTCCATCTCATATAAGACAGGGTTAACACTATAAAGCTCACCATATGGCAGGTCAACTCCCCCTCCATCTCATATTCTACAGGGTTAACACTATAAAGCTCACCATATGGCAGGTCAACTCCATCTCATATAAGACAGGGTTAACACTATAAAGCTCACCATATGGCAGGTCAACTCCCCCTCCATCTCATATTCTACAGGGTTAACACTATAAAGCTCACCATATGGCAGGTCAACTCCCCCTCCATCTCATATAAGACAGGGTTAACACTATAAAGCTCACCATATGGCAGGTCAACTCCCCCTCCATCTCATATTAGACAGGGTTAACACTATAAAGCTCACCATATGGCAGGTCAACTCCCCCTCCATCTCATATAAGACAGGGTTAACACTATAAAGCTCACCATATGGCAGGTCAACTCCCCCTCCATCTCATATAAGACAGGGTTAACACTATAAAGCTCACCATATGGCAGGTCAACTCCCCCTCCATCTCATATTAGACAGGGTTAACACTATAAAGCTCACCATATGGCAGGTCAACTCCCCCTCCATCTCATAGCCTTCCCTGTAGCTCAGTTGGTAGAGCATGGTGTTTGCAACACCAGGGTTGTGGGTTCGATTCCCACGGGGGGCCAGCACAGAAAAAAAAATCTATGAAATGTATGCATTCACTGCTGTAAGTCGCTCTGGATAAGAGCGTCTGCTAAATGACTAAAATGTAAATGTAAAATGTCATATAAGACAGGGTTAACACTATAAAGCTCACCATATGGCAGGTCAACTCCCCCTCCATCTCATATAAGACAGGGTTAACACTATAAAGCTCACCATATGGCAGGTCAACTCCCCCTCCATCTCATATAAGACAGGGTTAACACTATAAAGCTCACCATATGGCAGGTCAACTCCCCCTCCATCTCATATAAGACAGGGTTAACACTATAAAGCTCACCATATGGCAGGTCAACTCCCCCTCCATCTCATATAAGACAGGGTTAACACTATAAAGCTCACCATATGGCAGGTCAACTCCATCTCATATAAGACAGGGTTAACACTATAAAGCTCACCATATGGCAGGTCAACTCCCCCTCCATCTCATATTCGACAGGGTTAACACTATAAAGCTCACCATATGGCAGGTCAACTCTCCCTCCATCTCATATTAGACAGGGTTAACACTATAAAGCTCACCATATGGCAGGTCAACTCCCCCTCCATCTCATATTAGACAGGGTTAACACTATAAAGCTCACCATATGGCAGGTCAACTCCCCCTCCATCTCATATAAGACAGGGCTAACACTATATAGCTCACCATATGGCAGGTCAACTCCCCCTCCATCTCATATAAGACAGGGTTAACACTATAAAGCTCACCATATGGCAGGTCAACTCCCCCTCCATCTCACATTAGACAGGGTTAACACTATAAAGCTCACCATATGGCAGGTCAACTCTCCCTCCATCTCACATAAGACAGGGTTAACACTATAAAGCTCACCATATGGCAGGTCAACTCCCCCTCCATCTCATATTCGACAGGGTTAACACTATAAAGCTCACCATATGGCAGGTCAACTCTCCCTCCATCTCATATTGGACAGGGTTAACACTATAAAGCTCACCATATGGCAGGTCAACTCCCCCTCCATCTCATGTAGGACAGGGTTAACACTATAAAGCTCACCATATGGCAGGTCAACTCCCCCTCCATCTCATATTAGACAGGGTTAACACTATAAAGCTCACCATATGGCAGGTCAACTCCCCCTCCATCTCATATTAGACAGGGTTAACACTATAAAGCTCACCATATGGCAGGTCAACTCCCCCTCCATCTCATATTAGACAGGGTTAACACTATAAAGCTCACCATATGGCAGGTCAACTCCCCCTCCATCTCATATAAGACAGGGTTAACACTATAAAGCTCACCATATGGCAGGTCAACTCCCCCTCCATCTCATATAAGACAGGGTTAACACTATAAAGCTCACCATATGGCAGGTCAACTCCCCCTCCATCTCAAATTAGACAGGGTTAACACTATAAAGCTCACCATATGGCAGGTCAACTCCCCCTCCATCTCATATTAGACAGGGTTAACACTATAAAGCTCACCATATGGCAGGTCAACTCCCCCTCCATCTCATATAAGACAGGGTTAACACTATAAAGCTCACCATATGGCAGGTCAACTCCCCCTCCATCTCATATAAGACAGGGTTAACACTATAAAGCTCACTATATGGCAGGTCAACTCCCCCTCCATCTCATATAAGACAGGGTTAACACTATAAAGCTCACCATATGGCAGGTCAACTCCCCCTCCATCTCATATAAGACAGGGTTAACACTATAAAGCTCACCATATGGCAGGTCAACTCCCCCTCCATCTCATATAAGACAGGGTTAACACTATAAAGCTCACCATATGGCAGGTCAACTCCCCCTCCATCTCATATTAGACAGGGTTAACACTATAAAGCTCACCATATGGCAGGTCAACTCCCCCTCCATCTCATATAAGACAGGGTTAACACTATAAAGCTCACCATATGGCAGGTCAACTCCATCTCATATTAGACAGGGTTAACACTATAAAGCTCACCATATGGCAGGTCAAATCCCCCTCCATCTCATATAAGACAGGGTTAACACTATAAAGCTCACCATATGGCAGGTCAACTCCCCCTCCATCTCATTATAAGACAGGGTTAACACTATAAAGCTCACCATATGGCAGGTCAACTCCCCCTCCATCTCATATAAGACAGGGTTAACATTATAAAGCTCACCATATGGCAGGTCAACTCCCCCTCCATCTCATATAAGACAGGGTTAACATTATAAAGCTCACCATATGGCAGGTCAACTCCCCCTCCATCTCATATAAGACAGGGTTAACACTATAAAGCTCACCATATGGCAGGTCAACTCCCCCTCCATCTCATATAAGACAGGGTTAACACTATAAAGCTCACCATATGGCAGGTCAACTCCCCCTCCATCTCATATTAGACAGGGTTAACACTATAAAGCTCACCATATGGCAGGTCAACTCCCCCTCCATCTCATATAAGACAGGGTTAACACTATAAAGCTCACCATATGGCAGGTCAACTCCCCCTCCATCTCATATAAGACAGGGTTAACACTATAAAGCTCACCATATGGCAGGTCAACTCCCCCTCCATCTCAAATTAGACAGGGTTAACACTATAAAGCTCACCATATGGCAGGTCAACTCCCCCTCCATCTCATATTAGACAGGGTTAACACTATAAAGCTCACCATATGGCAGGTCAACTCCCCCTCCATCTCATATAAGACAGGGTTAACACTATAAAGCTCACCATATGGCAGGTCAACTCCCCCTCCATCTCATATAAGACAGGGTTAACACTATAAAGCTCACCATATGGCAGGTCAACTCCCCCTCCATCTCATATAAGACAGGGTTAACACTATAAAGCTCACCATATGGCAGGTCAACTCCCCCTCCATCTCATATAAGACAGGGTTAACACTATAAAGCTCACCATATGGCAGGTCAACTCCCCCTCCATCTCATATAAGACAGGGTTAACACTATAAAGCTCACCATATGGCAGGTCAACTCCCCCTCCATCTCATATTAGACAGGGTTAACACTATAAAGCTCACCATATGGCAGGTCAACTCCCCCTCCATCTCATGTAAGACAGGGTTAACACTATAAAGCTCACCATATGGCAGGTCAACTCCATCTCATATAAGACAGGGTTAACACTATAAAGCTCACCATATGGCAGGTAAACTCCCCCTCCATCTCATATAAGACAGGGTTAACACTATAAAGCTCACCATATGGCAGGTCAACTCCCCCTCCATCTCATATAAGACAGGGTTAACACTATAAAGCTCACCATATGGCAGGTCAACTCCCCCTCCATCTCATATTAGACAGGGTTAACACTATAAAGCTCACCATATGGCAGGTCAACTCCCCCTCCATCTCATATAAGACAGGGTTAACACTATAAAGCTCACCATATGGCAGGTCAACTCCCCCTCCATCTCATATAAGACAGGGTTAACACTATAAAGCTCACCATATGGCAGGTCAACTCCCCCTCCATCTCATATTAGACAGGGTTAACACTATAAAGCTCACCATATGGCAGGTCAACTCCCCCTCCATCTCATATTAGACAGGGTTAACACTATAAAGCTCACCATATGGCAGGTCAACTCCCCCTCCATCTCATATAAGACAGGGTTAACACTATAAAGCTCACCATATGGCAGGTCAACTCCCCCTCCATCTCATATAAGACAGGGTTAACACTATAAAGCTCACCATATGGCAGGTCAACTCCCCCTCCATCTCATATAAGACAGGGTTAACACTATAAAGCTCACCATATGGCAGGTCAACTCCCCCTCCATCTCATATTTTTAGGGTTAACACTATAAAGCTCACCATATGGCAGGTCAACTCCATCTCATATAAGACAGGGTTAACACTATAAAGCTCACCATATGGCAGGTCAACTCCCCCTCCATCTCATATTCTACAGGGTTAACACTATAAAGCTCACCATATGGCAGGTCAACTCCCCCTCCATCTCATATAAGACAGGGTTAACACTATAAAGCTCACCATATGGCAGGTCAACTCCCCCTCCATCTCATATAAGACAGGGTTAACACTATAAAGCTCACCATATGGCAGGTCAACTCCCCCTCCATCTCATATAAGACAGGGTTAACACTATAAAGCTCACCATATGGCAGGTCAACTCCCCCTCCATCTCATATTAGACAGGGTTAACACTATAAAGCTCACCATATGGCAGGTCAACTCCCCCTCCATCTCATATTAGACAGGGTTAACACTATAAAGCTCACCATATGGCAGGTCAACTCCCCCTCCATCTCATATTAGACAGGGTTAACACTATAAAGCTCACCATATGGCAGGTCAACTCCCCCTCCATCTCATATAAGACAGGGTTAACACTATAAAGCTCACCATATGGCAGGTCAACTCTCCCTCCATCTCATTAGACAGGGTTAACACTATAAAGCTCACCATATGGCAGGTCAACTCCCCCTCCATCTCATATTAGACAGGGTTAACACTATAAAGCTCACCATATGGCAGGTCAACTCCCCCTCCATCTCATATTAGACAGGGTTAACACTATAAAGCTCACCATATGGCAGGTCAACTCCCCCTCCATCTCATATTAGACAGGGTTAACACTATAAAGCTCACCATATGGCAGGTCAACTCCCCCTCCATCTCATATTAGACAGGGTTAACAGTATAAAGCTCACCATATGGCAGGTCAACTCCCCCTCCATCTCATATTAGACAGGGTTAACACTATAAAGCTCACCATATGGCAGGTCAACTCCCCCTCCATCTCATATAAGACAGGGTTAACACTATAAAGCTCACCATATGGCAGGTCAACTCTCCCTCCATCTCATTAGACAGGGTTAACACTATAAAGCTCACCATATGGCAGGTCAACTCCCCCTCCATCTCATATAAGACAGGGTTAACATTATAAAGCTCACCATATGGCAGGTCAACTCCCCCTCCATCTCATATTAGACAGGGTTAACACTATAAAGCTCACCATATGGCAGGTCAACTCCCCCTCCATCTCATATTCGACAGGGTTAACACTATAAAGCTCACCATATGGCAGGTCAACTCTGCCTCCATCTCATATTAGACAGGGTTAACACTATAAAGCTCACCATATGGCAGGTCAACTCCCCCTCCATCTCATATTAGACAGGGTTAACACTATAAAGCTCACCATATGGCAGGTCAACTCCCCCTCCATCTCATATAAGACAGGGTTAACACTATAAAGCTCACCATATGGCAGGTCAACTCTCCCTCCATCTCATTAAAGACAGGGTTAACACTATAAAGCTCACCATATGGCAGGTCAACTCTCCCTCCATCTCATATAAGACAGGGTTAACACTATAAAGCTCACCATATGGCAGGTCAACTCCCCCTCCATCTCATATAAGACAGGGTTAACACTATAAAGCTCACCATATGGCAGGTCAACTCCCCCTCCATCTCATATAAGACAGGGTTAACACTATAAAGCTCACCATATGGCAGGTCAACTCCCCCTCCATCTCATATAAGACAGGGTTAACACTATAAAGCTCACCATATGGCAGGTCAACTCCATCTCATATAAGACAGGGTTAACACTATAAAGCTCACCATATGGCAGGTAAACTCCCCCTCCATCTCATATAAGACAGGGTTAACACTATAAAGCTCACCATATGGCAGGTCAACTCCCCCTCCATCTCATATAAGACAGGGTTAACACTATAAAGCTCACCATATGGCAGGTCAACTCCCCCTCCATCTCATATTAGACAGGGTTAACACTATAAAGCTCACCATATGGCAGGTCAACTCCCCCTCCATCTCATATAAGACAGGGTTAACACTATAAAGCTCACCATATGGCAGGTCAACTCCCCCTCCATCTCATATAAGACAGGGTTAACACTATAAAGCTCACCATATGGCAGGTCAACTCCCCCTCCATCTCATATTAGACAGGGTTAACACTATAAAGCTCACCATATGGCAGGTCAACTCCCCCTCCATCTCATATTAGACAGGGTTAACACTATAAAGCTCACCATATGGCAGGTCAACTCCCCCTCCATCTCATATAAGACAGGGTTAACACTATAAAGCTCACCATATGGCAGGTCAACTCCCCCTCCATCTCATATTAGACAGGGTTAACACTATAAAGCTCACCATATGGCAGGTCAACTCTCCCTCCATCTCATATAAGACAGGGTTAACACTATAAAGCTCACCATATGGCAGGTCAACTCCCCCTCCATCTCATATTCTACAGGGTTAACACTATAAAGCTCACCATATGGCAGGTCAACTCCATCTCATATAAGACAGGGTTAACACTATAAAGCTCACCATATGGCAGGTCAACTCCCCCTCCATCTCATATTCTACAGGGTTAACACTATAAAGCTCACCATATGGCAGGTCAACTCCCCCTCCATCTCATATAAGACAGGGTTAACACTATAAAGCTCACCATATGGCAGGTCAACTCCCCCTCCATCTCATATTAGACAGGGTTAACACTATAAAGCTCACCATATGGCAGGTCAACTCCCCCTCCATCTCATATAAGACAGGGTTAACACTATAAAGCTCACCATATGGCAGGTCAACTCCCCCTCATCTCATATTAGACAGGGTTAACACTATAAAGCTCACCATATGGCAGGTCAACTCTCCCTCCATCTCATATAAGACAGGGTTAACACTATAAAGCTCACCATATGGCAGGTCAACTCCCCCTCCATCTCATATTCTACAGGGTTAACACTATAAAGCTCACCATATGGCAGGTCAACTCCATCTCATATAAGACAGGGTTAACACTATAAAGCTCACCATATGGCAGGTCAACTCCCCCTCCATCTCATATTCTACAGGGTTAACACTATAAAGCTCACCATATGGCAGGTCAACTCCCCCTCCATCTCATATAAGACAGGGTTAACACTATAAAGCTCACCATATGGCAGGTCAACTCCCCCTCCATCTCATATTAGACAGGGTTAACACTATAAAGCTCACCATATGGCAGGTCAACTCCCCCTCCATCTCATATAAGACAGGGTTAACACTATAAAGCTCACCATATGGCAGGTCAACTCCCCCTCCATCTCATATAAGACAGGGTTAACACTATAAAGCTCACCATATGGCAGGTCAACTCCCCCTCCATCTCATATTAGACAGGGTTAACACTATAAAGCTCACCATATGGCAGGTCAACTCCCCCTCCATCTCATAGCCTTCCCTGTAGCTCAGTTGGTAGAGCATGGTGTTTGCAACACCAGGGTTGTGGGTTCGATTCCCACGGGGGGCCAGCACAGAAAAAAAAATCTATGAAATGTATGCATTCACTGCTGTAAGTCGCTCTGGATAAGAGCGTCTGCTAAATGACTAAAATGTAAATGTAAAATGTCATATAAGACAGGGTTAACACTATAAAGCTCACCATATGGCAGGTCAACTCCCCCTCCATCTCATATAAGACAGGGTTAACACTATAAAGCTCACCATATGGCAGGTCAACTCCCCCTCCATCTCATATAAGACAGGGTTAACACTATAAAGCTCACCATATGGCAGGTCAACTCCCCCTCCATCTCATATAAGACAGGGTTAACACTATAAAGCTCACCATATGGCAGGTCAACTCCCCCTCCATCTCATATAAGACAGGGTTAACACTATAAAGCTCACCATATGGCAGGTCAACTCCATCTCATATAAGACAGGGTTAACACTATAAAGCTCACCATATGGCAGGTCAACTCCCCCTCCATCTCATATTCGACAGGGTTAACACTATAAAGCTCACCATATGGCAGGTCAACTCTCCCTCCATCTCATATTAGACAGGGTTAACACTATAAAGCTCACCATATGGCAGGTCAACTCCCCCTCCATCTCATATTAGACAGGGTTAACACTATAAAGCTCACCATATGGCAGGTCAACTCCCCCTCCATCTCATATAAGACAGGGCTAACACTATATAGCTCACCATATGGCAGGTCAACTCCCCCTCCATCTCATATAAGACAGGGTTAACACTATAAAGCTCACCATATGGCAGGTCAACTCCCCCTCCATCTCACATTAGACAGGGTTAACACTATAAAGCTCACCATATGGCAGGTCAACTCTCCCTCCATCTCACATAAGACAGGGTTAACACTATAAAGCTCACCATATGGCAGGTCAACTCCCCCTCCATCTCATATTCGACAGGGTTAACACTATAAAGCTCACCATATGGCAGGTCAACTCTCCCTCCATCTCATATTGGACAGGGTTAACACTATAAAGCTCACCATATGGCAGGTCAACTCCCCCTCCATCTCATGTAGGACAGGGTTAACACTATAAAGCTCACCATATGGCAGGTCAACTCCCCCTCCATCTCATATTAGACAGGGTTAACACTATAAAGCTCACCATATGGCAGGTCAACTCCCCCTCCATCTCATATTAGACAGGGTTAACACTATAAAGCTCACCATATGGCAGGTCAACTCCCCCTCCATCTCATATTAGACAGGGTTAACACTATAAAGCTCACCATATGGCAGGTCAACTCCCCCTCCATCTCATATAAGACAGGGTTAACACTATAAAGCTCACCATATGGCAGGTCAACTCCCCCTCCATCTCATATAAGACAGGGTTAACACTATAAAGCTCACCATATGGCAGGTCAACTCCCCCTCCATCTCAAATTAGACAGGGTTAACACTATAAAGCTCACCATATGGCAGGTCAACTCCCCCTCCATCTCATATTAGACAGGGTTAACACTATAAAGCTCACCATATGGCAGGTCAACTCCCCCTCCATCTCATATAAGACAGGGTTAACACTATAAAGCTCACCATATGGCAGGTCAACTCCCCCTCCATCTCATATAAGACAGGGTTAACACTATAAAGCTCACTATATGGCAGGTCAACTCCCCCTCCATCTCATATAAGACAGGGTTAACACTATAAAGCTCACCATATGGCAGGTCAACTCCCCCTCCATCTCATATAAGACAGGGTTAACACTATAAAGCTCACCATATGGCAGGTCAACTCCCCCTCCATCTCATATAAGACAGGGTTAACACTATAAAGCTCACCATATGGCAGGTCAACTCCCCCTCCATCTCATATTAGACAGGGTTAACACTATAAAGCTCACCATATGGCAGGTCAACTCCCCCTCCATCTCATATAAGACAGGGTTAACACTATAAAGCTCACCATATGGCAGGTCAACTCCATCTCATATTAGACAGGGTTAACACTATAAAGCTCACCATATGGCAGGTCAAATCCCCCTCCATCTCATATAAGACAGGGTTAACACTATAAAGCTCACCATATGGCAGGTCAACTCCCCCTCCATCTCATTATAAGACAGGGTTAACACTATAAAGCTCACCATATGGCAGGTCAACTCCCCCTCCATCTCATATAAGACAGGGTTAACATTATAAAGCTCACCATATGGCAGGTCAACTCCCCCTCCATCTCATATAAGACAGGGTTAACATTATAAAGCTCACCATATGGCAGGTCAACTCCCCCTCCATCTCATATAAGACAGGGTTAACACTATAAAGCTCACCATATGGCAGGTCAACTCCCCCTCCATCTCATATAAGACAGGGTTAACACTATAAAGCTCACCATATGGCAGGTCAACTCCCCCTCCATCTCATATTAGACAGGGTTAACACTATAAAGCTCACCATATGGCAGGTCAACTCCCCCTCCATCTCATATAAGACAGGGTTAACACTATAAAGCTCACCATATGGCAGGTCAACTCCCCCTCCATCTCATATAAGACAGGGTTAACACTATAAAGCTCACCATATGGCAGGTCAACTCCCCCTCCATCTCAAATTAGACAGGGTTAACACTATAAAGCTCACCATATGGCAGGTCAACTCCCCCTCCATCTCATATTAGACAGGGTTAACACTATAAAGCTCACCATATGGCAGGTCAACTCCCCCTCCATCTCATATAAGACAGGGTTAACACTATAAAGCTCACCATATGGCAGGTCAACTCCCCCTCCATCTCATATAAGACAGGGTTAACACTATAAAGCTCACCATATGGCAGGTCAACTCCCCCTCCATCTCATATAAGACAGGGTTAACACTATAAAGCTCACCATATGGCAGGTCAACTCCCCCTCCATCTCATATAAGACAGGGTTAACACTATAAAGCTCACCATATGGCAGGTCAACTCCCCCTCCATCTCATATAAGACAGGGTTAACACTATAAAGCTCACCATATGGCAGGTCAACTCCCCCTCCATCTCATATTAGACAGGGTTAACACTATAAAGCTCACCATATGGCAGGTCAACTCCCCCTCCATCTCATGTAAGACAGGGTTAACACTATAAAGCTCACCATATGGCAGGTCAACTCCCCCTCCATCTCATATTAGACAGGGTTAACACTATAAAGCTCACCATATGGCAGGTCAACTCCCCCTCCATCTCATATTAGACAGGGTTAACACTATAAAGCTCACCATATGGCAGGTCAACTCCCCCTCCATCTCATATTAGACAGGGTTAACACTATAAAGCTCACCATATGGCAGGTCAACTCCCCCTCCATCTCATATAAGACAGGGTTAACACTATAAAGCTCACCATATGGCAGGTCAACTCCCCCTCCATCTCAAATTAGACAGGGTTAACACTATAAAGCTCACCATATGGCAGGTCAACTCCCCCTCCATCTCATATTAGACAGGGTTAACACTATAAAGCTCACCATATGGCAGGTCAACTCCCCCTCCATCTCATATAAGACAGGGTTAACACTATAAAGCTCACCATATGGCAGGTCAACTCCCCCTCCATCTCATATTAGACAGGGTTAACACTATAAAGCTCACCATATGGCAGGTCAACTCCCCCTCCATCTCATATTAGACAGGGTTAACACTATAAAGCTCACCATATGGCAGGTCAACTCCCCCTCCATCTCATATAAGACAGGGTTAACACTATAAAGCTCACCATATGGCAGGTCAACTCCCCCTCCATCTCAAATTAGACAGGGTTAACACTATAAAGCTCACCATATGGCAGGTCAACTCCCCCTCCATCTCATATTAGACAGGGTTAACACTATAAAGCTCACCATATGGCAGGTCAACTCCCCCTCCATCTCATATAAGACAGGGTTAACACTATAAAGCTCACCATATGGCAGGTCAACTCCCCCTCCATCTCATATTCGACAGGGTTAACACTATAAAGCTCACCATATGGCAGGTCAACTCTCCCTCCATCTCATATTGGACAGGGTTAACACTATAAAGCTCACCATATGGCAGGTCAACTCCCCCTCCATCTCATGTAAGACAGGGTTAACACTATAAAGCTCACCATATGGCAGGTCAACTCCCCCTCCATCTCATATTAGACAGGGTTAACACTATAAAGCTCACCATATGGCAGGTCAACTCCCCCTCCATCTCATATTAGACAGGGTTAACACTATAAAGCTCACCATATGGCAGGTCAACTCCCCCTCCATCTCATATTAGACAGGGTTAACACTATAAAGCTCACCATATGGCAGGTCAACTCCCCCTCCATCTCATATAAGACAGGGTTAACACTATAAAGCTCACCATATGGCAGGTCAACTCCCCCTCCATCTCATATAAGACAGGGTTAACACTATAAAGCTCACCATATGGCAGGTCAACTCCCCCTCCATCTCAAATTAGACAGGGTTAACACTATAAAGCTCACCATATGGCAGGTCAACTCCCCCTCCATCTCATATTAGACAGGGTTAACACTATAAAGCTCACCATATGGCAGGTCAACTCCCCCTCCATCTCATATAAGACAGGGTTAACACTATAAAGCTCACCATATGGCAGGTCAACTCCCCCTCCATCTCATATAAGACAGGGTTAACACTATAAAGCTCACTATATGGCAGGTCAACTCCCCCTCCATCTCATATAAGACAGGGTTAACACTATAAAGCTCACCATATGGCAGGTCAACTCCCCCTCCATCTCATATAAGACAGGGTTAACACTATAAAGCTCACCATATGGCAGGTCAACTCCCCCTCCATCTCATATAAGACAGGGTTAACACTATAAAGCTCACCATATGGCAGGTCAACTCCCCCTCCATCTCATATTAGACAGGGTTAACACTATAAAGCTCACCATATGGCAGGTCAACTCCCCCTCCATCTCATATAAGACAGGGTTAACACTATAAAGCTCACCATATGGCAGGTCAACTCCATCTCATATTAGACAGGGTTAACACTATAAAGCTCACCATATGGCAGGTCAAATCCCCCTCCATCTCATATAAGACAGGGTTAACACTATAAAGCTCACCATATGGCAGGTCAACTCCCCCTCCATCTCATTATAAGACAGGGTTAACACTATAAAGCTCACCATATGGCAGGTCAACTCCCCCTCCATCTCATATAAGACAGGGTTAACATTATAAAGCTCACCATATGGCAGGTCAACTCCCCCTCCATCTCATATAAGACAGGGTTAACATTATAAAGCTCACCATATGGCAGGTCAACTCCCCCTCCATCTCATATAAGACAGGGTTAACACTATAAAGCTCACCATATGGCAGGTCAACTCCCCCTCCATCTCATATAAGACAGGGTTAACACTATAAAGCTCACCATATGGCAGGTCAACTCCCCCTCCATCTCATATTAGACAGGGTTAACACTATAAAGCTCACCATATGGCAGGTCAACTCCCCCTCCATCTCATATAAGACAGGGTTAACACTATAAAGCTCACCATATGGCAGGTCAACTCCCCCTCCATCTCATATAAGACAGGGTTAACACTATAAAGCTCACCATATGGCAGGTCAACTCCCCCTCCATCTCAAATTAGACAGGGTTAACACTATAAAGCTCACCATATGGCAGGTCAACTCCCCCTCCATCTCATATTAGACAGGGTTAACACTATAAAGCTCACCATATGGCAGGTCAACTCCCCCTCCATCTCATATTAGACAGGGTTAACACTATAAAGCTCACCATATGGCAGGTCAACTCCCCCTCCATCTCATATTAGACAGGGTTAACACTATAAAGCTCACCATATGGCAGGTCAACTCCCCCTCCATCTCATATAAGACAGGGTTAACACTATAAAGCTCACCATATGGCAGGTCAACTCCCCCTCCATCTCATATAAGACAGGGTTAACACTATAAAGCTCACCATATGGCAGGTCAACTCCCCCTCCATCTCATATAAGACAGGGTTAACACTATAAAGCTCACCATATGGCAGGTCAACTCCCCCTCCATCTCATATAAGACAGGGTTAACACTATAAAGCTCACCATATGGCAGGTCAACTCCCCCTCCATCTCATATAAGACAGGGTTAACACTATAAAGCTCACCATATGGCAGGTCAACTCCCCCTCCATCTCATATTAGACAGGGTTAACACTATAAAGCTCACCATATGGCAGGTCAACTCCCCCTCCATCTCATATAAGACAGGGTTAACACTATAAAGCTCACCATATGGCAGGTCAACTCCATCTCATATTAGACAGGGTTAACACTATAAAGCTCACCATATGGCAGGTCAAATCCCCCTCCATCTCATATAAGACAGGGTTAACACTATAAAGCTCACCATATGGCAGGTCAACTCCCCCTCCATCTCATTATAAGACAGGGTTAACACTATAAAGCTCACCATATGGCAGGTCAACTCCCCCTCCATCTCATATAAGACAGGGTTAACATTATAAAGCTCACCATATGGCAGGTCAACTCCCCCTCCATCTCATATAAGACAGGGTTAACACTATAAAGCTCACCATATGGCAGGTCAACTCCCCCTCCATCTCATATAAGACAGGGTTAACACTATAAAGCTCACCATATGGCAGGTCAACTCCCCCTCCATCTCATATAAGACAGGGTTAACACTATAAAGCTCACCATATGGCAGGTCAACTCCCCCTCCATCTCATATTAGACAGGGTTAACACTATAAAGCTCACCATATGGCAGGTCAACTCCCCCTCCATCTCATATAAGACAGGGTTAACACTATAAAGCTCACCATATGGCAGGTCAACTCCCCCTCCATCTCATATAAGACAGGGTTAACACTATAAAGCTCACCATATGGCAGGTCAACTCCCCCTCCATCTCATATAAGACAGGGTTAACACTATAAAGCTCACCATATGGCAGGTCAACTCCCCCTCCATCTCATATAAGACAGGGTTAACACTATAAAGCTCACCATATGGCAGGTCAACTCCCCCTCCATCTCATATAAGACAGGGTTAACACTATAAAGCTCACCATATGGCAGGTCAACTCCCCCTCCATCTCATATTAGACAGGGTTAACACTATAAAGCTCACCATATGGCAGGTCAACTCCCCCTCCATCTCATATAAGACAGGGTTAACACTATAAAGCTCACCATATGGCAGGTCAACTCCATCTCATATAAGACAGGGTTAACACTATAAAGCTCACCATATGGCAGGTCAACTCCCCCTCCATCTCAAATAAGACAGGGTTAACACTATAAAGCTCACCATATGGCAGGTCAACTCCCCCTCCATCTCATATAAGACAGGGTTAACACTATAAAGCTCACCATATGGCAGGTCAACTCCCCCTCCATCTCATATTAGACAGGGTTAACACTATAAAGCTCACCATATGGCAGGTCAACTCCCCCTCCATCTCATATAAGACAGGGTTAACACTATAAAGCTCACCATATGGCAGGTCAACTCCCCCTCCATCTCATATTAGACAGGGTTAACACTATAAAGCTCACCATATGGCAGGTCAACTCCCCCTCCATCTCATATTAGACAGGGTTAACACTATAAAGCTCACCATATGGCAGGTCAACTCCCCCTCCATCTCATATTAGACAGGGTTAACACTATAAAGCTCACCATATGGCAGGTCAACTCCCCCTCCATCTCATATAAGACAGGGTTAACACTATAAAGCTCACCATATGGCAGGTCAACTCCCCCTCCATCTCATATTAGACAGGGTTAATACTATAAAGCTCACCATATGGCAGGTCAACTCTCCCTCCATCTCATATTAGACAGCGTTAACACTATAAAGCTCACCATATGGCAGGTCAACTCCATCTCATATTAGACAGGGTTAACACTATAAAGCTCACCATATGGCAGGTCAAATCCCCCTCCATCTCATATAAGACAGGGTTAATACTATAAAGCTCACCATATGGCAGGTCAACTCTCCCTCCATCTCATATTAGACAGGGTTAACACTATAAAGCTCACCATATGGCAGGTCAACTCCATCTCATATTAGACAGGGTTAACACTATAAAGCTCACCATATGGCAGGTCAAATCCCCCTCCATCTCATATTAGACAGGGTTAATACTATAAAGCTCACCATATGGCAGGTCAACTCTCCCTCGATCTCATATTAGACAGGGTTAACACTATAAAGCTCACCATATGGCAGGTCAACTCCATCTCATATTAGACAGGGTTAACACTATAAAGCTCACCATATGGCAGGTCAACTCCATCTCATATTAGACAGGGTTAACACTATAAAGCTCACCATATGGCAGGTCAAATCCCCCTCCATCTCATATAAGACAGGGTTAACACTATAAAGCTCACCATATGGCAGGTCAACTCCCCCTCCATCTCATATTAGACAGGGTTAACACTATAAAGCTCACCATATGGCAGGTCAACTCCCCCTCCATCTCATATTAGACAGGGTTAACACTATAAAGCTCACCATATGGCAGGTCAACTCCCCCTCCATCTCATATAAGACAGGGTTAACACTATAAAGCTCACCATATGGCAGGTCAACTCCCCCTCCATCTCATATAAGACAGGGTTAACACTATAAAGCTCACCATATGGCAGGTCAACTCCCCCTCCATCTCATATAAGACAGGGTTAACACTATAAAGCTCACCATATGGCAGGTCAACTCCCCCTCCATCTCATATAAGACAGGGTTAACACTATAAAGCTCACCATATGGCAGGTCAACTCCCCCTCCATCTCATATAAGACAGGGTTAACACTATAAAGCTCACCATATGGCAGGTCAACTCCCCCTCCATCTCATATTCGACAGGGTTAACACTATAAAGCTCACCATATGGCAGGTCAACTCTCCCTCCATCTCAAATTAGACAGGGTTAACACTATAAAGCTCACCATATGGCAGGTCAACTCCCCCTCCATCTCATATAAGACAGGGTTAACACTATAAAGCTCACCATATGGCAGGTCAACTCCCCCTCCATCTCATATTCGACAGGGTTAACACTATAAAGCTCACCATATGGCAGGTCAACTCTCCCTCCATCTCATATTAGACAGGGTTAACACTATAAAGCTCACCATATGGCAGGTCAACTCCCCCTCCATCTCATATTAGACAGGGTTAACACTATAAAGCTCACCATATGGCAGGTCAACTCCCCCCTCCATCTCATATAAGACAGGGTTAACACTATAAAGCTCACCATATGGCAGGTCAACTCCCCCTCCATCTCATATAAGACAGGGTTAACACTATAAAGCTCACCATATGGCAGGTCAACTCCCCCTCCATCTCATATAAGACAGGGTTAACATTATAAAGCTCACCATATGGCAGGTCAACTCCCCCTCCATCTCATATTAGACAGGGTTAACACTATAAAGCTCACCATATGGCAGGTCAACTCCATCTCATATAAGACAGGGTTAACACTATAAAGCTCACCATATGGCAGGTCAACTCCCCCTCCATCTCATATTAGACAGGGTTAACACTATAAAGCTCACCATATGGCAGGTCAACTCCCCCTCCATCTCATATAAGACAGGGTTAACACTATAAAGCTCACCATATGGCAGGTCAACTCCCCCTCCATCTCATATTAGACAGGGTTAACACTATAAAGCTCACCATATGGCAGGTCAACTCTCCCTCCATCTCATATTAGACAGGGTTAACACTATAAAGCTCACCATATGGCAGGTCAACTCCATCTCATATTAGACAGGGTTAACACTATAAAGCTCACCATATGGCAGGTCAACTCCCCCTCCATCTCATATTAGACAGGGTTAACACTATAAAGCTCACCATATGGCAGGTCAACTCCCCCTCCATCTCATATTAGACAGGGTTAAGACTATAAAGCTCACCATATGGCAGGTCAACTCCCCCTCCATCTCATATTAGACAGGGTTAACACTATAAAGCTCACCATATGGCAGGTCAACTCCCCCTCCATCTCATATAAGACAGGGTTAACACTATAAAGCTCACCATATGGCAGGTCAACTCCCCCTCCATCTCATATAAGACAGGGTTAACACTATAAAGCTCACCATATGGCAGGTCAACTCCCCCTCCATCTCATATTAGACAGGGTTAACACTATAAAGCTCACCATATGGCAGGTCAACTCCCCCTCCATCTCATATAAGACAGGGTTAACACTATAAAGCTCACCATATGGCAGGTCAACTCCCCCTCCATCTCATATAAGACAGGGTTAACACTATAAAGCTCACCATATGGCAGGTCAACTCCCCCTCCATCTCATATAAGACAGGGTTAACACTATAAAGCTCACCATATGGCAGGTCAACTCCATCTCATATTAGACAGGGTTAACACTATAAAGCTCACCATATGGCAGGTCAAATCCCCCTCCATCTCATATAAGACAGGGTTAACACTATAAAGCTCACCATATGGCAGGTCAACTCCCCCTCCATCTCATTATAAGACAGGGTTAACACTATAAAGCTCACCATATGGCAGGTCAACTCCCCCTCCATCTCATATAAGACAGGGTTAACATTATAAAGCTCACCATATGGCAGGTCAACTCCCCCTCCATCTCATATAAGACAGGGTTAACACTATAAAGCTCACCATATGGCAGGTCAACTCCCCCTCCATCTCATATAAGACAGGGTTAACACTATAAAGCTCACCATATGGCAGGTCAACTCCCCCTCCATCTCATATAAGACAGGGTTAACACTATAAAGCTCACCATATGGCAGGTCAACTCCCCCTCCATCTCATATTAGACAGGGTTAACACTATAAAGCTCACCATATGGCAGGTCAACTCCCCCTCCATCTCATATAAGACAGGGTTAACACTATAAAGCTCACCATATGGCAGGTCAACTCCCCCTCCATCTCATATAAGACAGGGTTAACACTATAAAGCTCACCATATGGCAGGTCAACTCCCCCTCCATCTCATATAAGACAGGGTTAACACTATAAAGCTCACCATATGGCAGGTCAACTCCCCCTCCATCTCATATAAGACAGGGTTAACACTATAAAGCTCACCATATGGCAGGTCAACTCCCCCTCCATCTCATATAAGACAGGGTTAACACTATAAAGCTCACCATATGGCAGGTCAACTCCCCCTCCATCTCATATTAGACAGGGTTAACACTATAAAGCTCACCATATGGCAGGTCAACTCCCCCTCCATCTCATATAAGACAGGGTTAACACTATAAAGCTCACCATATGGCAGGTCAACTCCATCTCATATAAGACAGGGTTAACACTATAAAGCTCACCATATGGCAGGTCAACTCCCCCTCCATCTCAAATAAGACAGGGTTAACACTATAAAGCTCACCATATGGCAGGTCAACTCCCCCTCCATCTCATATAAGACAGGGTTAACACTATAAAGCTCACCATATGGCAGGTCAACTCCCCCTCCATCTCATATTAGACAGGGTTAACACTATAAAGCTCACCATATGGCAGGTCAACTCCCCCTCCATCTCATATAAGACAGGGTTAACACTATAAAGCTCACCATATGGCAGGTCAACTCCCCCTCCATCTCATATTAGACAGGGTTAACACTATAAAGCTCACCATATGGCAGGTCAACTCCCCCTCCATCTCATATTAGACAGGGTTAACACTATAAAGCTCACCATATGGCAGGTCAACTCCCCCTCCATCTCATATTAGACAGGGTTAACACTATAAAGCTCACCATATGGCAGGTCAACTCCCCCTCCATCTCATATAAGACAGGGTTAACACTATAAAGCTCACCATATGGCAGGTCAACTCCCCCTCCATCTCATATTAGACAGGGTTAATACTATAAAGCTCACCATATGGCAGGTCAACTCTCCCTCCATCTCATATTAGACAGCGTTAACACTATAAAGCTCACCATATGGCAGGTCAACTCCATCTCATATTAGACAGGGTTAACACTATAAAGCTCACCATATGGCAGGTCAAATCCCCCTCCATCTCATATAAGACAGGGTTAATACTATAAAGCTCACCATATGGCAGGTCAACTCTCCCTCCATCTCATATTAGACAGGGTTAACACTATAAAGCTCACCATATGGCAGGTCAACTCCATCTCATATTAGACAGGGTTAACACTATAAAGCTCACCATATGGCAGGTCAAATCCCCCTCCATCTCATATTAGACAGGGTTAATACTATAAAGCTCACCATATGGCAGGTCAACTCTCCCTCCATCTCATATTAGACAGGGTTAACACTATAAAGCTCACCATATGGCAGGTCAACTCCATCTCATATTAGACAGGGTTAACACTATAAAGCTCACCATATGGCAGGTCAACTCCATCTCATATTAGACAGGGTTAACACTATAAAGCTCACCATATGGCAGGTCAAATCCCCCTCCATCTCATATAAGACAGGGTTAACACTATAAAGCTCACCATATGGCAGGTCAACTCCCCCTCCATCTCATATTAGACAGGGTTAACACTATAAAGCTCACCATATGGCAGGTCAACTCCCCCTCCATCTCATATTAGACAGGGTTAACACTATAAAGCTCACCATATGGCAGGTCAACTCCCCCTCCATCTCATATAAGACAGGGTTAACACTATAAAGCTCACCATATGGCAGGTCAACTCCCCCTCCATCTCATATAAGACAGGGTTAACACTATAAAGCTCACCATATGGCAGGTCAACTCCCCCTCCATCTCATATAAGACAGGGTTAACACTATAAAGCTCACCATATGGCAGGTCAACTCCCCCTCCATCTCATATAAGACAGGGTTAACACTATAAAGCTCACCATATGGCAGGTCAACTCCCCCTCCATCTCATATAAGACAGGGTTAACACTATAAAGCTCACCATATGGCAGGTCAACTCCCCCTCCATCTCATATTCGACAGGGTTAACACTATAAAGCTCACCATATGGTAGGTCAACTCTCCCTCCATCTCAAATTAGACAGGGTTAACACTATAAAGCTCACCATATGGCAGGTCAACTCCCCCTCCATCTCATATAAGACAGGGTTAACACTATAAAGCTCACCATATGGCAGGTCAACTCCCCCTCCATCTCATATTCGACAGGGTTAACACTATAAAGCTCACCATATGGCAGGTCAACTCTCCCTCCATCTCATATTAGACAGGGTTAACACTATAAAGCTCACCATATGGCAGGTCAACTCCCCCTCCATCTCATATTAGACAGGGTTAACACTATAAAGCTCACCATATGGCAGGTCAACTCCCCCCTCCATCTCATATAAGACAGGGTTAACACTATAAAGCTCACCATATGGCAGGTCAACTCCCCCTCCATCTCATATAAGACAGGGTTAACACTATAAAGCTCACCATATGGCAGGTCAACTCCCCCTCCATCTCATATAAGACAGGGTTAACATTATAAAGCTCACCATATTGCAGGTCAACTCCCCCTCCATCTCATATTAGACAGGGTTAACACTATAAAGCTCACCATATGGCAGGTCAACTCCATCTCATATAAGACAGGGTTAACACTATAAAGCTCACCATATGGCAGGTCAACTCCCCCTCCATCTCATATTAGACAGGGTTAACACTATAAAGCTCACCATATGGCAGGTCAACTCCCCCTCCATCTCATATAAGACAGGGTTAACACTATAAAGCTCACCATATGGCAGGTCAACTCCCCCTCCATCTCATATTAGACAGGGTTAACACTATAAAGCTCACCATATGGCAGGTCAACTCTCCCTCCATCTCATATTAGACAGGGTTAACACTATAAAGCTCACCATATGGCAGGTCAACTCCATCTCATATTAGACAGGGTTAACACTATAAAGCTCACCATATGGCAGGTCAACTCCCCCTCCATCTCATATAAGACAGGGTTAACATTATAAAGCTCACCATATTGCAGGTCAACTCCCCCTCCATCTCATATTAGACAGGGTTAACACTATAAAGCTCACCATATGGCAGGTCAACTCCATCTCATATAAGACAGGGTTAACACTATAAAGCTCACCATATGGCAGGTCAACTCCCCCTCCATCTCATATTAGACAGGGTTAACACTATAAAGCTCACCATATGGCAGGTCAACTCCCCCTCCATCTCATATAAGACAGGGTTAACACTATAAAGCTCACCATATGGCAGGTCAACTCCCCCTCCATCTCATATTAGACAGGGTTAACACTATAAAGCTCACCATATGGCAGGTCAACTCTCCCTCCATCTCATATTAGACAGGGTTAACACTATAAAGCTCACCATATGGCAGGTCAACTCCATCTCATATTAGACAGGGTTAACACTATAAAGCTCACCATATGGCAGGTCAACTCCCCCTCCATCTCATATTAGACAGGGTTAACACTATAAAGCTCACCATATGGCAGGTCAACTCCCCCTCCATCTCATATAAGACAGGGTTAACACTATAAAGCTCACCATATGGCAGGTCAACTCCCCCTCCATCTCATATAAGACAGGGTTAACACTATAAAGCTCACCATATGGCAGGTCAACTCCCCCTCCATCTCATATAAGACAGGGTTAACACTATAAAGCTCACCATATGGCAGGTCAACTCCCCCTCCATCTCATATAAGACAGGGTTAACACTATAAAGCTCACCATATGGCAGGTCAACTCCCCCTCCATCTCATATTCGACAGGGTTAACACTATAAAGCTCACCATATGGTAGGTCAACTCTCCCTCCATCTCAAATTAGACAGGGTTAACACTATAAAGCTCACCATATGGCAGGTCAACTCCCCCTCCATCTCATATAAGACAGGGTTAACACTATAAAGCTCACCATATGGCAGGTCAACTCCCCCTCCATCTCATATTCGACAGGGTTAACACTATAAAGCTCACCATATGGCAGGTCAACTCTCCCTCCATCTCATATTAGACAGGGTTAACACTATAAAGCTCACCATATGGCAGGTCAACTCCCCCTCCATCTCATATTAGACAGGGTTAACACTATAAAGCTCACCATATGGCAGGTCAACTCCCCCCTCCATCTCATATAAGACAGGGTTAACACTATAAAGCTCACCATATGGCAGGTCAACTCCCCCTCCATCTCATATAAGACAGGGTTAACACTATAAAGCTCACCATATGGCAGGTCAACTCCCCCTCCATCTCATATAAGACAGGGTTAACATTATAAAGCTCACCATATTGCAGGTCAACTCCCCCTCCATCTCATATTAGACAGGGTTAACACTATAAAGCTCACCATATGGCAGGTCAACTCCATCTCATATAAGACAGGGTTAACACTATAAAGCTCACCATATGGCAGGTCAACTCCCCCTCCATCTCATATTAGACAGGGTTAACACTATAAAGCTCACCATATGGCAGGTCAACTCCCCCTCCATCTCATATAAGACAGGGTTAACACTATAAAGCTCACCATATGGCAGGTCAACTCCCCCTCCATCTCATATTAGACAGGGTTAACACTATAAAGCTCACCATATGGCAGGTCAACTCTCCCTCCATCTCATATTAGACAGGGTTAACACTATAAAGCTCACCATATGGCAGGTCAACTCCATCTCATATTAGACAGGGTTAACACTATAAAGCTCACCATATGGCAGGTCAACTCCCCCTCCATCTCATATAAGACAGGGTTAACATTATAAAGCTCACCATATTGCAGGTCAACTCCCCCTCCATCTCATATTAGACAGGGTTAACACTATAAAGCTCACCATATGGCAGGTCAACTCCATCTCATATAAGACAGGGTTAACACTATAAAGCTCACCATATGGCAGGTCAACTCCCCCTCCATCTCATATTAGACAGGGTTAACACTATAAAGCTCACCATATGGCAGGTCAACTCCCCCTCCATCTCATATAAGACAGGGTTAACACTATAAAGCTCACCATATGGCAGGTCAACTCCCCCTCCATCTCATATTAGACAGGGTTAACACTATAAAGCTCACCATATGGCAGGTCAACTCTCCCTCCATCTCATATTAGACAGGGTTAACACTATAAAGCTCACCATATGGCAGGTCAACTCCATCTCATATTAGACAGGGTTAACACTATAAAGCTCACCATATGGCAGGTCAACTCCCCCTCCATCTCATATTAGACAGGGTTAACACTATAAAGCTCACCATATGGCAGGTCAACTCCCCCTCCATCTCATATTAGACAGGGTTAAGACTATAAAGCTCACCATATGGCAGGTCAACTCCCCCTCCATCTCATATTAGACAGGGTTAACACTATAAAGCTCACCATATGGCAGGTCAACTCCCCCTCCATCTCATATAAGACAGGGTTAACACTATAAAGCTCACCATATGGCAGGTCAACTCCCCCTCCATCTCATATAAGACAGGGTTAACACTATAAAGCTCACCATATGGCAGGTCAACTCCCCCTCCATCTCATATTAGACAGGGTTAACACTATAAAGCTCACCATATGGCAGGTCAACTCCCCCTCCATCTCATATAAGACAGGGTTAACACTATAAAGCTCACCATATGGCAGGTCAACTCCCCCTCCATCTCATATAAGACAGGGTTAACACTATAAAGCTCACCATATGGCATGTCAACTCCCCCTCCATCTCATATAAGACAGGGTTAACACTATAAAGCTCACCATATGGCAGGTCAACTCCCCCTCCATCTCATATAAGACAGGGTTAACACTATAAAGCTCACCATATGGCAGGTCAACTCCCCCTCCATCTCATATTAGACAGGGTTAACACTATAAAGCTCACCATATGGCAGGTCAACTCCCCCTCCATCTCATATAAGACAGGGTTAACACTATAAAGCTCACCATATGGCAGGTCAACTCCCCCTCCATCTCATATAAGACAGGGTTAACACTATAAAGCTCACCATATGGCAGGTCAACTCCCCCTCCATCTCATATAAGACAGGGTTAACACTATAAAGCTCACCATATGGCAGGTCAACTCCCCCTCCATCTCATATAAGACAGGGTTAACACTATAAAGCTCACCATATGGCAGGTCAACTCCCCCTCCATCTCATATTAGACAGGGTTAACACTATAAAGCTCACCATATGGCAGGTCAACTCCCCCTCCATCTCATATTAGACAGGGTTAACACTATAAAGCTCACCATATGGCAGGTCAACTCCCCCTCCATCTCATATAAGACAGGGTTAACACTATAAAGCTCACCATATGGCAGGTCAACTCCCCCTCCATCTCATATAAGACAGGGTTAACACTATAAAGCTCACCATATGGCAGGTCAACTCCCCCTCCATCGAATGCTGAGACAATGCTCGCTACCTCATTTATATTTTCCTCTGGTTCACAATATCTTTTCATATGGATGGTGATGCATGTCAGTCTCGATTTAGAATAAATGCATTGAAAGAAAGTGATGCCTACCAGTGTTGATCTAGACTTGAATGCAGAGAGAATGTGAAGCAATTCAGAGTTAGACGGACAGACATAATTGCAGAAAGAGATGGAAAGAGAGAACGGATAGAGTTAAATGAAGGACCAGAATTTTTCCTGATAAGATCACATAGTCAGGAAAATCTTGGGGCCCAAATAATGAGGGATAGAAAGAGGTAGGGAGTGTGTGTGTCAGCCTGCTGAGTGTCCCTGTGTGTGTGTGTGTGTGTATCTGTCTGTCGGTGTGTAGACAACCAGGACCCGTCGTTGAACAGTCTGTCAGTGATGACGGCCCAGGACCCCAGGAGCACCATCTCTCATGACTCCCGCTCCCAGCAGAGTGGCCAGAGTGGCTGGATCAACACCTATCCTCTGTCCTCCGGCATGTCCACCGCCTCCAAGAAGTCTGGTAACACAACACACACGCAATGCACACACACACACACACACACACACACACACACACTGAGATCTGACCATGTCCTTTCTGTCCCCAGGCCTGTCTAAGAAGAGTAACAGAGGGACTCAGCTCCATAAGTACTACATGAAGCGTCGGACCCTGCTGCTGGCCTTACTGGTGAGCCCTAGAGGGGATTTTTACTGTGGAAGGTTTCATTTTTTTGGTTGACATTCTGGAGACCTTGACAAAGACATTACCATTGACTCTCCCTCCTTGCTATTCAATTACATTTTGTTGCTAGGACTGACGTCCCCTCTTCCCCCCTCCCCCCCCCCCCCCTCTTCCCCCCTCCCTAGGCCAGTGAGATTGAGAGGTTGACGACCTGGTACAACCCTCTGTGCACCCAGGAGTTGGCCATCGCTACAGAACAGTCAGTGGAGACCAGCATCGCCAACTGGAGGTCCAAGTACATCAGCCTCAGTGAGAAACAGTGGAAAGACAACGTCAACCTGGCCTGGGGTATATCTCCTTACCTGGCTATGCAGCTACCTGCCAGGTACACACAGTCTCACACATACACCCTGGTTAGAAGTTTTTGGGGAAAAGCTTTGGATTCATTCCACCTCTAACTTTTGTTGTCATGGTTAAGAACGGCGTTTGGGTTAACCCTCTCGTGTCTGTGTGTTCAGGTTTAAGAATGATGTGATCGTGGCTGAGGTGACCCGGCTGGTAAGGCTGGACCCTGGAGTGGTCAGCGACGTACCTGAGGCCGTCAAGGTGAGTCACTGTTGAACTACAGGTTATCTGCAACACAGGAGTGGCCAATGCTTATGATACCTCAAATAGGTTTTCTATGAAAGACGTGTTTTTTTTTATCTCAGAACCACACGGTTCAGGATTAAAAGTGATGGTGTTTCTAATTGAAAGTTCTTTGTCAATTTACCAAAATGTATTTCTGTTTTCCAGTTCCTGGTGACATGGCACACTATTGATGCAGATTCTCCAGAGCTGAGTCATATCCTGTGTTGGGCTCCTGCAGACCCTCCCACCGGCCTGTCCTACTTCTCTTCCATGTACCCCCCGCACCCCCTCACTGCTCAGTATGGGGTCAAAGTACTACGGTCTTTTCCTCCGGTACGACACACACTTCATACACACACACACACTATGGCCGTTTGCTCTGGTACGAAACACACACACACACACTATACCGTCACTAATCTATCTCAATCTCTAGGATGCCATCCTGTTCTACATTCCTCAGATTGTTCAGGCCCTGCGCTATGACAAGGTGAGTGACACTACATTTAACTAGCTGCTGCATTTCTACATTACCGTGTGTGTTTGGTTTTACTATCGTTGTGGGGAACAGAAGTCCTAACAAGGATAGTAAAGCAAGTACCATTTGGACAGGTGGGGATATTTTACCACTAGGAAAAATGCTACTTTAGAGGTCAGGGTTAGCTGAAGGTGTAGGGGTAAGGAAAAATAGGGTATCAATTGTTTAGTAAAACAAGTGTGTGTGTGTGTGTATTTGATTGGCAGATGGGGTATGTGAGGGAGTACATCCTGTGGGCGGCCCAGAAGTCTCAGCTGTTGGCCCACCAGTTCATCTGGAACATGAAGACTAACATCTACCTGGACGAGGAGGCACACCATAAAGACCGTGAGACTCATACCTACACACTCTCACACTCACACACTTACCACTCCGCACACTGTCGCTTCCCTCCTCTCTCTTCCTCCTCTCTCTTCCCTCTCCCTCTGTGTAGCCGACATCGGGGATCTGTTGGAGGAGATGGTAGAGGAGATAATAGGTGCTCAGTCTGGTGCAGCTAAAGACTTTTTCCAGAGAGAGTTTGACTTCTTCGACAAAATCACCAACGTATCTGCCATCATCAAGTAAGACTAACACCCAATCAGAACTCCAGTCCCGATATAGTCCACTACTGTCTACCAATTAGTTTCTGGATATTAAAGTGTTGGTGTTTTTATTAGGCCCACCCCAAAGGGAGATGAGAGGAAGAGGGCCTGTCTCAAAGCTCTGTCTGACATCAAAGTCCAGCAAGGTAACATCTGCTAGGAGAGGTCTGTGGGTGCAGGGGCATGTTTGAGCACAGTGAGGTGTATGTGAATAGTTATTTGTGTTATGTGGCAGCAGTAGTCACTGTGTGTGTCTGTCCATCTCCTCCCCCGGTGGCCATCCTCCAGGCTGCTACCTGCCCAGTAACCCAGAGGCCATCGTGTTGGACATCGACTACAAGTCTGGAACACCCATGCAGAGGTACTCACTCACTGATTTTATTCATTTGATTCATTTCATGCCTGACAACGACCTTCCAGTTGAAACGTTGCAATAAAGTACACAGGAGTGTTCAATGGTGTGCGGATATCTATTCCTTTCTGCTATTTTAAAACCTGAATAGAAACCCTTCTCACAGGATCTATGTCTGCTGTCTCCGGTCTCTCCCAGTGCTGCCAAGGCCCCGTACCTGGCTAAGTTCAAGGTGAAGCGATGTGGGGTCAGTGAGCTGGAGAAAGAGGGTCTGCGTTGTCAGACTGACTCCCAGGACGTGGAGTCGGGTGAAGATGTAGCTCGCAGGATCGTCTGGCAGGCCGCCATCTTTAAAGTGGGAGACGACTGCAGACAGGTAGGATAGATAGACCAACACAGCGCGCACACACACACCACAAGCATATTTTACATACTCAGCACTTATAAACTATCAGCATTTTTTTGTATTTTCTTTTCCTCTCTCTTTCTCTCTCAACCTCTCCCTCCCTCCCCAGGACATGCTGGCTCTCCAGATCATTGGTCTGTTTAAGAACATCTTCCAACTTGTGGGTCTGGACCTGTTTGTGTTTCCCTACAGAGTTGTGGCTACCGCCCCTGGGGTATGTACACTTATCCCCTACACCGGGGCCAGGCAGCTAGATTCAGTCGCAGGCCCATTTTTCTTGGGAGTGAATGGTTCAGGGGTCCAGGGAAAATGTTATTATAATAATTTGTACACTGAAAATTGACCAACTATGCCCAAAAAGATATTCGTATTTCCAAATACAATAATTTCATACCTTGATTACATTGAGACACGATCACATGTTTCTTTTTGTATTTGTAGGAATACTTGGACAGATTTTCTAAATTAAACTCATTTTTAGCTTAATTCCTGGTGATTTTAGTCTTGAGCAGAAACTAAAATCCCCACTGTTTTGGGTGGGGGCATAATTACTAGCGGGCAGGTTTTGGCCCACGGGCAGCCTGTTACCGTCCTCTACCCTACCTCCTATACCCTAACCCCCTGCATCCTAATCTTTATTAAACCTTTAATCTTTGTCTTGTTCTGTGCAGTGTAGCATCACAGTAATGGTTTTCCTGTCTCCATGTCCAGTGTGGTGTGATTGAGTGTATCCCAGACTGTAAATCCCGTGACCAACTGGGCAGACAGACAGACTTTGGGATGTACGACTACTTCAGAAACCAGTATGGAGATGAGTCCACTCTGGCCTTCCAGAAGGTGAGATGACTGTGCTGTCCTATGACCCCTAAACTCTGACCCCTGACCTGATCCTCGTCTGTGACATTATTCTTAATTAATCAGGAATTCAGGATTATTAAAAAAAGATAAATACTCTTGAGTACATACAGTATGTCATTCAAATAGATCTGTTGCCTTAATAAACATAGGTCAACTCTTTGACTTGACCAACATGGTTTATACAAGGTACTTCCTAATCTCTCCCTCTCTTTCCCCTCCTCTCCAGGCGAGGTATAACTTCATCCGTAGTATGGCTGCTTACAGCCTGCTGCTCTTCCTGCTACAAATCAAAGATAGACACAACGGGAACATCATGCTGGACAGCAAGGGACACCTCATCCACATAGGTAAAAATCATCCACATTGGTACACAATCAACCATCCTTAACCTCGTCCGAAACATCATCCACATAGGAACACGACCATCCTTAACCTCATCCAAAACATCATCCACACAATCAATCATTAATTTAATACAGCAATGGTGGAAATCTTTTATCTCTTTGTGACAATAAATGTATGAATTGAATTTATAATAGTTGTCTAAAACAGCATCTGCTTTCAGACTTTGGCTTCATGTTTGAGAGTTCTCCTGGTGGTAACCTGGGCTGGGAGCCAGACATCAAGCTGACTGATGAGATGGTGATGATCATGGGAGGCAAGATGGAAGCCACTCCCTTCAAATGGTTCATGGAGCTGTGTGTCAGGGGGTACCTGGCCGTCAGGTAAGAGTGTGTGGGTGGGGTCTCAATCATATTTGCATCTAAACGGTCTTTCTGTGGGTTAATTGTGTTTTTGTTACCTCTCTCAGGCCCTACATGGATGCAGTGGTGTCTCTGGTCACTCTGATGCTGGACACTGGACTACCATGCTTCAGAGGACAGACCATCAAACTGCTCAAGTCAGTACATCAATAAACCACATGGGAGCATAAATTAGGTCGTGCCAAGTCTCGTGACCATTTCTGACCATGTCTGTGTTCACAGGCAGCGGTTCAACCCCAGTATGAGTGAGAAGGAGGCGGCTGCTTTCATCATCAAGGTCATCCAGAGCTGCTTCCTCAGCAGCAGGTAACACCAATGGCCCTGTACCATTCCAGCTCCTTTCGTCACTCAATGGCCCTGTACCATCCCAGTCTCTCGCTCCTTTCCTGACGCCTATGGCCCCAACTCGGCCACAGGAAATATCCATAATGCTAACTACCTGTCTATATACACATGCTGACTGTCTGTTTTCTGTCTTTCCTCAGGAGCAAGACCTATGATATGCTTCAGTATTACCAGAACCAGATCCCATACTGAAGACCTGCTGCAGTATTATCACATACTGGGACCTGTCTGATATGAGTTCTTATTCCCTATATAGGCAGTAACCTCTTCTTTAGACTATGTAAGGTCAGAGGTTGTCCTATATACAAAGTAATTATCCTCGGCTTGCTAGCCAGCTAGCGTCCAGCAACTTATGCACTTTATAGATCGCTGTATTTCACCCACCTGATTGGACCCTGATCAAGAGCTGTTATGCTAGACTAGAGAAATCACACTAACCAATCAATCAACTAAACAACCAATCACACAACCTGTAACTGAACTCCAATACAATCAGCAAATCCCACGATCATAATACATATCATGTATCAATGTCTTGATGCAATCACATAGTGAGTGTGAGTGTCCCCGTCCTGTAGTCAAAAAGCGATGAGGACATATTTTCTCTGGGGACATTTCTAATGGTTGGAGCTGGTGACTATATCTGTCTCGAGTCAGTCACATACTGTGTGTGTATCCGCTCCAAGGTTGGTGGGTCCAGTACAGAATAAACCAGTTGTTTACCCACTAACTCTGCATGTCTCATGACCAGATCTTCTAGTAGTAACATGGATTTAATAGCGTTCTTAAACAGGTGTGTGAGAGATTATGTTTGGAGCCATTCCTCTTTCTGCACAAAGAAAGATTTTATTCACCTTCAATCCTGTACTTGAATCTCCAGGATTTGTGTTTAGTATTACGATGGTGGTGGTGATTTTACAATGACGATGAAGACCCAAAAAGCCATTTCTCTAAACCTTGGCACAAACAGATGGGTAGTATTACATGACAACTATACTCCTCTGATGTTATGCTAGATGTTACCTTCTTAATGTGTGTCAACATATGAGATTGCTGTAATAATCTCTTCAGAAACCCTTCTGTTTATGAAGATATTTTACTTGGTAGTCTGTAAAGATAATTCATCTTACATCTATCATTTTAGATTAGATGGTATTATTTTTGATCTGAATGGATATGTTGTAATTATTATTTTACTTAGGGTATTTCATCTTAAACATCCATGTATGTATTACAGAGAACGTTTGTAATATAATGTGGGCGGCAGGGCAGCTAGCGGCCAGTAACCGAAAGGTCGCTAGTTTGAATGCCCGAGCTGACTAGGTGAGGTATCTACCGATGTGCCCATGAGCAAGACACTTATCCATAGTGACTTACAGGAGCAATTGGGGTTAAGAGTGTCTGCTAAATTAGTAATAATGGACATATGAAGTATATTATGGTGTACTGTATTTCAGGGCTCTACAGTGTAACCATTTTACTTACATATGCGCGTAAATGTTGTGCTGTGTGACCTGGAGTTTTTAATGTAGGTGTACCAGTGCACCTAGAAAAATGTAAAGGATTCTAGCTTTAATACTTCAAATATTTTTCATTGTGCGTATTAATTTCTTTGTGTGCTTACATTTTTCAACTTTGGTGCACACATGTTCATGGTAAAAAAAAATCAGTGTTCAGAGCTCTGTACTGTAGGTTGTAATGGCTAACAGGACATGCATTTCACACCAATGGGATGATAAAGAGCTGTTCCATTACTAGTCTTTTTATTGGACTGTTGTATTGTGATAAAGTACTGAACCATAAACCCCAGTTCATGTGAGTGTCATTTTATCTATAATGAACAAAAATAGAAATGCAACAATTAATGGTTTTACCGAGTTAGTTTATATAAGGAATTCAGTCAATTGAATTAAATTCCTTAGGCCCTAATCTATGGATTTCACATGACTGGGCAAGAGCTCAGCCAAGGGTGGGCCTGGGAGGGTTGTAGGCCCACCCACTTGGGAGCCAGGACCAGCCAATCAGAATGAGTTTTTCCCCACAAAAGGGCTTTGTTACAGACAGAAATACTCCTCAGCACACACACCCTCCCCCGTCAGACTATCCCGCAGGTGAAGCCAGATGTGGAGATCCTGGGCGGGCATGGTTACACGTGGTCTTCGGTTGTGAGGTCGGTTGGACATACTGCCAAATACTCTAAAACGACGTGAGGTGACTTATGGTAGAGAAATTAACATTAAAAGCCCACTCTAAAATGTGCAGTTCTCACACAACACAATGCCACAGATGTCTCAAGTTTTGAGGGAGCGTGCAATTGACATGCTGACTGTAGAAATGTCCACCAGAGCTGTTGCCAGAGAATTGAATGTTTGTTTCTCTACCATAAGCCGAACAGAATTGCATATCTATGGCAATATGAATGCACAGAGATACCGTCACATGATCCTGAGGTCCATTGTCGTGCCATTCATCCGCCGCCATTCTCATGTTTCAGCATGACAATGTACAGCCCCATGTCGCAAGGATCTGTACACAATTCCTGGAAGCTGAAAATGTCCCAGTTCTTCCATGGCCTGCATAGTCACCAGGCATGTCACCCATTGAACATGTTTGGGATGCTGTGGATCGACATGTACGACAGCGTGTTCCAGTTCCTGCCAATATCCAGAAACTTCGCCCAGCCATTGAAGAGGAATGGGACAACATTCCATGGGCCATAATCAACAGCCTGATCAACTCTGCAAATGAGATGTGTCGTGCTGCATGACACAAATGGTGGTTACACCAGATACTGACTGGTTTTCTGATCCACTCCCCTACTTAATTATTAAGGTACAGCACATTAGGAATCCAGTATGCCCACTATATACAGTGCATTCAAAAAGTATTCAGACCCGTTCCTTTTTACCAAATTGTGTTACGTTACAGCCTTATTCTAAAATGGATTCAATTGGTTTTGCCCCTCATCAATCTACACACAATACCCCATAATGACAAAGCAAAAACAGGTTTGATATTTTTTGCAAATGTATTAAAAATTAAAAATAAATAAAATATTACATTTACAGAAGTATTCAGAACCTTTACTGAGTACTGTATTGGAGCACGTTTGGCAGCGATTAAAGCCTCGAGTCTTCTTGGGTATGACACTACAAGCTTGGCACACCTGTATTTGGGGAGTTTCTTTCTGCAGATCCTTTCAAGCTCTGTCAGGTTGGATGGGGACTGTCGCTGCACAGCTATTTTCAGGTCTATCCAGAGATGTTGGATCAGGTGCAAGTCTGGGCTCTGGCTGGGCCACTTAAGGATATTCAGAGGCTTGTCCCGAAGCCACTCCAGAGTTCTCTTGGCTGTGTGCTTTTGGGTTGTTGTCCTGTTGGAAAATTAACTTTCACCCTAGTCTGAGGTCGAGAGCGCTCCGGAGCAGGTTTCCATCAAGGATCTCTCTGTTTTTTGCTCCATTCAGCTTTCCCTCGATCCTGACTAGTATCCCAGTCCCTGCCACTGAAAAACATCCCCACAGCAGCATGATGCTGCCATCACCATGCTTTACTGTAGGGATGGTGCCAGGTTTCCTCCGGATTTGACACTTGGCATCCAGGCCAAAGAGTTCAATCTTGGTTTCATCAGACCAGAGAATCTTGTTTCTCATGGTCTGAGAGTCTTTAGGTGCCTTTTGGCAAACTCCAAGTGGGCTGTCATGTGCCTTTTACTGAGGATTGGCTTCCATCTGGTCACTCTACCATAAAGGCCTGATTGGTGGAGTGTTGCAGAGATGGTTGTCCTTCTGGAAGTTTCTCTCATCTCCACAGAGGAACCCTGGAGGTCTGTCAACGTGACCATCGGGTTCTTGGTCACCTCCCTGACCAAGGCTCTTCTCCCCCGATTGCTCAGTTTGGCCGGGCGGCCAGCTCTAGGCAGAGTCTTGGAGGTTCCAAACTTTTTCCATTTAAGAATGATGGAGGCCACTGTGTTCTTGGGGACCTTCAATGCTGCAGACATTTTTTGGCACCCTTCCCTAGATCTGTGCCTTGACACAATCCTGTCTCGAAGCTCTACGGACAATTCCTTCAACCTCATGGCTTGGTTTTTGCTCTGACATGCACGGTCAACTGTGGGACCTTATATAGACAGGTTTGTGCCTTTCCAAATCATGTCCAATCAATTGAATTTACAACAGGTGAACTCCAATCAAGTTGTAGAAACATCTCAAGGATGATCCATGGAAACAGGATGCACCTGAGCTGAATTTCGAGTCTCATAGCAAAGGGTCTGAATATGTATGTAAATAAGGTATTTCTGTTTTTTATTTGTAATAAATGAGCAAACATTTCTAAAAAACTGTTTTTTTCATTGTCATTATGGGGTATTGTGTGTAGATTGATGAGGGAAAAAATGTAAGTTAATCCATTTTAGAATAAGGCTGTAATGTAACAAAATGTGGAAAAACTGAAGGGATCTGAATACTTCCGAATGCACTGCACACTCAAAACACCTTTGCATGGATAGATATAAATGGCAGCAGACTGCTTGGCACAGCAACACCAAGTATTCCAAGTCACAAGACTCCTTGGGGATCAATGAGCCAACTGGGAGGCTCCAACCCTGGACTCTGTCACCCTCTCCTTAGCTCGACAACTTCTCCCCCGCTGTGGTATAAATTGCCCCTCAAGGATTGTGTCATGTAGTGTATCTGCAACCAACAGATGCATATCTGTATTCCCAGTCATGTGAAATCCATAGATTAGGGCCAAATGAATTTGGCTGATTTCCTTATATGAATTGTAACTCAGAAAATCTTTGAAATTGTTGCAGGTTGCATTTATATTTTAGTTCAGTGTAAAATTTGTTAACATATTTGACAACTTTCCAATCAACTAGCTAATGGTTTGGATTCAAACACCAGATAAGATCCTCCTAGATCCTCATCTCCCATCTACTGGGTCATGGCTAGAAGGGATCCAGCTTTTGTCAAATTAACGTCAGATTTGACTATTCATAGCAGGTTAGGAGAACTTACACAGCAGGTTATGATAATTATTTTAAGATTAGGAAGGGTTTGGGTTAATTAAAATGCAAAAAAAATCTACTTCAGACCTTAATTTGATAAAAGCTGGATCTCTTCTAGCATTGAGCCATCTACTAGACCAAAAACGACTGTCACTCACCACACCCAACATAGCGAGCACATAACATTCTGAGAACCATATGTTTTTTACAGCTTGGTGAGAGTGTGGTTGTCCTATGGTTATTTTGCATACAACCTTCGCACAATGTTCTGGGAATGGTGCTTGATACCCAGCTAGCACATAACATTCTGAAAACCATATGTTTCTTAGGTGGGAATTTCAGTACCTCAGCATAATGTTTCCTACAGGTTTCCTCCTAGTTCTATTTAAAGTCATGTTCTCAGAACGTTAAGAAACGGCATTCTTCTGTGGGAATTTCAGTACTTCAGCATAACGTTTCCTACAGGTTTCCTCTTAGTTCTATTTAAAGTCATGTTCTCAGAACGTTAAGAAACGGCATTCTTCTGTGGGAATTTCAGTACTTCAGCATAACGTTTCCTACAGGTTTCCTCATGGTTCTATTTAAAGTCATGTTCCCACAAAAGTTCCATAAAAACCACAAGAAAACATTAGTAACTTTCAAACAACGTTCTAAAAATGTTATTGAAAAGCATATACATTTCATTCTCAGCATCAACAAACTACAAATACTTTCATTCTCAGCATCAAAGCTGTCATCAAGGCAAAGGGTGGCTACTTTGAAGAATCTCAAATATAAAATATATTTTAATTTGTTTAACACTTTTTTGGTTACTTCTTGTAGAAGTTGATGAATAGAGCTCGCCAGCTTGTAGTCCTAAAACCCGGAAATGAGTTA
Organism: Salmo salar; assembly: GCF_965601325.2. Taxonomy (NCBI): domain Eukaryota; kingdom Metazoa; phylum Chordata; class Actinopteri; order Salmoniformes; family Salmonidae; genus Salmo; species Salmo salar. The sequence goes on along the minus strand of NC_138303.1, from coordinate 97,634,456 downwards.
TCCCCCTGGTTCGTTCAGCCATTCCTAAGGGATAAATATAAGGCTTAGGTCTGAGGTTAACACAGGTTTAGGAGATGTTATATGTTTTGTTCTATGAGATAATATCAGTCAGTTAACATGACTTTTACCAATTTTAAAGCCTTTAGGGAAAGGGAATACCTAGTCATTTGCACAACTGATTGCATCTTCTGCATTTAATCCAACCCCTCTGAATTAGAGAGGTGCTGAGTTAATCAAGGTCCCTGTCATCAGCACCCAGGGAGCAGTTGGTGGGGGTTAACTGCCTTGCTCAACGGTAGAACCAATAATTTCCCACCTTGCCAGCAATTTGAACCAGCAACCCTCTTAGCCAGTAGGCTACCTGCCCGCCCCCAGCCGATATGAATTATGAAGCCTTTGTGTGCCTTTGATTACATAAATGCTTCAAAATTCACAAGTGACATTAGCTGATCAAGATTATCTCATAGAACAAAATGTAAGCCTATAAAACCTCATATGCTTGTGTTTACCACAGACCTTATTTAAAGCGTTTATCCAAAAGCCCTACAAAACTCCATGTATTTTCCAATTTTTTCAACAAACTATAAGAGTTAGTGCCTGCAAAAAAAACACATTACTATTGCTCTCTATAACACCCGGGGACATGGCAAAAACGCCTACATCCAGTTTTCAAAATACATAAAATGACCTTTCTAGAGACACATTTTTGTGTTTTTAAGATAAATGACACCTGCCCTTATATTTAAATCATTTTAGAATCCACATTTTACACTAAATAAGATGTGATATTTCCTGGGGACAGAAAAGGCATGGCATAGTAGGAATTACTCATTTGCTAAGTGCTCTGGATAAGAGCGTCTGCTAAATGACTAAAATGTAAATGTAAATGTAAATTTGCTGATCAAATAAATATTTTAACATTCGGAGCATTCTGGCCTTTAGAGACCTCTCTAACGCCAATATTGGCCTACTGGTTCACTCCTGCCCCACACGCACCCTTCGCTCCTCCAGGTCCGTCTCCCTTCAGCAGCGGACTGAAAACTATGGGTGACGGGGCTTTCAGTTGCGCGGCTCCGCGGCTATGGAACGCACTTCCAGACACTATCAGGGCTGCAGTCTCTGTTCTCGTTAAACCACAGCTTAAGACCGTGCTGTTCAGAAAAGCTTTGAAGGACCTCTAATGACACCTATATATAGTTTTGTATGTTGTCTGGGTTCTATGTTATGTGTTTTGTATTGTTTTTATTATTGTAATTATGTATATAGGCTATATAAAGACAATTTGCGCCCGTCTATATGTGATAAAGTGAACATCTGAGGCTCGCAACCGACCCTAACCCCCACATATACAAAATGCAAATGAGAGAACGATTTTTTTTGACAGGCCTTTTAGATAGGCCTATGTTTCTGTTTAACTTCCGACATTTTGGCTATTTGTTATTTAACGTGTCTATTGATACACAGCTTCGCTTCTGTCATGATTTGTTGCATAGAAGACTAAATAAACCCTTGCTCACCAGAATAATGTCATATATCGATAGAATGAACGCTTCAATCTGGTTGACATCGGTAAAGTTTGTTTTCTCGTTCTTCTTTCATCTCTGCTTCTCTCGCGCAGCAGCCGTTTAGGGACCGTGGAGAAAATGCAATTAAACAACAAAAAAAACGGGAAAGATTTTCCTTGCAAAATCTCCAGATGACATCTGTTTGACCAGTTTTAAGGAAATTAAAATCTGTTAAAGGTCCAGAAGAGTGAAAATCATGTTTTCATGAAATTGGATGCTCTTTGGATGCAGTTCATAGTAGGTTGACCCAAGTATGAAAAATGACTCTTGCTGGTAAATTTTCTGAAGAATGAAGAATGAAGACATCAGACAGCAGTGGCTGCTTTTCATTTCAGGTGGACAGGGTGCACCGAAAATTATTTCATGCACATTTCAATTGATTGTTATTATTTCACATTCCATCTCCTTTTGTCTTACTACTTTCATCAAGCTGTAATGACAGACATCTACTCTGTCTGCACAGCTTCCCAGGCAACCAGCGCAGCAAGAATGCTGTGATACAAAATCAGCTTTCCGCAAGGCAAAGAAGAGCGATATGCTGTGAAGCCTGTGAAGACAGTCCAAAGAAGGGGGGATATGCTGTGAAGCCTGTAAAGACAGTCCAAAGAAGAGGGATATGCTGTGAAGCCTGTGAAGACAGTCCAAAGAAGGGGGGATATGCTGTGAAGTCTGTGAAGACAGTCCAAAGAAGAGGGATATGCTGTGAAGCCTGTGAAGCCTGTGAAGACAGTCCAAAGAAGAGGGATATGCTGTGATGCCTGTGAAGACAAACCCAACATATTGTAAGTAATAGTTATATATTTCAAATCAATTAAGCTTTTCAGGCACACACATTCCAAATACAAACATTTCAAAGTTTCACCAAAAAGTACACAACCAAATATTGTATATTTCAAACTGAGTACTTAAAAAATACCTGAACATACATTGTAGAATGAGTAGACCACTACATAAACAAATTGATAGCGTCATAACAGTAAATCAAAGGAAATTCAATTCACTATCCATTTAACAAACATTTCCTTTTTCAAAAACATCACAGGCTATGTAGACAGGCTCCTGGATCTCCTCTTTAACAGGTCAACCTTGATCCAGCGCCATATGTGTGGAAGCTGCGCAAGCTGCGCAAGCTGTCCGTTCCAGAACCCCTTTCTGCCCAGTGTGAGGCCTGACAAGTAGGAGGTCATAGCTGGATTTGTCACCCGTTCAATCATGGAGATGACTGAAGCCAAGTGGGTGACTGAAGCCTGATTTATTGAAGTGGGGTACGTGGGTTCCCCTCCTCTCCTGCTCCCCTCCCCATCAATCTCTGTAGTTGGTTGCCTTTCCTAAAGCCTAAGTAATTCACTTTTATGTGCAAGCCTATAGGTTGGGTCTCCAGATTTCATCCCTGCAAGGTTATAAGGCCAGCATTTGAATAGCATGCTATTCTCATGCTTAAATTCAAGGTCAAATATGAGTAGAGAGAAAAGTGCATAAAAAGGTCATCACGTTCCATTTACGCAATTTACGGAATTCCCCCTTATTGAATTAAACTCATTGTCCTTTTTTCCTCAGTGGGTCTAAGTTTTTCTGCCCAAGTTCCCAAAAGCTTTTGGGAATTGGCATGTATTTGGCACGCTACAATATGTCTCTAAAGCGTAGAAGCACCTCGAAGTAGCAATATGATATGTTAATAAATGTATGGATATATGACTCAACCTGCGTATCACTAACACTATCTAATGCTGCTCACCAGTGTCCAAAACACAGCAAAGGCTGGTCACCAGTGTCCAAAACACAGCGAAGGCTGCTCACCAGTGCCCAAAACACAGCGAAGGCTGCTCACCAGTGTCCAAAACACAGCGAAGGCTGGTCACCAGTGTCCAAAACACAGCGAATGCTGCTCACCAGTGTCCAAAACACAGAGAAGGCTGGTCACCAGTGTCCAAAACACAGCGAAGGCTGGTCACCAGTGTCCAAAACACAGCGAAGGCTGCTCACCAGTGTCCAAAACACAGCGAAGGCTGGTCACCAGTGTCCAAAACACAGCGAAGGCTAGTCACCAGTGTCCAAAACACAGCGAAGGCTGCTCACCAGTGTCCAAAACACAGCGAAGGCTGGTCACCAGTGTCCAAAACACAGCGAAGGCTGCTCACCAGTGTCCAAAACACAGCGAAGGCTGGTCACCAGTGTCCAAAACACAGCGAAGGCTGCTCACCAGTGTCCAAAACACAGCGAAGGCTGCTCACCAGTGTCCAAAACACAGCGAAGGCTGGTCACCAGTGTCCAAAACACAGCGAAGGCTGCTCACCAGTGTCCAAAACACAGCGAAGGCTGCTCACCAGTGTCCAAAACACAGCGAAGGCTGCTCACCAGTGTCCAAAACACAGCGAAGGCTGGTCACCAATTAAAACAGATTGTTACATTTGAAATAGTGTAGATTATCAGATTGTTTAGCATTATATGTTCCTCCCCACTTCTCTTACCTCCATTGAAAATGAATGGGGCTCTGTTGTCTCATCACCCCCATTGTGTTACGTAGACATGCACTGTTAACCTGTATTTTCTTTGACCATTATTCCAGGGGGAGTGTTCGAAAATAAACACATTCATTGGACCAGCTGATTGTACAGGACAAGCATTGAAAATGTGACCAGTGGTCGGGATATCAAGTAATAAAGTGGCTGTAGATAATAAAGGGTTGTTAGATGAACCGAAAATAAGGAGATTTTCTAGGTTTGGTTCTATGAGATAATCTTCAGCAGCTAACATCACTTTTTAAAAAGCTTTTATGAAATAAAAAAAAGCACATACAGGCTTCCTAATTCATAAAGGTCATATTAGCTGACTGATATGATCTAATAGAACAAAACATTTAAGATCTCCTAAGTCTGTGGTAACCTCAGATGTTATTTTCGGCGTTTATCCCAAAACCCTATTCTTTCCCCATTCATTTTCCCTATAGCAATGGCTGAACGAACCAGAGCTAACTAATTTCAGTTTTTTAGGACTATAACTGGCAAGCTCTATGAGAGGCTTTGAGGCCACCGGTCTCAGCGGAAGAAACGTCCTCCATAGGAATGAATGGAATTTTACAGTATTTTAATTAAATGTTTCAAGGACAACATGTCTTGTATTTAAGTCTTTTTTTGTAGTAGTGGGGACAGTAACATTGCAAAAAATTATACATTAAGGAAAAAGTATCATATTTTTTCATATTACATTTTTATGTTTAGCTCACATAATATAATTTAAAAGTATGCATTAAAACCTCTTAAGGATCAGGCCCTTCTTTTTAATTTCCGCCTAAAATGACATAATCAAATCTAACTGCCTGTAGCTCAGGACCGGAAGCAAGGATATGTATATTCTTGATAACATTTGAAAGGAAACACGTTGAAGTTTGTGGAAATGTGAAATGAATGTATGAGAACATAACACAATAGATCTGGTAAAAGATAATACAAAGAAAAATTATGTTTTCTATTTTTATTTTTGTTGCATCATCTTTGACATGAAAAAGAAACGCCACACATTCAGCTAGGAAGCTGGAGGTAATTTACATGGTGTCCACAAGAGGGCAACAGTGTATGTGCAAAGTGTCAGACTGATAACTTCAAGAATGAGCAAGCTGCATGACATTTAGTATGAAGTCACCCAGGTGTCCTTCACCATTTTCCAAAATGTACCCAAGTGGCCTCCAAGTGGCCGAATTGGTAAATGATACATTTTCAAGCACATAACTATAGAAAACATACAGAAATGCTATGCTAATAAAAAATACAAGTTTACCCACTCCCAGGAATATCATACATGATGGATCATTAGCTTCCCTACATAAAATGTGCTAACAGGAGACGTAACAAGAATGCTGATCCAATGTCTCCAAACACAGAAGTCAAGTATTTAAGATAAGAGCCAAGTTAGCAGCCAACACTGATCTAATGTCATAAGTGAACACATCACAAACCACACACAAAGTAAAAAAAAAAAAAAATGTACACACTATTTACAATGAAAGTATTTAGAACACCCTCTACACAAGATGGTGCTGCTGGTCCCAAGTCCCTTTCTGCTGTAAAGCACTTACCATCCTCTACTTGTAGGCTGGCTGGGTGGGTATCCACACCTCTAGATGGCCGGGCGGGGGTTTGTTGTGGAGCCAGAGAGCAGCAGTCAGACTAAGTGGGGGATGGAGGACTTGAATGTGGTCTCTTTGAAGTCAATCTTCACCACAAAAAAAATCAGTAAGAACTCAAGTTTATTACTTATTATATTGAACCTTTATTTTAGCAATACATCAAATAAACAACACATCTATGAACATATATTATATAGAGTAGGAGGAACACAATTTCACAGTATTATTCCATTCTCAGAGTGGAAATATACACTGAACAAAAATATAAACACAACATGCAACAATTTAATTTTTTTTACTGAGTTACAGTCAATTAAAATAAACGAATTAGGCCCTAATCTATGGATTTGCAGTCAGGTCAAGACCCTGGTGAGGGTGACGAGCACGCAGAAGAACTTCCCTGAGACGGTTTCTGACAGTTTGTGCAGAAATTCTTTGGTTGTGCAAACCGTTTCATCAGCTGTCCGGGTGGCTGGTGTCAGATGATCCCGCAGCTGAAGAAGTCAGAAGTGGAGGTCCTGGGCTGGCTTGGTTACACATGGTCTGCGGTTGTGAGACCGGTTGGATGTACTGCCAAATACTCTACAATGACATTGTATGCGGCTTATCGTAGACAAATTCTCATTCAATTCTCTGGCAACAGCAATGGTGGACATTGCGGCAGTCACAAGCCAATTGCATACTCCCTCAAAACTGGAGACATCTGTGGCATTGTGTTGTGTGACAAAACTGCACATTTTAGAGTGGTCTTTTATTGTCCCCAGCACAAGGTGCACCTGTGTAATGATCATGCTGTTTAATGAGCTTCTTGATATGCCAGACCGGTCAGATGGCTGGATTATCTTGGCAAAGGAGAAATGCTCACTAACGGGGATGTAAACAAATTTGTACACAACATTTGAGAGAGTAAGCCTTTATTGGGTATGAACATTTTTGGGGATATTTTATTTCAGCCCATGAAATATGAGACCAACACTTTACATGTTGTGTTTATATTTTTGTTCAGTATATATATAACACACGTTTTTGACTGCACTGGGCCTTTAAGAACAGTTTTTTGTTCATTCAGAGTTGTGTGTTTTCGAGATTGGATGTGATCCTAGTCAAGTGCATAGGCAATCAAACCAGCTCATCTAGTTGACAATGGGCATGACTGTCTACACACTATCCACAAACCATTAGCACATAAAGAAAGCAGCAGATGTTATGAGTTCTTGTCCGCCGCTCTCTCCATCCTTCTGTTTCTCCCTTCATCCTTATGTTGCCCACTGAGGACCACCACCCACCCTAACCCCAGATGCCTGACCAACCCTCTTTGTCCTTTAGTGGTGGGCCTGGGTACTGAGGTGAGGGGGGGCTGGGCTGTGTGTGTGGGGGCAGAGGCCCTTTCAGTCCTCAGGGCAGCTGTGAAGTTCAGAGACCCCCCCACCCCACCGTACACACACATCTTTCTGCCCACTACGACTAGAGTGAGAGGTTGTCACTTCTACATAACCTCCTTAAACCCTAATCTCCAAGTAGCTGAGGAACAAGCTCAACAGTTCAACCAACAGGGCTCTTGATGACCAAAACAAAGGCGAGTTCGCGCAGGCCCTTAAAACTAGAATCCTTTATTGCTTCATACATTTTTGGACTTGTAAATTAATTTTATATACCCATGGATTCTTGAAGAATATAACTTAGAAATGCCTTGAGCTTAGTTTAACTGTTGTACCCCATCAGAACCCAGAATATAAGCTAGTTTTACACTGTAAACAATGTAAATGTAAACAAACACTGTATAGCCTCAAAACATGGTTAACACTATAATTGTGATATCATGGATGGTCAGTCCTTGCATCCATAGCTTTGTTTATATATTTGAGAGTGGTTACATTTCTCCATGCACATCCCTCAGCTTTTTACCAAAACAGAGGCGAGGTGGCCACTTTGTTATTTTTCAATTAAGGATTCAAGCTTTAACTGCTCTTTTCTGGATTCAGCACCACAAAACCCCCTCCAACCAGCAGCCTGTCCCTTCAAAATGTAAATCCCTTCACGCCAACCCTCAGATTGAAATGCATCTAATTACGTATCCCTGCTTGCTGCCATATTTGGTCACGACGGCTATGAAAGGAGGACGTAGGGAGGGAGGGGTTAGAAACAAAATGCAGCCTATTGTGTTGAACCTTGACCCCTTCAAGGGTCAACTGGCATGTGACACCAGGAGGGGAGGGGCTTAAAATGGGCCTCACATTATCAACCGCTCTGCTCCCCCAGGGGCAAAGTTGTTTCGAAGGGATACAGCTTTTGACAAAACATTTCACAGCAGGTTAAGAACTTACACAGCAGGTTAGGAGAATTAGGTAAAGGGTTATCTAAAATGCAAAACAATTCAACTTTTGACATCAATTTGACAAAAGTGGTATCACATTTAGACATGACACAGGGGCAAGTGTGTGTGTTGGGGGAGTAGCTAAGTGGGGTGCACAGGGTTTACACCAAGACAAACAGGCAGGCTATGACCAAAACGACAGCCATTCTCTCCACTGAAAACATCTAATGAAACATTGGAGTGTACTACTACTTTCAGACCAATTCTCCAACTCTAATCACAAAGGAGACGAGAGGCGGGCTAGGTTGATTACATCGCGGCTAGCATTCTCCTCACCCTGGTGATAATGGACCTAAGAGGGCTGGCTGGCGAGAGAGAGATCAGTCTGCTGAAGGAAAGCCTATTTGACTTGGGCACAATAGACAGATGGTAGACATTGCCCCATGCCCCCTCCCCCAACCCCAACCCACCCTTCAACCATGCCCAACTGGAACAGGCCCCCCCTAGTCTGAACCCTTCCCCTCCCCCAACCCCAACCCACCCTTCAACCATGCCCAACTGGAACAGGCCCCCCCTAGTCTGAACCCTTCCCCTCCCCCAACCCCAACCCACCCTTCAACCATGCCCAACTGGAACAGGGCCCCCCTAGTCTGAACCCTTCCCCTCCCCCAACCCCAACCCACCCTTCAACCATGCCCAACTGGAACAGGCCCCCCCTAGTCTGAACCCTTCCCCTCCCCCAACCCCAACCCACCCTTCAACCATGCCCAACTGGAACAGGCCCCCCCTAGTCTGAACCCTTCCCCTCCCCCTTTCTGCCCTCTCCAGCACCCCATCAATAACCACCAGTGACAAATCCCCCCGACACACACCACAAAAGAAAAACTAAGAATCATATAGTTCTTTCCAATCAAGTTTAATGAAAAGATCTTTATAAAGATGACAGTGATATCTGTACATTAAGAGACTTCAGGTTAACCAGTGGACTCTGAATCATGACATTGTGTTGAATCACGTGGTGGTGCAGCGAGAACCACACGGATCAAGAAACTCCTGAACACAAATTCTGAGGAATTGAACTTTGGAGTTTCTCAGTAAGCATGTTGAAGACTGAGAAAAATATATATAATTGAACAAATATTTAGTAGAACAGAGAAACTTGTTGTACAAAGACAGAGTAAATGAATACATAAAGCCAGCTTTGACATGGTCTCATGCCCAGAAGTCTTAGGAATTATATGAATAGACCTGCTGCCTTAGACTGCCTTTGGTTTAGTTCATAAGTGGCTTGGTTTGGATTAGTAGTGGCACGTGTGACTATGTACATATATTAATGCTGCCATAGACACCTTTGGTTTTCAGATAGAGATTAAACAAGAAGCGTCTCTGTAATAGTAACAATACCAGCCTTTAACAGAAGTTGCTTTGACAAAACCAATGCTTTCTGTAGAATACAATACATATTGCATCTGTACCAGGAGTCAGTGGTCCCATACCACTGGAGAAGACCACCTATACAACAGATGACAACAACACAGATTACATTCTCAGAAAAACAGGAAACAATGTAGCACAATAAAAAACATTTCATCTTTGTGTTCTACATGCTTTGGATGAGGTAAAAGTGGTAAAAAACACCTATACCACAGGAGCAGTACATTCCCACTGTCTCCAGTGTCTTGGGCTGGGAGCTTGATCTGATTTATAGCTATATCATGTTTAATGGGTCATTTCACCCAATCAAACATGGTTTGACGTTCTCACACAGAGTGGTTGTCAAGCTATTTGGGGTTAACTAACCCTTTAACATATTTTCTCTCTAAACTGTATTAGCAGTAACAAAGTAATAAAGCTCCTGACTACCATCCACTGAGTTATCATAAAGCGGTTTAAAACAGGATCCAACTAATAAATACATCCATCAATAGACTACACTGTCTGTAAGTGACTGCAACAACTTACTTAATAAGAGAGAGACAGGAAGAGATAAATAGAATAAGGGAACTGGATAAAGGGTTTGTGACCAAATCCCTGACTGGTGTACTCTGAGGTAATATTTCCTATTCTTAAAAAGAATGAGTTGTAGACTAAATAACTTGATATTACAGCCTACTCCCTCTACACATGTTGTTTCTACCCCTTCCTAAAACATTTGGTTGGTCACAACAAACAATCACCAACAAACAACATATCAAAAATGGCTTCATCATATTTTCATAACATGCGGATACTTAAGTTTACAGGCTCAACAATACATGCAAATAAACAATGCTGTTCTTTTCTTTGTTTCTAGACGTGAAAAAAACGATTCCTTGCCTGAGCTCTGACTGTTAGGTTTATGTAAACAATGAGATCACACTCCCACACACGCACACTTTACGCCACACAAGCCATCGGTCATTCAGTATGTGCTTTGGTTTAGAAAATAGTCTGTTGATTTGGAACAAGCTTGTATCTTTTATACAATGCATGCTGATAACATTCAAGAACTAATATTTTATAATATATTTTAAACACCTCTACCTTTTATCCAGAAGTTATTTGAAAGAAGATAATCACCAACCACCTCCTCTAAAAAATCTCTTACTTAGGAAACTAGTGTTTTTGCTTTCTGACAGTACAGACAGTTTGACAACACAGCGGAGGGTTCTTCAGTTAAAATGTGAGGAACCATCCCTGAAGATATGGGTGAGAATTATCACCCTCGCAGCTGAAACATGTTTATCTTTTTCTCTCTGCTCTTTCATTTCATTTGTCGACATTCTAAATGAACCAAAACAACCAGAGTTTTGTAGTTTAACGGAACTCATAAGTGTGGATATGTACTGTATGGATACCAGACCCTGACATCAATGTTCCTGAGTTATGTACACTTTTCTGGAGTAAAAATGACTTTTTTCAACACTTAAGTGATAAACATGTAGGAAAGAGAATTTTAAAACTGTACTTACTAGTCTAAAACAAAGCAATTACAACACATTCTTAGAGGTTCAGAAATGACATGTAGTCCTCCTGAGGACATAGTGAAGACAAAGTAAGGCAATGAGGTGAGGTTGGTCCAATCAACATGAGTCATTCCTACCACATGGCTGTTTGTGTGGAACTAGGAGTGGACATAATAGCATCATTAAAACTACGCTGACATTGAAAAACGTTAGTTGTTGTTAGTTTGCAATAATTCTCTCTTTGGATTTCACCTTACAATCTCCTACACTAGTACCAGTAAAACACTTATCCAGGAAGCAATATTCTCCCCTCCTCACAGCATTAACAGACGAGAGGAACTTGTTGAAAACCAAAAGCAAACTGAATACAGGGATACTGGGAGAGTATTATTAAATGGTTCATCTGAGGAGTGAAGAGGTAGCAGTGTGACAGGGTTAGTAGCAGTAGACCAGCCCTTTAACGGAAAAACGCAGACAAAACAACAGTACCAACAGAGTATGATGCCTCAAATGAAAAATAAACACCCCTACCTGACCCTTTAAAGTAGAAATACCCAGTCTAAACATTCACAAAAGCAGAACTAAGTTCAAACATTTTACCCCCAAGTTAAACTACAAAGTCTGACCTATGAAATACAAATAAAGTAAACATTGCTGTTAGAACAGCCCTGATCATTTTCTAATAATGCCCCGTTTCCAACAGGCAGTGTATGTAAAGGTGATAAGTTATTATATGCACACTGGCCAGGCTGACTAACCTGTCCCATCTAACTGGAGAACATAATATTACTGACTGTTAGCCAGTCATGCCTGGGGTCCAGTATGTGTCTGATAATGAGGCAGGAGAGCCAATTGGCCAGCGAGAGACAGCTACAACAGCCTGGAGGATCGACAGCAGGGACTGACACCCTGGGAGGGCTAGTTTGGTTGGATGCTAAAAGCTATCATCATCATCAAAACATATTTCAGCCGCCTGGGATGGGGAGGAAGCGTCTTTGGTTTTATGTCAGATGGAGAGCTGTGGTGTGTTGACCCTGAGATAGCCAGTACAGCTGGCTGGCTGGCTCAATGTGGATTTATGATGGCTTCTAAGGGTGAAGTAATGGTTGGTATTAGTAAGATGAGAAACAGTTCTCAAATAGAGGTACGGAATCATGGTTGCCCTGATGAGGGTGATAGTTGTTAAGCGGGTGAGGGTATGGGTGATAGTTGTTAAAAGGTTGAGGGTAGGGATTAACACTGGTAACTGGGATCCTGGGACTGTCCCTGGACCCCTTGTCACATTTCCCGAAAAGAAATTGTGACAAGACCCGGGAAATGACAAAATTTTCCCCCAATGTCGCAGTAATGCAATTCCACCAAATGCCCAACATCTACAGCAGCAGATAGGCAAAAAATAAAATGGCACATTATCCAAACAGGTTGTCACATGGAAGCCTTTAGCCTAGCATATTTTCATTACAAAGTCGTCATAAATGCAAAGCAAATGCCAGATTGCACACAAGACCTGAATGCAGTTTAGAGTTCTCATCAGAACTAAAAATTAGATCCCGGTCCGACCCAAGCTGGTGAGCTGAAGCCTGATCCCAGGCCTGGTCCGACATCACAGGTTAAAAAATGCCAGATTTCTAGAAAACAGTAGGCTATATTGATTTAAACTGGTGTTGAGAACAACGTGGCGGAGGTGGGCAGCACCGGAGTGAGGAGATGAGAAAACAGCCATTGGGCCTAGAAAAAGTGCAGAGAGAGGAAAACACCTTAGTTATGATCAACTGAATTATGAAAATATTAGAATAAAGTAGTCGAAAGCTAATTTATTGCATGTATCAAATTCTTGGTTACACTGAAACTCCCAAAGTTATATCCAACCATTATACTAACTTAAAGCAGTAGTGGTGTGTGGTAACCTACATGATCATTTCAGCGGTTTTAATTGAGACAGCGCCATCGCACTGCTTCGAGACAAGAGTGGGGTACTCCTCTAGATAAATCAATCAATGTCAGATTTTTGTTTTCACTGAATCTCCGTTTGGATGTTTGGTAGGCTGGGGAAATGTTAGCCACGTTGAGGTGAGTGCTAATGATCATCTTTATTCTAGTTTGCTCATATATTAGCTGATCAGAAAATGTTGCTAGCATGTTATACAAGTCTCCTTGCTCTTCACTCGCATAGTAGCATGTCCTACTCGCAACAAAAGGCCCGTGTCAATCAATAAATGGGATTTTGTTTCACTGAATCTGTCTATACATTTGGTTAATTTATCTTGGCTGGACAAGTAGAAGTGATAGCTAATTTATTTGTTTATCACTGATCAGAAACATTTAGTGTGGAATAATGTAGCCAAATTCAAGTGTATTATCTATTGAGACAGGTAGTATAAAGCCTTATATAGAGCCTAGGCTATTTTCCTATAGTCCCAATAATCCCACTGAAACCAAGAATCTTGACTCCTGTCTCGAATGAAAATTCCTAACTTTATTCTGTAATCCATAGGTTGCATTATCAATGCGTGTCTGCTTAGGCTCCCGAGTGGTGCAGCGGTCTAAGACACTGCATCTCAGTGCTAGAGTCGTCACTACCCTTGTTCGATTCCAGGCTGTATCACAACCGGCCGTGATTGGGAGTTCCATAGGGCGGCGCACAATTGGCCCACCGTTTTTCGGGTTAGGGTTTGGCCGGGGTAGTTAAATAAAGGTTAAATAAATAAAAAATAAAACAAAGCATGTCAAAAAACCTGGAACATTTCCCCCGCTTCTCTGCGCTGTTTCGTATTTCTGACCATGTGAGAGCGTCGGTACAGAATGTGAGGTCAACAAACAGTACGAGAGTGGAGAGTATGGTCCCCGTTAAGATATAGTGATCTTTAAACAATTTCCTCTCTTCAACTACTAGTTATTCATGAGCTGACCTGCTATCTGTATAATCATCAACTCCATTTTGCCAAATAGGATATATTTTGTCATTCGTTGGAGTTTAACAAGCGTAGCAACTTTTGACTTTTGTTTGACTGCCGTTCCAGAGTTTGTATGATTCGACAACGCTATAGCCTACTCTGAGCACGCTCTGTGGGTTCTGAGCACGCTCTGTGGGTTCTGAGCACGCTCTGTGGGTTCTGAGCACGCTCTGAGGGTTCTGAGCACGCTCTGTGGGTTCTGAGCACGCTCTGTGGGTTCTGAGCACGCTCTGTGGGTTCTGAGCACGCTCTGTCTCCAGATAGCAGATTTCAGCAGTAGTCCTGGGCTAAATTAATTGAGTAACATGATAATGCTCAGAATTCATGAACGGCCTGTTTCGCAATTCACAACAATGTCATTGGTGATCAAAGTTACTCTATCATTACTAAATATCAGTTTCACTCGCTGTGAAACCTTTACAGTGGCGCAGCCAAGCCGGCATTGTGGCACAGCGACAATCTTATTTTGGGAGAACCCAGGCATAGTGATATATCTTGGTTTTAAAGGCTTGAGAATGGGCACTTCAAATTTTTGCGGTATTTCCCGGGACTCTTGGGATAAATATGAATTATTCCCAGTATTGAAACTTGGTAGGTTTTTGTGAAAATATGAATCCCTCGTTGAGGGTATGGGAGATAGTTGTTACGAGGGTGAGGGTATAAGTGATAGTTGTTAAGAGGTTGAAAATATTTGTAAAGTTACTCAGGGTGAGTGGTTATAAAGGTGAGGTAATTCATTTTAAGGTGAGTTTCTGAAGTTGAGGTAGAACCCATGTGTGTTTACAAGGGTGAGGAGGTACTATGGGTAACCAAGGCTCCAGATGGTTAGCTGACAATGAGGTAGAACCCAGGTGTGTTTACGAGGGTGAGGAGGTACTATGGGTAACAGAGGGTCCAGATAGTTATCTGAAGATGAGGTAGACAGCCTAATAGAACCCAGGCAGCTGTGGTTCAGCTGCAGTAACGATGGTGACGTGTCCTCTATGAGGGCGAGGTGTGCATCCTCATATGACTAAGGAGGTTGCGTTGCTGGGTGAACTTCCCGCCACACAGCTGGCACTCGTACGGCTTCTCCCCCGAGTGGACCCGCATGTGCTCGGCGAGGCGGTACTGGCGGGTGAAGCGCATGCCACACTCCTCGCAGGCGAAGGGCTTGAGGCCCAGGTGACTCCTCATGTGGCGCGTCATGGTGCCTCGCTGAGTGAACAGCTTCCCACAGATGTTACAGGGGAATGGCCGGTTCAGCCAATGGCTCTTCTCGTGTTGCCGTAGTGATGTCGCATCCTTGCAGCTCTTACTGCAGACTGTGCAGAGATGCCCAGGTTCTTCAGCGTCAGGCTTCACCCCCTTTGATGCAGAGTCGTCTGGGCACGTGTCCGGATCTTTGTCCTTCAAGTATCCACCACATTCCTCTTCCTCTTCCTCCTCCTCCTCGTCTTTCATGTAGAGTTGGTCGTGGGTGTGTGTGTCGACGTGGGCATTGAGCTGTTCTGAGCTGGGGAAGCCTTTCCCACAGGGGATGCAGACGTACAGGTTGTCCCCCACACCTGGCTCAAACCCTGGCTGGGGCTGACGATAGATGTAGTTGGTGTTTCCGTTTCTCCTCCCTTTTCTTCCTCCTCCTCCTCCTCCTCCTCTCCCACTGTGCCCACTCCCCTCACTCTGATCTAGACCGTTCTCCTCTCCATTCACCTCTCCGTCCTCCAGCTCTGGGGTCACTTTATCACCTCGGGGCCTCTTGCGAGGGGCTCTGGGCTGCAGGTCTGTGGAGGTCTTTGGAGGCTCTGGCTTGGCACTAGACGTTGTGGGAGGAGTGGGGGAGAGAGAGGAGGAGTGGGGGGAAGAGCTCTGGAGCAGACTGCTGGGGGACACCTCCTCTGTGGCAGTGCTCTCTGACGGACTCCTTTTGGACAGGTCCAGTCCCAGCCCATTACTCCTACCTTCTCCAGAGGGGCTGAGGGAGGCACAGCGGGAGCCCGAAATAAACACCTTCTCGGACAGATCCTCTCTCAGCCTTCCCTCCTGGCCCGGTCTCTGGCTCCCCTTCTTGGACCCTGAGTGGTTGTTATGGTGCTGGTGGTTGTGGAGAGGGGTGGAGGAGAGGCAGAGGGGGCCAGGGGTGTGTCCATTTGGGGTTGGGGAGGTGGAGGAGGAGGGGGTCATCTTGTTGGAGCTGGAGGGGGTCTGTCCGTTGTGTTTGAGCTTCCTGCGACAGAGAGCTGCCAGTTCAGTCAGCTGGAGGTAGGAGGCGGCGATCAGCAGAGACGAGATACTGTGGTCACTGACGAAGTCAGAACTGGACAGACGACCTGTATAGATGAAGTCCAACACCTAGACGAAAGGGGGGGTAGAGAGTAATCTTTATATTGTCCCAATGAGCAATTTGTTTCACAGCAAGTTGATATCAGAATGCAGATAAAACAGCTAAGCTTCACAGCATTGATGTTGAAACTAAAACGTTGATTAATGTGTACTGTCTGTGGCTATTAAATGACCTGAATGACAGAGTCCCATACAAATATGTCTGTATATGTGACTGCTGTCAGTGAGACACTGCCCGTCAAGTGACCCACCTGTCTGAAAATGGAGGGGCTGACCATCTCTGTGTCCAGGTTGATGAGGTTGTCGTGGGGGACCAGCGACTTGAAGTAGACGCTGCTGGCCGCCAGGACGTTCTTGTGGGCGCGGAACAGCGCGTTCTCCACCACGATGATGACATCACACAGGTATCCTTTGGCTCGCTGCTGGTTCAGCTGCAGCAGCAGCTGCTTTGAATGATTCTGCTGTTCCATCACATACACTTTGGTTTACACACCTGGGGAGAGAGGGAGAGTTCACGTCTGACAACTCAAAGAAATCCAACCACTAATGTTCTTAGACTAATTTAAACTCCTGCAGGTCCAAACGTGCTCCTGAATTCTTGCAATGCCCAGGATGCCTAAAAAAAGAAATGTAAAAAGTTGCCCAAGTATGGCCAATACGTTACACCTCTCTGCTCACCCTCAAACCATCACACTGCTTCCCTCAAAGACGGGCCTCAACAACATACTGGCAGGAGGAAGAAAGATAACCAACGCAATAAACCAACCACCAACCCACTAACGAACAACAACAAATATCAAAAACCTGGTAAAAATAACCTCAATATTTTTGGTTTGTTGCTCTACCATTTATTCTTGGCCCATTGTAGCTTCTCTGGTAGCAATAGATTCTGAGGAACCAGAGAAAGTAACCGTGGTATTGTTCTGTTCATTATCATCAGCATTATCATCAGCATTATCATCAGCTAACCCAGTAGAGACGATGTGCTCCTGATCAGCTAGAAATGGAACTCATTACACGGGTACAGGACTGCACGTGTCATCGCTAACTCTCACATTAACATACACCCACCGTGACAGTATGTGAAGTGAGAATTCAGGTGGGGTTTTGATAATGACAAATGATTAACTGCTTTTGAAAAAGAAACAAGTTAGGCTGCGTTCACACAGGCAGCCCAATTCTGATATCTCTTTTTTCTTTTGACCAATCAGATCAGCTCTGAAAAAGATCTGATGTGATTGGTCAAAAGACCAAATTTGAGGAAAAAATATCATAAATTGGGCTGCCTATTTTTTAACTAGGCAAGTCAGTTAAGAACAAATTCTTATTTTTAATGACAGCCTAGGAACAGTGGGTTAACTGCCTTGTTCAGGGGCAGAACGACTGATTTTTACCTTGTCAGCTCGGAGATTCAATCTTGCAACCTTTCGGTTACTAGTCCAACGCTCTAACCACTAGGCTACCTGCCTCCCCTACGCAGCCTAACAGACTTCATTTACTGTGTTAAACAATTGGTTTAGCCAGTCAGTAACCTCGCCAGAATACAGATCCCAGCAGAAAATCATAGGCTACCGTACACTGGTGTGGTATCAGGGGAAAACAGGGTCTTCTTATAGCAGAACACAAATACTTCATGTCTCACAGACTGGGGATCGACACAGAGTGTACAAAGAAGTGTAGACCCCCCCCCTTTTGCCCTCAGAACATGCTCAACTCGTCGGGGCATGGACTCTAGAAGGTGTTAGAAATGCTGGCCCATGTTGACTCCAGTGCTTCCCACAGTTGGGTCAAGTTGGCTGGATGTCCTTTGGGTGGTGGACCATTCTTGATAGATGCAGGATTCTGTTGAGTGTGAAAACCCCAGCAGCGTTGCAGTTCTTGGCACAAACTGGTGCGTCTCAAGGCTTAAAAATCCTTTAACCCGTCTTCTCCACTTCATCTACACACATTGAAGTGGATTTAACAAGTGACATCAATAAGGGATCATAGCTTTCACCTGGATTCACCTGGTCAGTCTATGTGATGGAAAGAGCAGGTGACGATGTTTTGTACACTCAGTGTATAATCAGTGTTAGTAACAGGCTTACTGTGAACATGAGCCTACAACCATTATCATATGCCAGGTATTGGTATTCAAACAACTGCTTTAGATAAAGGTTTTTATGTAAACAACTTGATTGGAGCAATTAACAGTAGTTCTATTTACAGTACTGAGCTTCAGCAAAACTTCAAACTGAACTACTCTCCAGTTCTAATCCTCCATATCCCCTCCTCCAATCCGCTGCCCTACATCTGTACGAGTAGCATTTACATTTCAGTCATTTAGCAGACGCTCTTATCCAGAGCAACTTAAGGTAGTGAGTGTATACATTTTCATACATATACTGGTCCCCCGTGGGAATCAAATCCACAAAACTTGTCGTTGCAAGTACCATGCTCTACCAACTGAGCTGCACGGGACCCTTGGGTAATTTAAAAACAGGATGGTACAACATTTGAAATACTACTACTGATAACAATGCATCTCATCCGTCTTGCCATACATCGATACAGTATCACAAAATACATGCTCCCTCCCCCAAAAATACACACTGAAACAAAAGAGTTGTTTGGGTAATCCATCTAACGACTGCACAACACACTGATGGTGATAAGATGCTGAGGGTCCATTTATGAGCCTAACAGCCCCGTTCTGCCCCCCTCCTTTCCTGCCTGCTCAAAAATCACCTCATCGCTTTAGATGAGAGAACCATAGACTTACAGTATATAATCAAGCTGTAACCAGGAAGGCAGGTTGGACAGAACAGGCCGTAACCAGGGCGTCTGGAGGGAAGAGAGAACAGAGAGCAGGCCATATAACCAGGTGGTCTGGTCTGGAGAGGATGTCTGGCCTACAGGATCAATGAGTTAGCCTTGCTAGCTTCTGATAAACACTCCTGTTTACTAATACAGTTCAATATAGGTTACCTGTTCTGTTCTAGCCTGTGTTCTGTAACGGTTCTAGTCTGTTCTGTTCTAGCCTGTGTTCTGTAACGGTTCTAGTCTGTTCTGTTCTAGCCTGTGTTCTGTAACGGTTCTAGTCTGTTCTGTTCTAGCCTGTGTTCTGTAACGGTTCTAGTCTGTTCTGTTCTAGCCTGTGTTCTGTAACGGTTCTAGTCTGTTCTGTTCTAGCCTGTGTTCTGTAACGGTTCTAGTCTGTTCTGTTCTAGCCTGTGTTCTGTAACGGTTCTAGTCTGTTCTGTTCTAGCCTGTGTTCTGTAACGGTTCTAGTCTGTTCTGTTCTAGCCTGTGTTCTGTAACGGTTCTAGTCTGTTCTGTTCCAGCCTGTGTTGTGTAACGGTTCCAGTCTGTTCTGTTCCAGCCTGTGTTGTGTAACGGTTCCAGTCTGTTCTGTTCTGGCCTGTGTTCTGTAACTGTTCTAGTGTTCAGTCCTAGCCTGTGGGTTCTAACCTGTTTTCTGTAATATCCTATGTTCTGTTAGCCCATGTTCAGTTTGTCTGTCCAGTGTTTCATCTTGTCTTCCTGGCAGAGATCACTGGAAGTAAATCACATGATCTGGTAATCTAGCTGGGCTTCAGGCATTAGGTCCGCTACAGGAAGCAGTTTGGCCCTCTGGTAAAACCTAGGGAATACTGATAATCTGAGCCAGTCCAATTGATACTCTCCTTAATGCTCATTAACTTAAATTAACTGTTTTCTAGGAATAAAAAAAACCGGCCTTTCCACTCACCAGGTGGGCTGAACATGACATGAAAAATAACGTCCACATTGTTGAGCCAGGTTTACTCAAGGTGTTCTGGAAAAGGGCACCCCAAGGATAGCCCATGTCACATGTTAACTCCTAACTAGCTAACAGAATTATTACTAAACACATGTTAACTCCTAACAGAATTAGTTTGTTAGAATCTTAAGATGCATGCCAAGATTTGAGGAGTGTAGTTGGCTGGCTCTTACTACCTTGTGATGGAAGATTATTTTTTTTAAAGTCTATTTGCATCATATTATGGTAACTTTGTTCTGTCCAAGTTTGTGTTCATTCAGTTCAACCAAAAAAGGCCAGTATGTTTTTACAGCCACAATCCTGAGTTTGTGTTTCAGCCAAACAGTAGCCCTGCGACTCTGTATAAATCGGAGGAATGTGGCTGAGGAAACGGAACCACTAAAACGTATAGACAAAGCTAAAAAAGCAGGGACTGGCAGCACATAATAACATTGATTTGACGCCACAGTTTTAAACATATTGCTACACATTGTTTGTGTAAAACTGAAATGGCAATAAAACATACAAATGTGAGTAAAATACCCTCAGGCCCAGTCTGGGTTATGATAGGGTAAGACAGTTGTACCAGCAGATGTAAACAATCATGATGCTTTTGTTATATATTCTTCAGGAACCAATGGGTAGAAATCATTAGAGATTTAACAGCAGGAAACAGTCTAAGAGATAGTGGCAGCGATCAGAAAATGGTTTTTTTTTTAAAATAAATAAACAAATAACAAAATCTACACAATTCCATAACAATTCTTTTTTATTTCAGCTATATCCACTATTTTGTAGAAATTCTGCTGGATTTTGGTCTAACCTACGCAGCAAAACGTTAAATCCATGCTACTGGTTGCTATGTTGCAAAAGCCCAATGTTTCTGACATACTGGAGAAACATTTCAATTCAATGCTGTGACCCTCATCCTACAAGCATTCCAAACCAGTGTTGTTCTACCATGATCTAAAACAGGGATCAACAACTACATTCATCCGCGGGACGATGTTTTTCTGGAGCGGATGGTCAGGTGGCCAGAACATAATTACAAATCATTTGTAGACTGGAAATTGACCGCAAGAAGTCCAAATAGATATAATATTTAACGAAAACAATTCATTAAAATCTTGCTTACATTTGTATACGATCACATATAAATCTCTATTAGCGTGGGTATACCTTGGATCAAAATTTCCTAAAATAATAATAAACCCTGATCTGAAATATATGATTCATTGATACAGTTGAGAGAACGAAATCTTGAGACGAAAAGAAAAATCAATTAGGTGATAGGCCTACTCGTCTACCACAAAATGGATAATGCCCTACGTGCAGAGAGGGTGGGCGAAGGGATCCACCAATGTCTTTTATTCAATTAGCCTATATTGCTGGGCCAGCCTTACATCGAATCAAATTTTATTAGTCACATGCGCCGAATACAACAGGTGTAGTAGACCTTACAGTGAAATGCTTACTTACGAGCCCCTATCCAACAGTGCAGTAAAAAATATATATATGGATAAGAATAAGAGATACAAGTAACAAGTAATTAAAGACCAGCTGTAAAAAATAACAATATATACAGGGGGGTGCCGGTACATACATCCAGTGGTATAAAGTACTTAAGTAAAAATACTGTAAAGTACTACTTAAGTAGTTTTTGGGTGTTTCTGTACATTACCATTTATATTTTTTACTTTTACTCCACTATATTCCTAAAGAAAATATAGACTTTTTA
Organism: Salmo salar; assembly: GCF_965601325.2. Classification (NCBI taxonomy): domain Eukaryota; kingdom Metazoa; phylum Chordata; class Actinopteri; order Salmoniformes; family Salmonidae; genus Salmo; species Salmo salar. The sequence continues at coordinate 97,612,735 of NC_138303.1, read as the reverse complement.
CTCCCTTACATTTTCCCTGACACCAAAAAGTACTCATTACATTTTAAATGCTCAGGCAGGACAGAAATATGGTCCAATTCACTCACCTATCAATATAACGCTTTGTCATCCCTACTGCCATTGATCTGGTGGACTCACTAAACACAAATACTGAGTTTGGAAATTCTTGGAGTGTCCAACTTCTGTCTAAAAAAAATGTATCATACTGTCTGAATTGCTTAATATAAGGAATTTGATGTATAGCATTTACTTTTACTCAAGTATGACAATTGAGTACTTTTTCCACCACTGCATACATCAGATTCAGTTAATATTCTTAGTTTGTTGAAAGTTATTCATCTTATTCCAAAGCTGTGAAAAACAAACCGAAGCCAGCAAACCACAGGCTAAAATTAGTGCAAGTATAGAGGTGGTTGCCAAGCTGGTAATACTAGTTCTGGAATTAGGCTATGCCCTCTGGGCATACAAGCCATTTGTTAGGCGTTTCTGGTATATCTTCAAAAAACGTAGTGCAACCTCTTGAACACAACCACACACGCCAACTTAAATCACAAAACCTGTGAGGATCTGAGAAAAATGACATATTTACCTTAATTCATCAATAAACACTGTTTATTTACTATCCTCTCTCACCTCACAACCCTCGGTTCACAATCTTGCTAAGGCCAAAATGTCATAAATATGCCAACTTTGATTATTTCTCCATTATGCTTTTAAAAACAAATGTAAAATATACTGTATTTTAACAATCCTTCCTACAAAAGGACCCTTCTTGTGAAAATAACCAAAATCCTGGTATTTTTTTGTCCTTGCTTCGTATTGAATCACTCTACTGGAGGTTTGTTTAGGCCGGAGGTCATCCAGCCTGGTCCTGGACAGCTAGCAGGGGTCTAATCCTAATCAGTACCCACCCAATCGATTTAACCTATCCTTTATTTACCCCGGTTAGTCTCATTGAGATAAAAATCTATTTTGCAAGAGAGACCCGGTCCAAGATAGCAGCAGGGTCAAAGTTTAAGTGCTGGGCTGGAACTGTCCACATACACGCACAAGACTTTAGAGAGGTAGAGATATTTGAACAAGTGAGCAAGGCATTGTGAGCAAGACATTCTTGACATTTTTCAAAATAAGCCTCTGATCGTCAAACGTCCTCTGTGTTAATGTTGACAGAGTTTATTCTAACCAGAAACTGGTGTACTGGGTCGCCGTGGTTCATGTCATGTTAATGTCATGTTCCGTTCCTTCCTTTCAGTGGGAAGGGAGGGGGGTTGGATTGCATTAATCCCAGATACCTGAAATGAGACGGGCTGCCAGTATGGAGTAGGCTACCCCATTCATAGATGCAAACTGCTTTAGCGCCTATTGGCGATAGTATCTTCTGTTCGGGGAAGTTTTGTTAAGAGCCCCAACGCTAGTCGAAACAAACACACATTGCTTGCTGTATGTTTTTGGAAACATAAGGAACGCATCTTTGATAATAATATAGATATATTTTTAAAAGGTTAAATTACTACACCTTCTTAGGGTTAGGGGTCACACACGGCCGTATCTCCACGTTACATCGCTTGTTTTCGGAAGACATAGTTAATTGGCATAGGTAGCTTCCTATCTAGCGTGCTCCAAACATCAGTGCTGTGTTTAAGCGTAACTGGGAAGGAAGTGTAGTTCGGAAACTGGAGGCACACAGCTTGTGGATCTGTGCAAAACTGCTACTGTAAGTAAATTCTCGCTAACATGAACGATATGGAGCATACCAGCATATGTTTGGAAAACCGTTTTGAAAGCGATGATTGACGTTTCTAAACATTAAAACACAGCTGGGTGAATGTAACTGCTGGAACCCCTACGTACGGAGAAGCTAGGAGTAGGTTAGCTACCAATAATCTTCCTGCCAGAGTGCCAATAGGAGGAGAGGTAACCTGGAGTGGAGCCAATCAGAGGGGTACACTACGAAGGAAACTATACTGAACAGAAATATAAATGCAAAATGTAAAGTGTTGCTCCCATGTTTCATGAGCTGAAATGAAAGATCCCAGAAATGTTCCATACGCACAAAAAGCGTATATCTGTCACGGATTCCCCTGGTACTGCTGCTCATTCCGTTCACCAGCTCAGGTCTGACCAGCAACCCCAGACTGTCTTGTCTCATTACACATACCTGGTTCCCATTAATGTTATGGTGCTTTTCTTGTCTGTATGTTTATTGTAAAAATGAAATAATGTAAAAGTAAAATAAGGGCATGATGCAATCTTTGCAAGAGGAAGGGAATCTGATTCCATTGGTCCTCAACTCGTGGCTCAGACACTTCATTCAGGATAAATGGAGTTAAGAGTAAATCATATTCCACATACTGTATGCTAGGACTCGATAGTCCGGCGTCTCATTGTGAAAAGGCTATACGGCTCTGTGACCACCATTGACTGGGACGCACGGCCTGAACGTGCAGTTGAACTCAGTTGACCAAAGTTACCTGGGTAACTCCTCAAACTCGACAGGGCTCTGGTCACAGATTTGAGAGAACCTCGTAAACTGCAGAGTTATGAACCTGGCTTAAAGCTGTACCCATTGTGACACTTACAGAGCCAGGTTCACCCAAGGTGTTCTGGGAAAGGCCACCGCAAGGATAGCTCATGTCACGTTTACTCCTAACTAGCCAGGGCTGGATTAATGCAGGGGCTGAAGCCCGTAGGGGGCCCAAAAGGCTCCCCAAAAAAGGCAATATAGGTAGTAGTGGTGCGCGGGTCAGCTGTTTGTTCACCCGCAATTGCTAAAACCCATCCTCAACCGCCCGACTAAGTGATGAAGTGAAAATGTGACCCTAACCTGCAAATATAGAAATGGTGCTTTAGGCTACAGTCAGAGATGGGGGACCGATTGTTTTGTCAGGTTTGACAGATACGTTTCTGCTTAGAATTTCGGTAGGCTATCAGTAGGCTTATCTGTAATTAGATACATGCAGCTTCTCTTCCGTCATGACATGCTGCCCTAGAACAGGGTTTCCCAAACTCGGTCCTGGGGCCCCCACTGAGTGCACGTTTTGGTTGTTGCCCTAGAACTACACAACTGATTCAAATAACCAACTCATCAAGCTTTGATTATTTGAATTAGCTGTGTAGTGCTAGGGAGAAAAACAAAACATACACCCAGGGGGGCCGCAGGACCGGGTTTGGGGAACCCTGCCCTGGAAGACTAAATCAACCCTTGCGAACCAGAATAATGTCATAAATGATAGAATGAATGCATCAATCTAGTTGACATAGGTAAAGTTCTGTCATCTCGGGTTCTTTCGCTGAGAAAAGACGTTTAGGATCAGGGACAAAATACAATAAATAAAAAAATGAAAAATGCACAGTCGCATTCTCTCATGATGCTGAAAGAAAGAAATCATATTTCTCCACTCCTGTTCCTGAGCCAAAATGTACATTTGGTGTATCATTTTACTGCAAGGAATGCTTAATTCTGCAGGCGTTAATATTAAGACTGAAAGATTATAGTCAGTGTCCAGATTTCAGTTTCCATTTAACCCCTCTGAACAGTAGGCTACAGTTCCCTTGACGTGCCAGAGGCCTGTTTAAAGTCCCCTTCTTGTTACTGTCGAATTTGTATAGCACCTCATAATCATCACACATAACATAAGCATTGCTATCATCCTCTACCACTTCACCAAAACTTTCCCAAACATTACTTTCCTGGACCTCCCTTCTCTTTTTTTCAACTCTCCATTACGCAGCTTTTCACTTGTCCGTTTTGCTTCAGTGGATCGACGTTAACTTTTTCCTTTCACAGCATTATAAGGCTGTGTTGAGACAATGACTTATCTATGACCCAACGCCCAGCTCAGTTAAATCCCTACCATTGTGTCGCTGAGTTGTCATAACGCTTCAGAAAATGTACATTATCCCAGGGGCGTTGGAAGACACAATGTAATGTACCTAATTTATGTACCTCTAACTGCCCTGAATACCTCTGCTGATCCCACAGCTATTGTATGCAGTAATCATGTGCCTATGAACCAGATGTATACTACTAGCACTGAGGCGGTGTGCCCTAGCAGGAAGTCCACTATGTGTAACTTACCCTGAACTAACATTAATCACCCAAGCATTTCTACCTCTGCTAAGCTTCCCTGGATAACAAGAACACCTATGTGAGAACTGCAACTGGATCCTGGACTTCCTGATGGACCACCCCCAGGTGGTGAGAGTACAGGCAACAAAACATCCCCCACGCTGACCCTCAACACGGGGGCCCCTTAGGGGTTCGTGCCTAGTCCCCTCTTGCACACCCTGGTCACCCACGACTGTGTGTCCGCGCATGACTACAACACCATCATTAAGTTTGCTAACGATGATGAGACAGCCTATAGGGATGAGGTCAGGTGACCTGGCAGTGTGGTACCAGGACAACAACCTTTCTCTCAATATCAGTTAGAGAAAGGAGCTGATCGTGGACTAAAGGAAATGGAGGGCCAAGCACGGCCCCATCCACACCGACGAGGCTGTAGTGGAGCGGGTCTAGAACTTCAAGTCCCTCTGTGTCCACATCACTAAGGAAAGAACATGGTCTACAAACACCCACACAGTTGTGAAGAGCGCCCGACAGCGCCTCTTCCCCCTCAGGAGCCTGGAAAGATTTGGCATTGGCCCTCAGATCCTCAAAACGTTCTACAGCTGCACCATTGAGAGCATTTTGACTAGCTGCATCACCGCTTGGTATGGCAACTGCTTGGTATCTGACTGCAAGGCACTACAGAGGGTAGTACGCACAGCCCAGTACATCACCTCTATACCAGGCTGTGTCAGAGGAAGGCCCTAAAAATTCCCAACCTCCAGCCATCCAAGTCATAGACTACTCTCTCTGCTACCGCACGGCAAGCGGTACCAATGCACCAAGTCTGGAACCAACAGGACCCTGAACAGCTACTACCCCCAAGCCATAAGACTGCTAAATAGTTAACCAAATAGCTACCCAGAATATCTGTACTGACCCCCTTTTGCACTGACTCTTTTGACTAACATACGCTCACATCACATACAGTGCATTCGGAAAGTATTCAGACCCCCTTGACTTTTTCCACATTACGTTACAGCCTTATTCTCAAACGGGTAAAGAAAATATAACATCTCATCAATCTACACACAATACCCCATAATGACGAAGCCAAAACAGGTTTTTATACATTTTTGTATAAACAGAAATACCTTATTTACATAAGTATTCAGACACTGCTATGAGACTTGGAATTGAGCTCAGGTGCATCCTGTTTCCATTGATCACCCTTTCTACAACTAGATTGGAGTCCACCTGTGGTAAATTCAATTGATTGGACATGATTTAGGAAAGGCACAAACCTGTCTATATAAGGTCCCACAGTTGACAGTGCAGGTCAGAGCAAAAACTAAGCAATGAGGTTGAAGGAATTGTCCGTAGAGTTCCGAGACAGGATTATGTCAAGGCACAGATCTGGGGAAGAGTACCAAAACATATCTGCAGCATTAAAGGTTCCCAAGAACACAGTGGCCTACATCATTCTTAAATGGAAGAAGTTTGGAACCACCACCACTCTTCCTAGAGCTGTCCACCCAGTCAAACTGAGCAATCATGGGAGAAGGGCCTTGGTCAGGGAGGTGACCAAGAACCCGATGGTCACTGACAGAGCTCCAGAGTTCCTCTGTAGAGATTCTTCATGAAGGACAACCATCTCTGCAGCACTCCACCAAATCAGGCCTTCATGGTAGAGTGGCCAGACGGAAGCCACTCCTCCGTAAAAGGCACATGACAGCACACTTGGAGTTTGCCAAAAAGGGACCTAAAGACTCTCAGACCATGAGAAACAAGATTCTCTGGTCTGATGAAAAGAAGACCGAATTCTTTGTCCTGAATGCCAAGCATCACGTCTGGAGGAATCCTGGCACCAGCCCTAGGGTGAAGCATTGTGGTGTCAGCATCATGTTGTGGGGATGTTTTTCAGAGGCAGGGACTGGGAGACTAGTCTGGATCGAGGGAAAGATTAACAGAGCAAAGTACAGAGAGATCCTTGATAAAAACCTGCTCCAGAGTGCTCAGGACCTCAGACTGGGGCGAAGGTTCACCTTCCAACAGGATAACGAACCTAAGCACACAGCCAAGACAATGCAGGAGTGGCTTCGGGAAAAGTCTCAGAATGTCCTTAAGTGGCCCAGCCAGAGCCTGGACTTGAACCCGATCAAATACCTCTGGAGAGACCTGAAAATAACTGTGTAGCGACGCTCCCCATCCAACCTGACAGAGCTTGAGAGGATCAGCAGAGAAGAATGGGAGGAACTCCACAAATACAGGTGTGCCAAGCTTGTAGCGTCATATCCAAGAAGACTCAAGGCTGAAATCACTGCCAAAGGTGCTTCAGCAAAGTACTGGTTAAAGGGTCTGATTACTTATGGAAATGTGATATCAGTTTTTTTAAATCCGCAAACATTTCTAAAAACCTGTTTTTGCTTTGTCATTATGGGGTATTGTGTGTAGATTGATGAGGGGAAAAAACGATTCAATCCATTTTAGAATAAGGCTGTAACGTAACAAAATGTGGAAAAGGTCAAGGGGTCTGAATACTTTCCAAATGCACTGTACACTCACATACGCTGCTGCTACTGCTTATTATATACCCTGTTGCCGAGTCACTTTACTCCTACCTATATGTACATATCTACCTTAATTACCTCGTACCCCTGCACATTGACTCAGTACTGGTACCCCGTGTATAGCTAAGTTTGTTACTCATTGTGTATTTATTCCTTGTGTTATTATCCTTCTATTATTTTTCTATTTGTCTCTCTGCATTGTTGGGAAGGGCCGGCAAGTAAGCATTTCACTGTTAGTTTACACCTGTTGTTAACGAAGCATGTGACAACTAAAACTTGATTTTACTGTCAGTGGCTGATATAACAAGAGAAAATCTGCTGATGCACAGCAAAAACAAAAGCCCTGGGTCCTATGATTTGTTAATCCGGCCCTGTAACTAGCTAACAGAATTATTACTGAACACATGTTAACTCCTAACAGAACTGGTTGATAGAATCTTAAGATGATGCCAAGATTCGAGGAGCAGTGGCATGTTTTCATGGATGCCCCCCAAAATGAGAAAAAAAAATGAAAACAATGTATCTTTCGTCTCTCTGTGTTTTATACATTTCCTTCAATTCGCAAGAGGCTGAATGTATCTCACCGGAGAAAGCATCCAAGCGAACAATGGAGCCCCTCTGTCTCTATGTGTTGCCCATCTATGCTGTCTGGTCAAAAATAGTATGACATTGTTGCCACCCGTAGCATTGAATGCAAGGGAAGCCAGCGAGCATTTGGCCTCCCTTGATATAAAAAACATAAAATAATAGCCAATCAGCATTGAGCTAAACTGAGTGAGCTCAGCTGTGAATGGTCCTGGTACACCAAAAAAAGTCTCAAGGGAAGCCATGTTGAGTTTGGCTTCAGACCAATCACATCAGAAGCCAAACGTCATTGACAGAAAACTTGAATTGTTGCATCCCATTGTGTCGTTGTCCTCTCGTGGCTAACTAGCTAGCTAAAATAGGCCATTTCCTAAATTAGCCATGGATAGAGACGGGGATTTGGACTTGAGGTTTTACTTCATTCTCCGTACTGGCCAATGATTATAACGGTAATTCTGATCCAACCATAAATTCATACAATGTGCCCCTGGCTTGAGAGGATGTAGCTAGATGTAGTAACATTAGGCTAATGTTATCCAGCTGGCCTAGCAAATCGATGCCCATCAAAGGAAGTTAGGCTAGCGAGCAAGCATTTTAGCCAGGTAGCCTAGGACAACAAAAACTAAAAGCGTGTATGACAGAGTCATACACCGTTTCAGCAACATGAAAGAGGGGGATGGCATTGGCGTTTCTCTAAAAGTAGGATGGGTCAACATGTATTTTCTACTCACACACACAAACAGTACCATGGATAGCCACATTATATTTAGCTTGAGTTGATTGGACTAATTTGTTTTTTGTATCTTTTACTCACTGTATGAGAATAAGCATGTTGAAATGGTGCTGAACTAGTGGAGGCAGCGCCTGTTTTCTTTGCGACTTGCGGTAACTGTCCATGGTTCTAAATCAATAGTTCTTTAGTAGTCCAAAAAGGTTGGAAACATTAACTGTCTTGACCATGCTGTAGGTTATGTAACAGGTTGTTACATGTAATATGTTCTGTGGATTTCATCGGACAGATGTTGCTCTTCGGTTATGTGATGAAACAAAGGTGTAGTTGAATTTATTCTGCCACTGTCTTCTTATTGTCTCGGCCTTAGACCTATACATCATGGTCGCAAGGCATATGAACTAACAGGTTATAGAGCAATTATCACGACACATAGGTTGTAAAATTGCTTTTTTCCCCTGGCTTGGCTTCCCCGGTAATTTTACCCTTGCACCGCTACTGTTGAGGAGTGTAGTTGGCTGGCTCTTACTATCTTGGGATGGAAGACAAAACGTTTTTAAAAGTCTATTTGCCAAATATTATGGGAACTTTGTTTCATTCAGGTTTGTGTTCATTTAGTTCAACCAAAAAAGGCCAGTATGTTTTTACAGCCACAATCCTGAGTTTGTGTTTCAGCCAAACAGTAGTCCTACCACCTGGTATAAAGCTGAGCGATGTGGCTGAGGAAATGTAACCACTAAAACTCATAGATCAAGCTATAAAAGCAGGGACTGGCAGTACATAAGATTGATTTGACACCAGTTATAAACATACTGATATAGCTCAGGGTTTTTGAAAGATGGGAGAATCAACTTTTTTTGACAAATATTTTTATTAATATTAACAACATTTGAAATATACATTGTTAAAGACCAAGTATCAGATATTATACCATGTAAAAGAACAACCTCCTAATTAAAACCTTTTTTCATAATATCCACCTAACTAGATTTGTCAACTCCGTCAGACACCATAATTATTTTTATATTTATTGTCCAACAAGTGTTTAAAAGCCTTGATTGTTTCATTCTAACATTATAATATTAAAATATGCAATACAAATCTCCAAATGTCTTTTAGTTTTTTATACCACAGTATAATGCTCCAGGGCTAATTTTGTTAGCATTTTGGTTGGTTTTTCTAGATACAGAACATAAAACAAGATTTATAAAGCAAGCATTATCTCTTATGTCTAGTACAGCAAGTACTGCAATAGTTTAAGCATATGTTGCAGGACAATGAACATATTTTTTCAGAATATATTAGCAACCAATGAGGGAGTTGACCAACCACTGACAGAGTTGACAACAGAAACTCAAAACAGACATATTCTTGTCTTTAAAAATATAAGTTATATACAAACATTTGTAAAATATGGAAAATTATTAATTTGACAATCCCCAACAAATTATAATCATTCAATCAAATGTTTCAGCACTCCGACAGAGTGGACGTTTGTCACGTCCTGACCAGTAAAAGGGGTTATTTGTCATTGTAGTTTGGTCAGGGCGTGGCAGGGGGTGTTTGTTTTGTGTGTTTCGGTGTTTTTGGTTTATGTTCTATTTCTATGTGTATATCTAGTTTTCTATTTCTATGTTGGGTTTTTGGCAAGGACCTCCAATTAGAGGCAGCTGGTTGTCGTTGTCTCTAATTGGAGGCCATATTTAGTTGGGTTTGTTTTCACTTGTGTTTTGTGGGTGGTTATTTTCTGTATCGCCTGTGTGCCTTATGGAACTGTTTTCGTCGTTTGTTTATTTTGTTACGTGTTTTCATCGAATAAATGTAAGTATGAGCACTATACCCGCTGCGCCTTGGTCCAATCCTTACGACGCCCATGACAATATTTGACAAAAATCTGACAGAGTTTACAGAGTTGATAAAATGATTCATTTTTATTTTTTATTCAAATGGTATACAAAGTAGCAATTTTGTTTTTCCTCAGTTGCTTTGACTAACTAAAATAAACATTTGAACCAACATTAATATTCTAGCTTAATTGTCACGTCCTGACCATAGTAAGTTGTTATTTTCTATGGTAGAGTAGGTCAGGGCGTGATAGGGGGTGTTTGTCTGTTTTTGTATTTCTATGTTCAGTTTCCAGTTTTGTATTTCTATGTTGATGTTGTTTGGGTTGATCTCCAATTGGAGGCAGCTGATCCTCGTTACCTCTAATTGGAGGTCATATTTATGTTGATGTTTGTCCCACCTGTGTTTGTGGGTGATTATCTTTTGAGTAGTGTGTTTTCCTCTCTGCGTCACGGTTTGTTGTTTTTTGTGTTTCAAGTATTTAGTGTCTTTGCATTTTAGTTTCACAATAAATAAAATATGTGGAACTACAAACACGCTGCATTTTGGTCCGATCCTTCAGACAGCCGTGACAGAATCACCCACCAAAAAAGGACCAAGCAGCATGCCCAGGAGGAGTAGGGATCCTGGGCCAGGGAAAGGAGAGAATGGAGGACGTCCTGGACATGGGAGGAGGTAATGGCAGGGGACAAGACCCTGCCATGGAAGCAGGTAGCGACGGCGAGGGAGGAACGGCAACATTACGAGGAGCTAGCCCAACGAAGGAAGCACGAGAGGCATCCCCCCCAAAAAAATTGGGGGGGGCACACGGGAAGTTTGGCAGAGTCAGGATGGAGACCTGAGCCAACTCCCTGTGCTTACTGTGGGGAGCGAGTGACGGGGAAAGCACCGTGTTATGCGGTGTTGAGCACTGTGTCGTCAGGGCGCACTCACAGGCCGGTGCGATCTGTGCCCGCGCCCTGCATTAGTCGAGCTAGGTTGAGCATCCAGCAAGAACGGGTTATGCCAGCTCTACGCTCAAGATCTCCAGTGCGCCTGCACGGTCCAGTTTACCCTGTTCCTGCTCCCCGCACTCGCCCTGAGGTGCGTGTTACTAGTCTGGCACCTCCTATGCCAGCCCCACACATCAGGCCTCCAGTGCGCCTGCCCAGTCCGGGATGTCCTGTTACTGCTCCCTGCACTCACCCTGAGGTGCGTGTTACTAGTCTGGCGCCTCCTATGCCAGCCCCATGCATCAGGCCTCCAGTGCGCATCCCCAGTCCGGAGCCTCCAGCGACGCTCCTCACCCTGGAGCCTTCAACCGGCGGTCCGCAGCCCGGAGCCTTCAACCGGCGGTCCGCAGCCCGGAGCCTTCAACCGGCGGTCCGCAGCCCGGAGCCTTCAACCGGCGGTCCGCAGCCCGGAGCCTTCAGCCGGCGGTCTGCAGCCCAGAGCCTCTAGCAATGATCTACAGTCCGGTTCTTTCGACGACGATCCACGGTCAGTTGGTAAAGAAGCAGAGGGATCAGTGGGTGGAGTGGGGGTTACGCCCCGAACCCCAGCCGCCTCCATGGGGGGGAGGCGCTAGATAAGAAGGTTCTGGATACTGCATATGAGCCCCCATAGACATTTGTCGCCCACCCTACCCTCCCTTTGTGATTTGTTGTTGGGGGGGGTTTGTTGTGTGGTGGGGTTTTTTTATTTTAATTTTTTTAGGTGCGGTCGGAGTTCGCACCTTTGGGTCACGTCCGGACCATAGTAAGTTGTTATTTTCTATGGTAGAGTAGGTCAGGGCGTGATAGGGGGTGTTTGTCTGTTTTTGTATTTCTAAGTTGGTGTTGTTTGGCTTGATCTCCAATTGGAGGTCATATTTATGTTGATGTTTGTCCCACCTGTGTTTGTGGGTGATTATCTTTTGAGTAGTGTGTTTTCCTCTCTGCGTCAGTTTGTTGTTTTTTGTGTTTCAAGTATTTAGTGTCTTTGCATTTTAGTTTCACAATAAATAAAATATGTGGAACTACAAACACGCTGCATTTTGGTCCGATCCTTCAGTCAGCCGTGACATTAATATTATATAAGGGGGATGGAGTTGACAGGTTATGGTTGTGACCATGGGGATTTCAATATTGTTTGTTTAAATCTATCAAAAGTAGAGAACTTTTTAGACCATAAGTGGTCTTGTTGTACTACAATTAATCAGGAGATAAGTAAGGGGTTCTCATGGTATAGCTGACCCTGCTAATTTCTAATTCATTTAGGATTTTAGACAAATCTGATGGAGTTGACCAAACTCCAGGGAAATTTTTTTGAAATCACATTTTTGAGAGAAATATTCCTAAAATCAGAGATGGCTATTGCAAGTAACTACATGTGACACTTTCAGTTAATATTAATTTATGCCAGTTATTAGAATTTGAAACACTTTTTTGTGGCGTTTGAAATTGTGATAATTTTTTCCGGACAGGGGCATTTCCTGGCAGAGCCGACATGGAATAAAACTGGAAAATTTGGAAAATTACTAAAACAAATGTTTTCCGTAATAAAATTCCCCTAAATTATATTTAAGATCAAAAAATTAAACAAAATTCACCTTTTCAACTGTAAAAATTTAGTTGCCCTGCTGGACAAGGATTGTCCCAACTTTCAGGAATCCCTGAGCTACATTGTTTGTTTACAAGACAGAAATGGCAACAAAACATAAACATTGGATTAAAATAACATTAGACCTATTCTGGGTTATGATACGGTAAGACAGTACTAGCTGATTTGAAGGTACGCGGGGCATGTGATGTCATCACCTAGGCCTAACTATAAAAGGTCCATTCCACATTTAATTCTAAATGCTGGCAAAATCCATTTTTTCAACTATAAAAAAATGATGCTTCTTTGCAGGACAATGATTGTCCTGACTCTCAAGAATACCTGATTTGCTTCGCCTTGCTTTTCTGCTCGGCTGGATGCATGTTTCGCCATATAATTATTTCAGATCTATAGGAGTGTAAGTTTCACCATGGCACAGACCATGGCAATATGTTGGTACATGAACATTATTGAAATATGGCAAATATTAGTAAATTATTGCATTCTATCCATGCTGGCTTTCGCATGCTACCTGAGACATGAAACAGATATTTGGGAGGGCAAACTGGCTACCTCCAATTTGTGAATGCGCATTGTGCAACTTGCCTAAATGGATAATGGGAACACATCAACCACAATTATGATTTATTTTAAGGTGTGATGTCATTACATCCTGCTGTTTTTAATCAACAATTAAGTTCAATGGAAATGCACCATAGCAGACAATTGTCACATCTATTTCTATGTGAACTTTGTAAATGTTGATAAAAAGAAATCACTGGACAAGTTAAAGGAGTATTATGTAATATTCTTGATTTGTAATTTCAGAAAATGTCCATAATAAATAAATATATGCAGTAATAGTGGAATGCTTATTATTTTTTTTTTAATTCACACAAAAAATATTTGGGGGCCCATACTGGCTACCCGATTCCATGCTCCAGACAAACACTACACCACGCCCACACACGTTCGTTTCTTTGACGTAGTACCTTTAACGGAAACATAGCTGTTGATACACAGTTGAGAGAATACAATCTCGATAGAGAGAAAAAAAACATTCAAATGGGCGATACCCGTCTACAACAAAATAGATAACACCACAGAGTTTCTAAACCCAGAGGCCGAACATCGCGAGACTTCCGGGAACGCTTTAGATCAGTCTGCGGACCCAAACGTAGCATGCATCGGTCAGAAAATCCATTCACACATTATGAATCGCTGATTCACATTGTTTGTTGTCGCTCATTACTTTCTACCTTCCGAAAATACCTCATATTTTGTGACAACTGATGCGTCCTCTCCTTCAGTGTCGAATTAAGCATGTAACTATGTTAACAGTCATTGATCTACAAGTATTTTTGCATGCAGAACAACTCTAGGGAACATCAGTAGCCCAGCTTCGCGCACTGACCAATGCGAAGTAGTCGGCCTGTTCCTGATCTTACACATCTGTGCAGCACCTTCAGCATTCAAATGCTAAAATATCTTGCGCGATATTAAACTGTATTAGTTGAGTGGCAACCTATGTAAGTTGCTAGGTTATTGTTATCTTCGCCCTGTTGTTTTACTGGAATAAAAGTAAGCTACTGGGGACAATTCATCTGCCTATATCTGCTGAACGGGGTTTACAATAGATTTGATTTTGATGTTCAAGTTCAACGTCAGCAATAGTTTTGGTAGTGTATTTTGATGTTCAAGTTCAACGTCAGCAATAGTTTTGGTAGTGTATTTTGATGTTCAAGTTCAACATCAGCAATAGTTTTGGTAGTGGTAGTGATGGTAAAAAAATATTATATACTGGGTAAAATGTATAATTTCATAATTGCGGAATCACTTTTGCGAGTCGCACTGCATGGCCAAAGCTGGAGGAGAAAAAATAGCTCACTCCAAAAAACCTTCCAAAAGGTCAAAAAAATATATATTTTGAGATGTGGGTGAAATCCAAAGTTGTGCTATATATTCATTGGGTATGTCATAGCTCATTTGTAAATGATAAATATAGATACATTACTGTCATAGCTCATTTGTAAATGATAAATATTTATACATTACTAGCTCAACCCCTTAATCTGCAAAAACAAGTTAATTGGTGGGTGATAGTGATTTCAGAAGCAAAGTGTGGGGGGGAAACAAACTAAATTGCCCCCCCTAACCTAACCTGACAGTGGGTTCGTAGATGCCTAGTGTCCTTTATGGCTCAGATCAGGTGCCTACATAGTATACACCATAGACATACACCATTTACACACACACAAACAGAAGTCAGCTCAGACAGTTCCAGATCAGAGGCCCAGCTCATGAGCTGCATCAACAGCAGATTTGAATTTTGTGCATGAATTGTATCGCATCGATTCGTTCTCTAATCAAACCGAATCGTTTCAAACTAAAACGTATCGTTTCTGTATCGTATCAGAGCCCATGTATCTACATATGTATCGAATCTTCTTGAAAGGGAAAAATGCACATCCCCACGATATAGCCATTTTGACTTTGTGGCTGTGGTAACTAGTGGCAACCCTAGCAGAGGGGGTGGGTGAAGGGGTCCACCAATGCCTTTTATTCAATTAGCCTATATTGCTGCGCCAGCCTTGCATACATCCGATTTAAGTAAATGTTTTGTTTGTTTAAAGTTATTTATCTTATTCCAAAACTATGAAAAACAAACCGAAGCCCGCAATGCACGGGTTAAAAGGAACGCAGGTAAAGAGGTGGTTGCCAAGCTGGCTACACACGGGGAGACCTCTCTGGGCATACGAGCCAAATGTTTGTTGTTTCTGGTGTTTCTTCAAACAACGTAGTGCAAATTCTTGAACATGACTACACACACACACCAAGTTACATCGCAAAACATACGAGGATCTGAGAAATATGACATAGATTTACCTTAATTCATCGATGAACGCGTTTTTCATTTACCATCCCACCTCACAACCCTCTGTTCGCCATCTTGCCACTGCAGGCTATTTCCCTGGGAAGCCTACCCCCTGGCCCAAATTTAAATAAAAGCCAACTGAAAGGGGGAGAGGAGAAAAAGGCTTGCCTCTGCCTCAGAAATGCCAGACCATCCGCCGATGAGCAGAAGTGCCCTGAACAACCAGGATACAAACCGGATCAATTGACCAGAATCCACAAAGATTACAAACGCCTCTGACACACTGTATGTATGGGCCCCTGTCCCATGGTATTCTACAAACTCAAATATCCTTGAGCCAGGTGCTTGAAAACGACTCGATGTGAAAAACTCACTAGTAGTGATAAGAGGGTGTGGTGCAGGCTGATTATAGGTTACATGTCTCTGTCAGAAAAAGGAATACATTATTTCAAGTCTTACACCTTGCTGACATGAAGGCACAGCATTCTTTCACCCTTGTCTCATTGATTGTATGCGAATAATGTGTATTACATCTTATAGTGTGAGATAAAAATAACTGACTGAAATAGTTAGTACACCTCTATCAAATATGAATCTCTCAAAAATAAATGATTAAAAGAAACACAAGAAATACACACATTTGACAAGGTTAATAAACCATGGAAAAGTTGTTGTTTGAAAAACCATTGGTAATTAAATAATAAATACATTCTGTGTTTGAGTTAAACTGTCA
This sequence comes from Salmo salar, assembly GCF_965601325.2. NCBI lineage: Eukaryota > Metazoa > Chordata > Actinopteri > Salmoniformes > Salmonidae > Salmo > Salmo salar. Next base: position 97,596,790 of record NC_138303.1, on the reverse strand, counting down.
ATGTGTAAACATGTGACAAGGAGCAGTAAGATAAATAGATTAAACATATTAATTGTAACTAATTTCTTACTCCCTTTAGACAGTGTTATTAACACAGCAATATGAGTGGTAATTCATTGGAAATTGATTGAAAATTGTAAAAGCAATTTATAGTAAACCACACAAATATAATTTCCCTGTCCAATTACTGGGGGGGTCATGTCCTTTACTGGGGAATAACAAACCACAACTAAAATCAACAACTAAAACATTTGGACTACTTAAGTGCAAATGATAACTATATTATTTTGCTATCAGACAGACTCCTGCTTCCCATGCAACAGTCAGTCAGCAATCCAGGTATGGACTTTTAGAGGCAGGCTGATGAGCTTGACTAGGGGTGCATCTCAATAGTGCATTTCAAGTATAGTAGCTTCCTCTGCTTGTATCCTCTCTCTCATGTTCTGATCTGTAAGACCTGGATGACTCTCTCCTCAGCAGTGGAGGTTGCTGAGGGAAGAACGGCTCAAAATATTGTCTGGAATGTAGTAAATGGAATGGTATCAAACATAATTTCCCTTAGCAGTGCAGCGGTTTCAGGTACTGCATCTCGGAGCTAGAGGTGTCACTACAGACCCTGGTTTGATTCCAGGCTCTATCACAACCGGCCGTGATTGGGTGTCCAATCAGAGACCATAGGGAGGCACACAACTGGCCCAGCGTCGTCCGGGTTAGGGTTTGGTCGGAGTAGGCCGTCATTGTTCTTAACTGGCTTGCCTAGTTAAATAAAGGTTAAATAAAATAAAAATTCCATTTACTCCATTCCAGCTGTTGGACTCCATTCCAGCCATCATTATGAACCAATCCGCCCCTCAGCAGCCTCCACTGCTCTCCAGCTATCCCTATGAACAGTGGGTCACAAGAAGACAAGGTGAAAAGAGGAGATGGTGACAATTCATCTTTAATTACTATCATGGACTGTGTGTGTGTGTGTGTGTGTGTGTGTGTGTGTGTGTGTGTGTGTGTGTGTGTGTGTGTGTGTGTGTGTGTGTGTGTGTGTGTGTGTGTGTGTGTGTGTGTTTTCTCTGCAAGGGATTATATGTTTACCAGTATGCCCCCTAGAGGACATAGCATACACTATAATAACACCCACGTCAGTATTGTCAAAAATGATGTATATACTGACAAGATACTTGTCTCTCCGCCCTAACAATAGGAGTTGTTGTCCACAAAGCTGCACGGCGGTTGACAAGCGCCCGCAAATTCATCTCTTTGGATTGGTGGATACATCTAATTATTGTAATAAAGCTTTTAATATTCGATGAGGGTTGTTGATGTCAACCGCCTGTATTCAATGTAGAGAGATGCTATGCTACTAGCCTCATGTCATTAATTTGCATAGCCATCTCCAGACAACTCTGATATAAAGTGTTTTCAAAAAGTGTCCGGGATGTTACGTGTCCTACTTATATCAGTACACTCATAACAACCTAAACATTACAAAACTTCTATTCAATTAAATAATCCTCACGTAGCAAATAAGCCATTCGATTTTTTGTTGATAAAATTTGACACTATCATTGAACTCCATACAAAAACTCCTCGCTTAGGCGAGCGAAGAAACTAAACAACGCCACCTTCTGGAGGAGGTAGATTTTTGCCCGAGTTGGGCCTCCCGCTTCACCTCTTTCTCTCTGGTATCGTCCATTGAAGTATGGCACTCGTGTAAATAACATAATTAAAAATACTTTAACGTTTTTTGGGATATCTACTGAAATACTTATATTTTTGACAACTTTTAAATTTACTCCACTACATTCCTAATGAAAATATATACTTCCTACTCCCATACATTTTCTTTCACTTCAGTCATTTTCTGACAATTGAGTACTTTTTCCACCACTGAAGTATGGTACCTACGGTATAGCATATGTTCCGTCATGGTAGTAGGCTATTGCATAGATTTTAAGGCAAAAGTTTGATTCAGTGAGAGATACATTTTTTTCACACCAAATACAAAACATACACATATGAACAACAACTTACAGACCAACTACATCACATACGAACAACAACTTACAGACCCACATAAACAAGGGCTACATCTCCTCTGCCCACTACATCTCCTCTGCCCAGACTCGCATTGTTTATGTGGGTCTGTAAGTTGTTGTTCGTATGTGATATAGTTGGTTTACACATTCTGATGACAAAGGGAGGTTTGTTTGCACACCTTATATTGTTCCTGGTGCGTAAAACCTTTTGGGAAAAAGAAACTCCAGCACACTGGCATTCTTGTAAGCTTCAGAATGTTTTATTGATTTGGAAAATGAGCCATTCAGATTAGGCTCACCAGGGGGCATGGCACTATACAAACCATTGTTAAATATTTTGTACCATGATCTCAGTGCTGGACAAAGTACCCAATTGTCATACTTGAGTAAAAGTAAAGATACCTTAATAGTAAAAGACTCAAGTAAAATTAAATGTAATTGCTAAAATATACTTCCTTACCAAAAGTAAAAGTACAAGCATAAATCATTTCACATTCCTTATATTAAGCAAGCCAGAAGGCCTGATGTTCTTGTTTTTATTTATTTACGGATAGTCAGGGGCACACTCCAACAATCAGACATAATGTACCACGAAGCATTTGTGTTTAGTGAGTCCACCAGATCAGAAGCAGTAGGGATGACCAGAGATGCTCTCTTCATAAGTGTGTGAATTGGACCATTTTCCTGTCCTGCTAAGCCTTCAAAATGTAACGAGTAGGCCTACTTTTGAGTGTACACCACTGCATGATTTTATTATTCCAACAGCAACCTGCTATAAATATGTTTTCAGATGTGATTACACTTTTACTATTTAAATCAAGTGACAAATAGTGGCCCATAATGTGTAGGCTTCTCCCAAACTAGGCTAAATACATTGACAAATGCTCTCATTTGACAAAATAACTTAAAGATAGTAACTCAAATCAAAATACACTTAAATTACAGTGCGTACACAGTACAGACACTGTACAGAGGTGAGAGTGAGTGGACTATTTGGATATCGCTGTGTATTCTGGGTACAGACAGTAATTCCACGATGGCGGCGAGCAGGAGGCTGCACAAGGTAAATTTCCTGATCAATCAAATTAGGATTTTCAAATATTAGATTAAAGAGAATAAAACATTCAGATTGCAAAATCTCCGATAAAATTAAAAGTGTCGTTAAATTGGTTTAATTTAGCCCCATACTGTTAGAAACCTCATGAAACTCGGTAAGCGGAAAATGAAGCTAGCTAGACGTTAGCATGCTAAGCTAACCAGCTAGCAGTTTTTTTTTGGTGATGTTTTGATGTTACCACCGGTATATTAATATGCAAGATCCGTGTATTGTTAATCTAAATTAAGTAACAATGTGTCATCAAATGTATTTAGATTAAATTCATTATTATGTCATTAATTGCATGAGGCAAGTTTAACATGATTGAACATTGTCTCAGAAAAACCTGACTAGCTAGCTAGCTAGCTAACGTTACTAGCTGGCTAGCTTGCGAACCTTAGCAAGGGAGTTAATTGTGCAATGCACAGCAGTTACCTAGTTAGCTAACAGTGTGGTTCTATGAGCAAACCAGCTAGTTAGCAACTCAGGTTAATTCCGCTTATTTTCTCAATGTGTAACCGAGGAAGCTAACCAGCTAGCCAATTACATGCATTTCCTCAGATCTGGTTTATTAGTTTTTAATTGTTTTGAATAGTCATCGAGGGAATCGAAAGCGAAATTGTAGAAACGTATTCTCTGCCAACTAGCTAAGCTAGTTGAATTTCATTCATTCGACCTCAATAAACGAGCTAGCTAGCTTTATAGCCAACAGTCACATTAGCTGACCAACACTGTGTGTAAACAATCCTCCTGTTCTCAACACTGGATGTTAACAAACTTAATCGATTAACCTAACTTTAGCTTTTTGTTTATTTGTGCTACCAGTGGTTATTTTCTCAAAACAACCGTAGGACATAGTCTACAGTCAAGCCCAGATTTATATGGAGAGAAATTAAACCAGGAAGCTGTGTGCCAATGTTTTATTGTTATGGGTGTGTTAACTGTAATGTCCTTGTGACTCTAACACACTGTAACACTACCCCCAATCTTATGATTTGTAGTGAAAGATTACCAGCCCTGGGATTTATGAGTCATTCCTCTGGTTTGGCAGAGAGCAGTGTTCTGTAGTGAGATCAGAGTGTGAGAATGCACTGGAACACTTCCTGGGTGGGTGTCTGAGGGAAGGGATGTGGCTGCTCGGCTACCGGGATGAGAGACAGACAGTTGAAGTGTCAGATATAGACTCATCCCTAGTACTCGTTGTAGTCATTCGGTCTGTGTTTACCTGTGTGATTCAGTCATTGGGCTGTTTTGGCCTATTGGACACAGCTTGTTTAATGGTTACTAAGACTCAGCCAACAGACATGTTTTATCAGTCCTTTATCTCTAGTTTGATATACACCTTTCTGCTTCCCGTAGTGGTGATGTTTATGGTTTGTGATTAACTGTCATTAATTAGCAGTACAGGAGAACTTGTTCATTATGTTTTCTCTCTCTTTTTCAGGAACTCGATGAAATCCGCAAGTCTGGAATGAAAAATTTCCGTAACATTCAAGTGGATGAAACAAATATTTTGACTTGGCAAGGCCTCATTGTTCCAGTAAGTAGCCTAGCGCCACTACGTACTACTTTCTCCAGACAGAAAACATGAACATGAGCAGAATAACAAGGAGGACCAAGGCACTCACAGCGATATTAAAATGTATTTGTTGCTGTGACATGTTCAGCAGGACTCAGTTCACCTTTTAACCAAACGTCATTCTCTCTCTTTCTCCCCTCTAAAAGGACAACCCTCCATACGATAAAGGTGCGTTCAGGATCGAGATAATCTTCCCTGCGGAGTACCCCTTCAAGCCCCCCAAGATCACGTTCAAGACGAAGATCTACCACCCCAACATCGACGAGAAGGGACAGGTGTGTCTGCCTGTGATCAGCGCAGAGAATTGGAAACCAGCCACTAAAACTGACCAAGGTACGGTGGAAAGAAGCGCACACACGCATGTAGAGCGAGACAGAGGCAATGGACACTGTGGTTTTCTTCTGTTGTTATGATTTGCAGTTTTTCATAATTTGTCATTGAAATGCTGTCTGAACCCTAACCCTCCAGTGTCCTCTCCCTCAGAGGCTCATATCTATTTGGCTGGAGAGGTTTCCATCCTGTATCCTCTGCCTGGTTATGGATTTCAATGTGTCTTTCTGACCTGTTTCTTCTGGACTTCCTCATGTCGTCATCCATTTTTACACCATTCTTACAGTCTCTTTTGTCCTGCTTGTCTCTTTGTAGTGATCCAGTCCCTGATTGCGCTGGTCAACGACCCCCAGCCAGAGCATCCTCTCAGGGCAGACCTAGCAGAGGAATACTCTAAGGACCGTAAAAAATTCTTTAAGAACGCAGAAGAGTTTACAAAGAAACATGGAGAAAAACGACCTATGGACTGAGAAAGCAAACGTGTGATTCCCTCTTCCCTTTCCTCCCTCCTCCCGGGATCCTCTCTCAACTCCTCCCTCTCTCCCCCCTTCCAAGACCACCTATACCCCCTCTGTTCTTACCCCAGCTCCTGAAAATGGCCCCTACACACGTACACACATCCTTCTAGCCACCCTCCTCCTCCTGGGGCGGTATATCTCTGCTCCACCTTGCCCTGGCTACAGGACTTTGTCGTGAATCAGGCTCGTCGGTCACCTCTGGGTGTTAGCTTGTGGCTGTTACTAACTTTCTACTGATTTCTTAAATTAAATTATAAAAGTGCCGGATTTGGGCCAGAGAGAGCAACCTGTAACAGGGAGAGGAAACAGAGATGTGGATAAAATGTTGTTCTGCTCATGATTTGTTCACAGAAGTGTATTGATTGCTGGAGCAGACCTGTATAAAGATTGTCGACTGTTTTGAAAGCTATTTGCTAAATGCTCAACTTGTGGTCTGTTTGCTAACCCTTTTCCTCTCACTCCTTCCCCTCACTAAAATATGTAACATAAAAAAACAACCCCAAAAGCAACTAAATGATAAACATTTAAAGCATCCAGGTTCAGGAGGTGTGTGACAAAATGTTTATTTTATATTTCTTTTTATTGTTTTGCTTAAGTTGCACTTTGCTCTGTGGAACTAGCTTTTATGTTCACCATAAACTTCAGTTTGTCACCAATACAATGTTCCAGATGTTATAAAAAGGAGAAGAAAAAAATGTGTGTGCACCTTGATTGAGAAATTATCATGAAATGTTTTGTTCAGCAGTTTTATGGCACTTCCTGTAAAGGTCTGACCGTGTGACAGGAAGTACCTCTCTTTACACTTTTGCCCACTTGCCTTTTCCAAGAAGGGAATCGGACTATCACATCTTGTTCCCATGGAAACTGCTTATCGTTCTTCCTCTGTGACTGGGGGGATGGCAAAACGTTTTCTGGGTTTTGAAGTGATCAGCCCTAGAAAGGCACTGCACAAATTCACTAATCTTGTACACATATTTGTCATACAAAGTGATTTGTGAATCAGATGATTAAATTGCAGAAGTTCAGTCATTTACAAATGTATTTAGTCATTCAGCAACAACCACCTGACCAGTACCAGGAGAAGAACATCTGCCATTAGGGAATAATAATGGCACTGGACCAAAACATTAGATTATTTTATTAATATATGTAATTGTAAATGAAAGTTAGCCAGTAACCAGCTAGAGGCAGGAGGCAGTTACCCATCCAGTCCACAGGGATCTGTAAACACTGAAGGGTTAGGACCAATGATGTGATGTATTGGTTGACTGCCAATGAGATGCATGCAAAGTACTGGAGACCAGTATATGTCGGTAACACTTTTTCACCACTAGAGGACGATACTTCTTTACAAGAGAAATGGAACTCCTTATCCAAAGGTCTCTGTGGGTCTTTTCAATTGTTTTTAATTTAACCTTTAACTAGGCAAGTCAGTTAAGAACAAATTCTTATTTACACTGACGGCCTACCCCGGCCAAACCATAACCCGGACGATGCTGGTTCAATTGTGTGTTGCCCAATGGGTCTATCTATACCGGGGTTCCTCAACTGGCGGCCCCCTGGCCAGGTTGTCTTATTTGGCCCCCAAAGTTTTATGAGCAAGATAAAAATAAATTGTTTATTTACATTTTTTATTGTTGGGCATAAAAGACACCAGGAGATCAGCTCCAAGTGATTTTAATTTGAGATGTGTTCCCTATTATTCCCACGCATAATACCACGTGTTCGTATACAAATCTAAGCAAGGTTTGAAATGATTGTTTTAGTCAAATATATCTATTTGGCATTCTTGCGGTCAATTTGAAGTCAAATGGTTTGTAATTATGTTCTGCGCAGATTAGTGATTCTGCGCACTGCTTTGTTCAGATCGATACCCTCACGTGTAGTAGAAACTAGTGTTGTATTTGAAGTGAATGTGGACTCAGTTTCCCATGGTCCTCTAGTCTACACCTCCATTGGAACATTTCCATTGATGTTTTCCCCAGTCTTTTACCCAAAACGCACAGACTTGTATGTTTCCATCTACGGGGTCCAGCACCCGTTTCTCACTGGGCCTTTAGCTCCGGGGGACCTGCTCTAATTTGGGGACAACGCAAGGGCCTGGGTACTTTTCAGTTGGCATTTACAATAATGGCTATAACCGTGAACTTTTAACACCTTCTCACAAAGCAACAGTCTTGAATGATGCTGAGGTTGTCGCGGAGGTTCTGTACGTCACAAGTCTTTAGTGTCACTCCTGATGGAAACACAACACTACAGCTCGCATTAACATAAAACACTGGCGAGCCACTAGTGTTACTCCTGATGGAAACACAACACTACAGCTCACATTAACATAAAACACTGGCGAGCCACTAGTGTTACTCCTGATGGAAACGCAACACTACAGCTCACATTAACATAAAACACTGGCGAGCCACTAGTGTTACTCCTGATGGAAATGCAACACTACAGCTCACATTAACATAAAACACTGGCGAGCCACTAGTGTTACTCCTGATGGAAATGCAACACTACAGCTCACATTAACATAAAACACTGGCGAGCCACTAGTGTTACTCCTGATGGAAACGCAACACTACAGCTCACATTAACATAAAACACTGGCGAGCCACTAGTGTTACTCCTGATGGAAACGCAACACTACAGCTCACATTAACATAAAACACTGGCGAGCCAATAGTGTTACTCCTGATGGAAATGCAACACTACAGCTCACATTAACATAAAACACTGGCGAGCCACTAGTGTTACTCCTGATGGAAACGCAACACTACAGCTCACATTAACATAAAACACTGGCGAGCCACTAGTGTTACTCCTGATGGAAACGCAACACTACAGCTCACATTAACATAAAACACTGGCGAGCCACTAGTGTTACTCCTGATGGAAACGCAACACTACAGCTCACATTAACATAAAACACTGGCGAGCCACTAGTGTTACTCCTGATGGAAACACAACACTACAGCTCACATTAACATAAAACACTGGCGAGCCACTAGTGTTACTCCTGATGGAAACGCAACACTACAGCTCACATTAACATAAAACACTGGCGAGCCACTAGTGTTACTCCTGATGGAAACACAACACTACAGCTCACATTAACATAAAACACTGGCGAGCCACTAGTGTTACTCCTGATGGAAACGCAACACTACAGCTCACATTAACATAAAACACTGGCGAGCCACTAGTGTTACTCCTGATGGAAACGCAACACTACAGCTCACATTAACATAAAACACTGGCGAGCCACTAGTGTTACTCCTGATGGAAACACAACACTACAGCTCACATTAACATAAAACACTGGCGAGCCACTAGTGTTACTCCTGATGGAAACACAACACTACAGCTCACATTAACATAAAACACTGGCGAGCCACTAGTGTTACTCCTGATGGAAACACAACACTACAGCTCACATTAACATAAAACACTGGCGAGCCACTAGTGTTACTCCTGATGGAAATGCAACACTACAGCTCACATTAACATAAAACACTGGCGAGCCACTAGTGTTACTCCTGATGGAAACACAACACTACAGCTCACATTAACATAAAACACTGGCGAGCCACTAGTGTTACTCCTGATGGAAATGCAACACTACAGCTCACATTAACATAAAACACTGGCGAGCCACTAGTGTGGGGGCAAGTCTCAATGGAAAAGCACCAAAGTGAACGGCCCGTAGGAGTTGGAGCAGCGAGGTCAGTGAGGTAACCCCTGCTGCTGACGATGAGCGACCAAGGACCATATGGTTATGGAAAAATTCATTTTTTACAGACAGCGCCACACTATTATACTGGTGTAGTATTACATAGCTTGACCATTATGTGAATTGTCCAAAGGAAAATTAACATTTTAGTAGAGCTTAATGGCAGTTGTGATATTATTAAATGGGATTTATTTTTGCTTTTATTTCAGTGGGTAGTCTAGATTCTACTATAGGACAGATCATTGTGGGATACAGATGAAGATGTATGTACGGAAACTTTCAGTAAACTACAAAAAGCTATATTCTGGTTGTTCGTCTGCATTATACCAAACCCTGTGTATTACCATGGGACAAATGTCTCCTCCTTGGCATTAGACAGAAGACTAGTGGTCAGCACACAGACCACTGCTAAAAATACGCCGACCAGATTCAGTTTCTTCTCTGACCATGTTAGTGATCACAGACCCTCTCACACCTACACACACAAACCCACTGGCACTTGCCCTCTCAGTCACGCAATGTCCAAAGCATGGAAGCAGAACATCTAGAGCAGATCTGCCACCTGGTCTTTCTGACACGCAAGAAATATGTCCTCTGTTTCTGTGGTCCCCTGACCCTCTCAGTGTAAATATAGCAGGCAGCGATTAGCTGATTATCTCCACGTCACTAAGCTGCTCCAAGTAGCCCAATTACCCTCATAGAGACAGACAGACAGACAGACAGACAGACAGACAGACAGACAGACAGACAGACAGACAGACAGACAGACAGACAGACAGACAGACAGACAGACAGACAGACAGACAGACAGACAGACAGACAGACAGACAGACAGACAGACAGACAGACAGACAGACAGACAGACAGACAGAATCTACCCTTTTAAGACAGACGGACATTTTGGCACTGAGGCTCCTCCCATTCTAGTCTAGAGCCCTCAACTGCGATTTGTATTTTATCTAATTGAGACTAACCTGGATGAATAAAGGTTAGATTAGAGACATCTGTGCCAATTCTACTGGTAGTTTTCCGTTGGTGGAATTGGACTGCTGCCATGCTTCTCTCTGTTCCTCTGTCTGACCTCTAAAAGTGCTTAACTCAGGGTTAAACTCTGTTACTACAGTAAACCCATTATGGGAGATCAGCTGGTGGGAGACAGAGGCCTGCTGAGAGAAGAGACTCATTGGAGCGATTGGAGCTGTACACTGCCAGACTTCCATCTACAACAGAGCTATATATATAGTCAACTTCACAGTTAATGATGGATCTTCTACATAGTCATTACATATAAAAAGTCCAATGACATTTATGGGGAATGGAAACTTACTACAGTTATGGAAAGTCCCAGTCAGTTGTTAATTGGAAAGTTATTTAAGCTTTCCGTTAGGGTAGAACGATTAGTTGAAGGAGAAAACACAAGCTGTAATATCGCCTTGGAATCAGAGAATTAGTTGTTTTATTGATCAGAGATCAGTGGTTTTATTAGGGTTGATTTTATTGAGGTTAGTGTTACAGGTAAGACTTTCGCTCCTGGTAGAAGCTGTCCCTAACCACAGATCTAGGATCAGATTATGATACCCCCAACCCCAGCCTTAACCATCAAGGGGGATACACCAACACTTGTCCCTGGACCAGTGGAAAGACATTCTACTTCTACTTTACTCCAAATTGCTCAGTTTGGGGATGAGGAGGGATCAGGCCTAGTTCCTCTTCTTTGGCCCTCTCTAATCGCAGAGCGGGTCACTTCCTCTCAGACGTGGGGCTCAGGTGTTTCACTTTCTGAACTGGGTGATGGGAGAGGGGACCTTGATGTCCTGGCCCCTTTCCAGCTTCTTCTCACAGTCAATCAGATAGTTGACTCCATCAACCAGCAACTGGACCAGCTCCACCTATACACACGCACCGATACACACAGTTATCAGCGGTCAAGGGGAGTTTGACCCTTAGTCCAGATAGAGATGGTTTACAGTTTCCTTCAGTCATTCATTCATTCATAGAATATCGGTTCTAGTTTTACCTCAGATTTTCCCAGACGGTCGTTGTTGGAGATATCAAAGGTGTCTCCAGTTGTGGCCGAGTCAACTCCGCCTGTCCCTCTCTTCTGCAGACGCATGTTGTCCAAGATCTTACCAAAGCGAGGGTCCTGCATGGTAAGTACAGAACTTTAATACATGCTTTGTCTAGGGAAAGAGGGGTCAATGCACAGGGACAATCCAAGTAAAAACTATGAGGAAAAGAAAAGAGAAAGAGAGAGTGTGTGTGTGTTACCTTGCTGAGGTTGGGCAGTCTGATGTGCACTCCAGCCCTGAGTCCAGTACCCAGGTTAGAGGGGCAGGTCAGGATGTATCCCAGGCGCTCGTTCCACATGAACTCCCAGCCTCTCTCCTGAATCAGCTTCTCCACCTAGAGGATGGGAGGCCACATTAATGATCTACTGTACATGTCCATGTATATTATAGACAAAGGGTGCCATCTACAACATGAAATGGTTCTTCAGCTATCCTCATAGGAGAACCCTTCAAAGAACACTTTTTGGTTCTAGGTAGAACCCTTTTGGGTTCCATGTAGAACCATTTTCACCCTTTCCCGTATTACCAGGAACCAAGAATTGTTCTACCTGGAACCAAAAAGGGTTCTCCTATGGGGACAGCCGAAGAGCCCTTTTGGAACCCTTTTTTAAGAGTGTATAGACAAGCATCATTAAATCACTAAGATGTGACATGTAAAGTACCTGTTGGAGTCCTCTGCAGAACCTCTCGAACACTCTCTTCATGTTTCCTCCCTTCTCCATGGAGATGACCCTGGTGTGGTCCTCCTCATTGACCCAGATCAAGAAGGTCTTCTCATTGTTGTGCCTGGAGAGAAAGAACATATTCCTAAGAATCTAGAAACATTTGTTGGTTGCATTGATTGTCAACTTCTGTGATCACAGCACACACATTTGTTTTACATTTTTTTTTAAACATTTTTTGTCATTTAGCAGACACTCTTATCCAGAGCGACTTGATGCAAACACCATGCTCTACCAACTGAGCTACAGGGAAGGCTGGTTAGAGGATTCTGCTGATGAGAGCCTTGTAGACCCTACCAGAGGCCCCTGCCGTCTGGCCATGAAGACACACGTCAACAAGGGGGAGACAGGCTTGTCAAACAGGAAGTGGTCCTACAGGGGAAAGGAGAGAGAAGGAGGAGGAGGAGGAGAGGGAGGGGAAGAGGAAGAGGAGGAAGATAAGGAGGTGGTCATGGAAAGGGGAATTCAGGGCTAGGACATTGATGTAATGATACTTTGGGGAGAAGAGGACGAGAGGAGGAGGAGGAAGAGTAGTCAGAGGAAGAGACCTTTCCCAAAGGCCTCTAATGCTATGGAAACATGGTTCTGCTCTCTACTGGTCTTACCAGACGCCCCTACTCACCGATAGTACGATCTCTACAGCTATTACGATACAAGACAGTGCTACAGGCTTTTAAAGCTACAGGGACAGGGTTGGGCTCTCTACTACTCTGGCCTTACCAGTTTCTTAGTACTAAGTCTCTCTACAGGTAGTGTAGTTTTGGGGACATGGTTTGGCTCTCTACTACTCTGGTCTTACCAGATGCCCCTGGCATCAGGCCAGTCACGGGCCATGAAGGCAGAGGTCAGCAGAGGAGAGACGGGCTTGTCGAACAGGAAATGCTCCTGAGGCAACGTGAGGTTCAGAGGACAAAGGTTAATGAGACTGAAAGTTAAAGATCAAGACTAGTGTAATCTCTCCCAAAGATTACCTCTATTTCCAATCTTAATCTTAGCCGTTAGGATTAAACGCAAAGTCACCCAGTCTGTCTAGACTGAGTGGATTAACTGGGTAAGACCCTTTTTTCCATTGTGCTAAACATTCCTGAAATCATTGGTAGGCCTACCGCTGGAGAATGAAGACAAATTAGTGCGATTAAGAACCATGTCCTCAAATGAGTCGGGTCAAATAAAACTCATGAAACAATGCTGTCACTACAGTTCAGGTTCCAGTTGCACTATTTCAGCATAATCGTCACAACAATCCCTGACATTAGCATGGCAATACAAGTAGACATTATCATGGATATGAGGAATCCCATATGAAGTCAGATTATGATAATACATGTATGTACATTTTGGGATAAGAGGGGAAGAGAGACAGACAAAGAGGAAGAGAGAGAGAGAGAGAGAGAGAGAGAGAGAGAGAGAGAGAGAGAGAGAGAGAGAGAGAGAGAGAGAGAGAGACGGATGGACAGACCGACAGACCCACAGACAGAAAGATAGGTACATTAGATAGATAGATCGATAGATCGATAGATAGATATATACATAGATAGATAGATAGATAGATGTCCTCTGAGTGTCTCACATCAATAAGCTGCTGCTGCTCCTTCTCCGTCATGTCTCCCAGGCTGTAGTAACGTCCGGCCAGGTCCCCCTTCAGGCCGGCGAGGGCCTGGACGGTCACACGCTCTACCTCACGGCGCTCCGAGCGGGAGCAGCACGGGGGCAGGCTCAGACCACGGATACTACGGCCTGTACGCACGCGAGACGACAGAACGTATTTCTCATCAAACATACCGTTGGTGATCTGAGGAGAAGGAGGGTTATCATTAAATCGAAGAATAATGGACTATCTCATGTAGTGTGTAGAGGTTACTTGTGTGTGTGTGTACCTTGGACGCGTCCAGATCAGTGGGGTGTTTCATTGTTTTGGGGTCGTAGCCGTTGTGTCGGTCTTTGATGACGGGGTCAAAGATATCAGCAAACACCTGGAGAGGACAGGATGAACAGTTAACCAAAAGGAGATACCTCCTTCAAAATATAGAAAAACACACACAAACTCACGCACACATACAGTACCTCGTAGCTCTCCTCGTCCCCAGCCACCATGCCTACAGTCTTAATGAACGGGTGGCCAGGGTTGTCCACTCCGGTCTGGATGCACTGGTCCAGGCTCCAGTTATTAGGGGTCACCTTGTCTCTCAGCTTGCCGTAGATAGCAGGGGTCAGGGAGTGCGCCATGCAGTTATTGTGCCTCCTCAGGTCAGGATAGTCAGCGCTGGGGATGATGGGAAAAGTACTTTTCATTCGAACCATAGAGATGAAAAGATCAAAAGCTGTGCACTGTGAAGGACATTTCAAATAGGGTTTGATTATGGACACACCCCTTGCCAAGAGGGCTGCGGTTTTAGATGTAATGTGGATGTCGTTTTTTTGGACAGGTACATATTGATTGGTTGATTGATTGATTGGTTGATTGATTGAGACAAGTAGAGGAAGTTATTTTAGAGTGTTAGTGATCTGTCTAATCTGTGGCTCAAGCCTTAGTTCCTGATCTGGTCTCCTCTTGGCTCCTGTCCCTGTGTGTGTGTGTGTGTGTGTGTGTGTGTGTGTGTGTGTGTGTGTGTGTGTGTGTGTGGTGTGTGTGTGTGTGTGTGTGTGTGTGTGTGTGTGTGTGTGTGTGTGTGTGTGTGTGTGTGTGTGTGTGTGTGTGTGTGTGTGTGTGTGTGTGTGTGTGTGTCTGTGTCTGTGTGTGTGTGTGTGTTTACTAAATGTGAATGTCAGAAAGGACAAAGGAGGTGACTGGCAACACCTATATCTACTAAGGTTTCATTCCCCGCCCCTCTACCTTTGACTTACATTTGGACTGACTGCACACTGGGTGTGAGATTATAGTTGTTCCTGTTCAATAGATGCAGCTATCCTAGGCACAACACCTGTATTCCAAATGATTTCTCCAACCTGTGTAGGTCGTCTGTATACGGCCATCCTATGTGTAGTCCACAGTCCATTAGAGGCCATGTTGTTTGTAGTCCTACCTGGGTGGATAGAGCTTCCTCCTCTCCTCAGCGGACAGGATGTTGCTGTCGGTCATCAGGTAGCCGGTTGCCATGGTGCCTGCTCCCAGGCTGGCCAACAGCACGGCCGTGTTACGGCCGGACATCATTCTTGTGAAGGAGGTCGCCATCTTGGACAGTTCAGAGGTCAGAATCAGGTCAACTGGTGGAGACATAGAGAGGAATTAGGGAAGAAGAGAGACAAGATAAAATGTACACATTTCAAAGGTTTTACTCCTTAAAAAGTCTTAAATATGTATTTATCTATGCATTAGTTTATTTCTGTGTATGTCCTTCACATCAGGTGAGCTGTGGGAAAAATCTCCTCCTAAAGAACAATACACTTCCTACCTTTAACCCTTTGGCCACTACCTTTTGTCTATCAAATACAGACTGTGGATGCTGCAGCACAAACTTACTCCATGTCCTCAGTTGAGTTACAATGCACTTCCAGTTGGTTGATTGTACTGTCTTCAATTGTATCGTAACAAGTCCATTTTTTTATGTTTTATATCTTATAGAGTAGATGTAGGTCGTAGATAACGAGCTTACAGTATGAGACGTTGGTATCAGCAGATGGCTGATTAAGCTCAGTCTCCTAAACTGGCCTCAGGATGGCCTCTTAGCAAGCACAATCTGGCCGCCACCATCAAGGAGGAGTAGGTAGGATGAAATTGCCCCTATACACTGATCTTAGGTCATCAAGATAAAATTTAATTTGGTTTTGCCCCTGCCCGAACAAGGTATTACTCTCAGTATGTCCTGTGACTAAAATCTAAAGGTGAAAGCTTGTTCTCACTGACTTGTCCTCCACCGCAGTGCAGAGGACAGAGAGAGAGGGAAAGCTGTCTTAAAATAGAGAGGTCTACTGTATATAGGTCTGTAGAGGTCTAGTAGAGGTCTAGTCACTAATCCCTGTCAGAGCGGAAACAAAAGCTGGGATTGACTTCCTGTCTTGATTATCATTCTACACATCTATTACATCATGATCTGCAGTCGTCAGTTGACTTAGTTCCATGCGATTGTTCTTCATTAAGAATACAGGAAGAGTACTATTCCATCAGATCATCAGTTGGCTGCAAAGCTAATGATCCACCCTCTCTGCACTATGATCCATATCAAGGAAACCTACATGCATATCAGTGTCTGAACACAAGGTAACATCTCTGGGTCATTTCAACTATATTGACCTAAAAGTTGTGGCTGTGTTTTCCTTGATACAGCGAGACCAGAACACACTAGGTGGCTGAGGAGTCAGAACTGCAAATAAATGATTATTTATAGAAATCTGGAGGAGAGAAACCGTGCCAGATGGGTCTAATGTCAAGACCGCTATTTCTGGAATCAAAACACCACAGGCCTCGTGTTCTGTTCTGCTCTGACATTCTGAACCGGCCTCAGTCTCTCAAGACAGGACACAGGCCAAGACAAAGACAGGGGGAGGAGAAAGGAGGAAAGAGAGAGACACACACACAGCGAGAAAGAGATACAGAGAGAGTTATCGAGAGACAGAGAAAGAGATTGAGAGATAAGTGAGAGACAGAAAGAGAGAGATGAGGGAGAGATGGAAAATAAGAGGTGTAAAAGGAGATGAACACAGAGACGTAGGAAGAGAAAGGGGGGCTACAGCCCTGACAGCAAAGACCAGTGAATCAGTGATAAGGTTATGTCAGAAACAGCAACTTTCTGGTATGACAGGCCTATATGGTGGTTTAAAGGCAGCCATCAGTCAGTCACATTGGATTGTAATGCTTTAAAGCCAGGATTACTACAGATCTAGGATCAGTTTATTATCCTCCCAATCCTAACCATCAGGGGGAGAAACGTAAAACTGACCTTAGATCACTGTTGAGAAGCAACTTTCATCCGTACTAGCCATACGGAGAGGAGTGTTAACACTGTCACACTTAATTGAATTCATTGTATTTTTTCTTTTTTTTCTTTGGGGGAGGGACTGTGGGAGGGGTCTCGAGGGACAGCTATTGGGGAACTGTGGGGGGATCTTGGAGGGTTTGGGTTTCACAAGATTGTGATCATGAAAAAGGAAACTATGACATATATTGTAAATCACTATCATCCACACGCACCCTCACAGATAAGGATGGCTCTGTTGCTGAAAGACTGATACATGTTTGATAGTGTCTTGATGCTGTATTGTTTGTCCTTCATGTTCTAATACTTTTATGTTACCCCTTCCTTGTGTTTTTTTGTAATAAATAATATAAAAAAACAAAAAAACATTGTCACACTGCTTGAGTATTTAATATGTGGGGATGTAGCTAACAGACATAATACTACTTTGTAAAGCTCTCAAAATGATGCATTATCTCGAGTCAGGAAGCAGTTACTGACAGTTAATAATGTATATAAGGATTAAGTATCACTATGAACATGCTCTGCTGTCCTTGGGAACGTCAGACTAGAACAGGGTTCTCCAACCCTGTTCCTGGAGAGCTACCTACCATTCTGTAGGTTTTCACTCCAACCCTGTTCCTGGAGAGCTACAGTCCTGTAGGTTTTCACTCCAACCCTGTTCCTGGAGAGCTACCTACCATTCTGTAGGTTTTCATTCCAACCCTGTTCCTGGAGAGCTACCTACCATTCTGTAGGTTTTCATTCCAACCCTGTTCCTGGAGAGCTACCTACCATTCTGTAGGTTTTCATTCCAACCCTAATCTAGCGCACCTGATTGTAATAATTAGCTGGTTGATAAAATGAATCAAGTTAGTTACAACTGGGGTTGGAGTGAAAACCTACAGGGGGGTAGCTCTCCGAGAACAGGGTTGGAGAGCCCTGGACTAGACTATGTAGACCAGTCTACATTCCAACACCAAAAGGCTTCTGTTCTGTCCATTAAATATCATGCCAGTCTTACAATGATAGTGACTACATCAGCAAAATCTTATTAAAATATGCAGAAGGAAACTTTAACTTCAAGCGTCCTTAGTTCTCAAGGTGGGAGGGAGGGACTCTCACCAAAGTCATTTCGATTTGAACAACTACTTGGCTTCATCTACAATTTAAAATGTATCAAGTATCTAATTTAAAACAGTTTTTTAATATCCCCCCTTCCAGAATGAATGAGAGATAGAGGAGAGCTATAGAGAGGAAACATAGAGTGTACAGTACCTGTTTCACTGCCGGTATCCCTCCCTGCTATAGAATCCTCTTTCAGGAGTCTTTTTCTCTATTTCTCATCCCACACTCCGCCCACTAATGTGGGATTAGGACCTGTGCTTTAAACCAATTAAAAATTCAGAATGTACGCTGTGGGCCAATGGGGAGATAAGAACCTGTGCTGCTGACCAATCATATTTTTATTCCTGGTGCAACACCTTGGACGGTCCTTGCTCTGCTGTCTGTCTTGACCTTGATCTTTCCTTAATCTTTACTAGAGGTACCCCCCCCCCCCCACACAATGGAAATACAATCCATTGTGAATTCATGAAACATATTTTGACAGGCTATATCATATACTTTTATCACGTCAGTGCATCTGTTAGATACTAATGCATATAACAGAGGGATTTGATCAATTAGAGGCACGTGTGACAGTGAAATCATTGTTGAAATAGGCTACTATGAAAGACAGAAATAATGGGAAGTCGAATGAGAGATCAAAATATGATTTTTATTTGTCAAATGCACCGAATACAATAGGTGTAGTAGACCTTACCGTGAAATGCAGATGGCTAATCATGCTCTGTTGGAAGACCCTGTGTTTTGCAGAGAGTGTGTTTTTAGAAACAGGTGGGACTTTTACAGAAAGTACAGACTGGCTCATCAGATATAGATTAACAAAACACATTTCATAAGATTTTTGCTAGTATTTAAGACCTACATTAAAAAGGTAAACACATGCCATTCCGGTGCACATCTAAGTGCTATCCACCATCAGGTTTTGGCAATGGAACACTTTTCAGTGGGAGTTTGCCGATCAGCATCTCACAGGTCTTGATGAGCCAATGTTTTGGATGCAATCGTCAGACCGAGGTAAAGTTGGTTTTATATTCACACATTCAACAGACATTCATCAGACATTCAACAGACATTTGCCAAAAGCCATTTAAAAATGTAAAAACTAATTCACCATTTGTCACAGAATCATCAAACTATTTATGATTTATTCTAAAAATGTCTAGCATATTTTTACAATCTTTGTTTTGAGTAGAAATTCCAGTTTTAACTTGATGGAAATACATACAATCTATAAAATGCCATTTAAAGAAGTATAAATCAATAACTAATTCACAGATTGTCACAGAAACATCAAACTAAGTATAATTTATTCTATAAATGTCTAGCATACTTTTACAACCTTTATTTTGAGTAAATATTCCAGTTTTGACTTGATAGAAATACATAAAATCTATCAAATGCCATTTTAAACTGTATAAATCAATAACTAATTGACTGTTTGTCACAGAAACATCAAACTATGTATGATGTATTCTATAAATGTCTAGTATATTTTAACAACTTTGTTTTGAGTAAAAAATCCAGTTTTGATTTGATAGAGGGCATGTAGTCCGTCTAGAGGGCGTGTGGTCAAAGTTCTAACCAGTCTGTCATACCCTATTAGAAGGGGCCTCTGCATCTTCAGTCATATTAAAATAGATAGCTGGAAAAAACTACGGGATGAAGGGGTCAGGCCTGTTGATGTTGAGACTGGTGTTTTGGGGGTACTCTATTTAATGAAGCTGCCAGTTGAGGACTTGTGAAACGTCTGTTTCTCAAACTAGACACTCTCATGTACTTGTACTCTTGCTCAGTTGTGCACCGGGGCCTCCCACTCCTCTTTCTATTCTGGTTAGAGCCAGTTTCCACTATTCTGTGAAGGCAGTAGTACACAGCATTGTACGAGATCTTCAGTTTCTTGGCAATTTCTTGCATGGAATAGCCTTTATTTCTCAGAACAAGAATAGACTGATGAGTTTCAGAAAAAAGTTATTTGTTTCTGGCCATTTTGAGCCTGTAATCAAACCCACAAATGCTGATGCTCCAGATACTCAACTAGTCTAAAGAAGGCCAGTTTTATTGCTTCTTTAATTAAAACAGCAGTTTTCAGCTGTGCTAACATAATTGCAAAAGGTTTTTCTAATGATCAATTAGCCTTTTAAAATGATACACTTGGATTAGCTAACACAACGTACCATTGGAACACAGGAGTGATGGTTGCTGATCATGGTCCTCTGTACGCCTATGACGATATTCCATTAAAAATGCAGTTTCCAGCTACAATAGTCATTTACAACATTAACAATGTCTAAACTGTATTTCTGATCCATTTGATGTTATTTTAATGGACAGAATTGTGTTTATCTTTCAAAAACAAGGAAATTAACCGTAAACTTTTGAACGTTAGTGTATATTAGCATGAGTGTTGAAAGATATCAGAGGGTGGATAACAAAAAAAAGCATTACATTTACATTTACATTTTAGTCATTTAGCAGACGCTCTTATCCAGAGCATTAATATAAGAAGTGGACGGTACATGTTTTGTTTTTGGGCTGAATGTATACATTATTGTTACGCTCGTCGTAAAGATGATTGGACCAAGGTGCAGCGTGGTTTGGGTTCATCATCTTTTATTAATGTGAACCAGCAACAAAACAATAAAGAGTAACAAAACTAACGTACAGCCTTGTAGGGCTCAACAGCAACAATACAAAAACAAGATCCCACAAACTACGGTGGGAAAAAAGGCTGCCTAAGTATGATCCCCAATCAGAGACAACGATAGACAGCTGCCTCTGATTGAGAACCATACCCGGCCAACAAAGAAATAGAAAACATAGATTTCCCACCCTAGTCACACCCTGACCTAACCAAAAGGAGAATTAAAGGGATCTCTAAGGTCAGGGCGTGACAGTACCCCCCCCCCCCCCCCCCCAAAGGTGCGGGCTCCGGCCACAAAACCTGACTCTATAGGGGAAGGTCCGGGTGGGCATCTAGCCTCGGTGGCGGCTCTGATGTGGGACATAGACTCCGCTTCGCTCGCGGATCCGCCATCTTCGCTGGCGACTCTGGTGCGGGGATTGTTGCCGGAAGCTCCGGACCGTGGATCATCACCGGAGGAACCAGACCGTGGATCGTCGCCGGAGACTCCGGACCGTGGATCGTCGCCAGGGACCCCGGACCGTAGATCGCCGCAGAAGGTTCCGGACTGGGAACCATCGCTGGAGGCTCCGGACCGCCGACCATCGCTGGAGGCTCCGGACCGCGGACCGTCGCTGGAGGCTCCATGGCTGGAGGCTCCAGATCACGGATCGTCCCTGTAGGCTCCGGGCCACGGATCATCACTGGAGACTCCGGGTCACGGATCGTCACTGGAGGCTCCGTGCCACGGATCGTCACTGGAGGCTCCGTGACACGGATCGTCACTGGATGCTTCGTGCCACGGATCGTCACTGGAGGCTTCGGGCCGTGAACCGTCTCAGGAGGTTCCGGACTGTGGACCTTCTCAGGAGGTTCCTGACTGTAAGCCGTCTCAGGAGGTTCCGGACTGTGGACCGTCTCCGGAGGTTCCGGACTGTGGACCGTCTCCGGAGGTTCCGGACTGTGAAACATCGTCGGAAGCTCCGGACTGGGAACTGTCGCCGGAAGCTCCGGACTGGGAACTGTCGCCGGAAGCTCCGGACTGGGAACTGTCGCCGGAAGCTCTGGACTGGGAACTGTCGCCGGAAGCTCTAAACTGTGAAGGCGCTTCGGAGGCCTGATGCGTGGGACCGGCACAGGTGACACCGGACTGGTGACACGCACCTCAGGGCGAGTGCGGGGAGGAGGCACAGGACGTACCGGGCTGGGGAGACGCACTGGAGACCGGGTGCGCGGAGCTGGAACAGGATATACTGTGGAGGCGCACTGGAGGTCTGGAGCGTAGAGCTGGCACAACCCGTCCTGGCTGGATGCTCACTTTAGCCCGACAAGTGCGGGGCGCTGGCACAGGGCGCACTGGGCTGTGAATGCGCACTGGAGACACAGTGCGTATCACCGCATAACATGGTGCCTGAACGGTTGCGCACTCCTTAAAGCGAGTGCGTGGAGGAGACACAGGAGGACGTACTAGACTGGGGAGGCGCACTGGAGGCCAGATGCGTAAAACTGGTGCATATGACACCGGACTGGTATCACGCACCTCAGCACGCCCGCTCTGCAGCGCTCTCAACGCCAACACCTCTCTCCAGAATCTATCGTCAAGTTCCTCACTCGACTCCCTGAATGGCTCTGGTTTACCCCTCGGCTCCGCCGACCACTCCGTGTGCCCCCCCAAAAAACCCTATCAAATCTAAACTGGAATTTCTACTCAAAGCAAAGTTTGTAAAAGTATACTAGACATTTATAGAATAAATCATATCTAGTTTGATGTTTCTGTGACAAACAGTGAATTAGTTATTGATTTATACTGCTTTAACTGACATTTGATAGATTTTATTTATTTTTATAAAATCAAAACAAAGATTGTAAAAGTATACTAGACATTTATAGAATAAATCATATCTAGTTTGATGATGAATGTCTGATGAATGTCTGTTGAATGTCTGATGAATGTCTGATGAATGTCTGTTGAATGTCTGATGAATGTCTGTTGAATGTCTGATGAATGTCTGATGGATGTCTGTTGAATGTCTGATGAATGTCTGTTGAATGTCTGATGAATGTCTGTTGAATGTCTGATGAATGTCTGTTGAATGTCTGATGAATGTCTGTTGAATGTCCGAATGTGTGAATATAAAACCAACTTTACTTCGGTATCGTCAGCTAAATGAACAGTAGTAACACATTCAATTTCCATACGCCATCACACAACATGTTGATGTCAAGAGGGGTTTCTTTTATTTATGATGCCATCAATGGGTTCCCAAATATGAACTGAATAGACGGCACCCACATCGCCATAAAGGCACCGTCCTAAAACGGGTTTAACTTTGTGAACAGAAAAGGCTTCCACTCCTAATATGTAGGTGATAGGTTATGTGATGTGCAAAAGGTGGCCAGGTGGAATGCACAACTCTTCTTCCTGCCTTTAGGCCTATAAGCCTACAGCGGAAGCTGTTGAGGATGGATGGCTTATTTGTGAGTGTTGCCTAAACATTTGAAGAATATTTGCCATTGCTGAAGCAACTTGAATTGTCCTAATGGTCATCTATTTGTAGCTATGTTTTTATTTCTAATGGTCAAGCCACAACTGAGCGAGCCAAATAAAACATTTTTGTTGTACTCCATCTCTGACACCAGCACCTATTTCAGTCTCGGAAACGTTTTTTTTTCTTCTTATCTTTTTTTGGTTAACCATTGTATTTCCTGGTACGGCATTGTATATTCCACACGGGCTTTAAAGGGATTGTTTGGACCATACGGTTAATTAGATTAATTAGAAATGCAAATAACCAAGATCGTGCGCGGGCACTGAGGCTGAGAACCAATGGTATTTATCAATTGTGTGCATTGGAAGTTCGAAAGGCGGGGTAGCCTAGTGGTTAGAGCGTTGGGCTAGTAATCGAAATGTTGTAAGCTCGAATCCCCGAGCTGATAAGGTACAAATCTGTCGTTCTGCTCCTGAACAAGGCCGTCATTGAAAATAAGAATTTGTTCTTAACTGACTTGCCTAGTTAAATAAAGGTAAAATAATAAGATTGTTTGATATATCATACTTTTTCATGCCTACGAACATTCTAAATTCCGTTCGTAAGTAGTATTTTAGAATAGTTTCTATGCAATATTGACCAATTTAGACCAAATTGGGACCATTAATGGTCAAAATCATCCCTTCAATAAAGCCCGCGCGGAATTTACAACGCTGTACCATGAAATACAACACCGCTGTACCATGAAATACAACACCGCTGTACCATGAAATACAACACCGCTGTACCATGAAATACAACACCGCTGTACCATGAAATACAACACCGCTGTACCATTAAATACAACAACGCTGTACCATGAAATACAACAACGCTGTACCATGAAATACAACACCGCTGTACCATGAAATACAACACCGCTGTACCATGAAATACAACACCGCTGTACCATTAAATACAACACCGCTGTACCATGAAATACAACACCGCTGTACCATGAAATACAACACCGCTGTACCATGAAATACAACATCACAACCAAAAAAACTACAAGACTGAAATATGTGCTGGTGTCAGAGATTGAGTACAACCAAAATGTTTTATTTGGCTCGCTCAGTTGTGGCTTGACCAGTAAAAATAAAAGCACCTCTACAGAGAGAGGGCTATTAGGACAATTCAAGTTGCTTTAACAATGGCAAATATGCTTAAAATTAGTAGGCAACACTCACAAATCACAAATAAGCCATCCATCCTCAACAGCTCCCTCCTGTAGGCGTATAGGCAAACATTGCTGTTCTGCAGAATTAACGAGTAATGCATTCCACCTTTCCTCCACATTCAGCAGCGTCTATTGCACATCACAACCTATTACTTGCAGATTAAGAGCGGAACCTTTTCTGTTCACATAGTTGAAATAATTTGGGATGGTTCTTTTGTGACTATGTGGGTGCTGTCTATTGCTCCGTTCATATATGGGAACCCATTGATGGCATCATGGCAAAAAAATCCCTCTCGACTTCAACCTGTTGCGCGATGGTGTATGGAAATTGCATGCGTTACTGTTCGTTTTGCTGATGTTTGTATCCAAAACATTGTCTCATCGAGGGCTGTGAGATGCCGATAGGCAAGGTTCCGTTGAAAAGTGCCCTTTGCCAAAAAACCCAGGGTGGATTGCACTTGGATGTGCACAGGAATGGCCAGCCTGGTCTCATAGACTAGACATAGTACAAGTAAATCCGGGAGTCAGACACTCAAATTAGTATGTTTCAGTAAATTATTTTGGTTACATGAGACAGAATTTGAATTCAGGCAAAACAAAAATTGCTGTGGCAGATGGATGGGCATGTAACGCGAATTTCTAGCAACCCAAATGTTGCGAGGTTAAATCTCAACACAGACAACTTTAGCATTTTAGCTAATTGGCAACGTTTCAACTACTTACTACTTTTTAGCTACTTTGCAACTACTTAGTATGTTAGCTAACCCTTCTCCTAACCTTAACCCTTTTAGCTAACAATTCCCCAATCATAAACCTTTAACCTAATTATTAAATTTAACCCTAACCTTAATCCCTAACCCCTAGCCTAGCTAATGTTAGCCAGCTAGCTAAAATTCATAACATGTCATATGTTTTACAAATTCGTAACATATAGTAAGTTTTTCAAGTTCGTAACATATACTGAACAAAAATATATATGCGGCAATTTCAACGATTTTACTGAGTTACAGTTCATATAAGGAAATCTGTCAATTTAAATAAATAAATTATACCCTAATTTATGGATTTCACATGACTGGGCAGTGGTGCAACCATGGGTGGGTCAGGAAGGACATAGGCCCACCCACTTGGGAGCCAGGCCCAACCACTGGGGAGCCAGGCCCAGCCAATCAGAATGAGTTTTTCCACACAAAAGGGCTTTATTACAGACAAAAATACTCCTCAGTTTCATCAACTGTCCGGGTGGCTGGTCTCAGATGATCCCTCAGGTGAAGAAGCCGAATGGGGAGGTCTTGGGCTGGCGTGGTTACATGTGGTCTGCGGTTGTGAGGCCGGTTTGGTGTTACTGCCAAATTCTCAAAAATGACATTGCAGGTGGCTTATGGTAGAGAAATTAACATGAAATTATCTGGCAACAGCTCTGGTGGACATTCCTGCAGTCATCATGACAATTGCACGCTCCCTCAAGACTTGAGACATCTGTGGCATTGTGCTATGTGACAAAACTGCACATTTTAGAGTGGCCTTTTATTGTCCCGAGCACAAGGTGCACCTTGTGTAATGATCATTGTGTTTAATCATCTTGATATGCTACACCTGTCAGGTGGATGGATGATCTTGACAAAGGCTAAAATGGTCACTAACAGGGATGTAAGCAAATATGTGCCCAACATTTAAGAGAAATAAGCTTTTTGTGTGTATGGAACATTTCTGGGATCTTTTATTTCATCTTATTGTAGCGGGTTTCTTATGCACCACAGGAGAACCAAGAAATGAAGAGGGACACCACGGCTGTCTTTTAGGCTTTTATGTTGATCTGAAATAGTATTGTGAAAAGACAGGACAGGAACACATCAGTCTCCAATGCACCACCTGACAAGTTGTTCTTTCTCTCTCAGTGTTTTCTCAGACTCTCACAATCACACTCATACATAAAGCCATAATGTATAGTATAAAATAATAACCAGTCCTTAATACAAATAATGTATAATCTTAATTCTTAGACAATAGAACCATACCTGCAATAGTATTGTGAAAAGACAGGACAGGAACACATCAGTCTCCAATGCACCACCTGACAAGTTGTTCTACACAGGAGTATGAAGAAAGGTAAAACACATATCCTGTCTCACATCCCCAATACATTGCTAGGTGCTTTCAGTGTTGACAGTACCAAAATACAACAACTCATGTACAAAACCACTGCACCACAAAGAAGTTACAACGTAAAATCGCCTTAGAGGGCAAAAACGACATCCCCCATAATACAACACCATAACTAGTTGGCAGCTCAGCTAGCCGTCTGCATCACAGAAAGAAAGGCATGCTAGCTAGCAACACTTTTAGCACCCTGTAACTATATTAATAACAACAATAAAACTCTGAAAGTTACGTGTTTCGATAGTCTCACATCCCCTTATAACAATATCTACAGCATTAACCTTGGGACGTTTATTTATTTCACGTTACGGACTTCTACAAAGGAGTAATCTGCAACCCGTACCTTTCTCTCTCAGTGTTTTCTCAGACTGAGGAGAGCGGGAGCTATGGGTAGTACCAGGGTGTTAGTAGGTGACGTAAGCACCCAGATAAAATAAAATACATTTAATGAAACAATACCCGAAGATGTTAACATCATTCACCTACTGTAGCTGCCTACCTAACATCAACAGGCATCACCAGTACGCGCAACAATTAAAATTAGAAACCAAAAGTAAAGTTCCTGGCGATCATAGCGATCTGACTCCTCCCTTCTGTCTGAACTTGGAATATTCCTGTTCGCGGGCTTTGGCCACAGACCCTCAACCTGATTGTTCTGTTCTGCGTTGTGTACTATTCTAATAATTTGAAGTTTGCTGGAATAACCATTTTAACTCTACTACACTATGAAACATGGGACCAACACTTTACAAGTTGCGTTTATTTTTTTGTTCAGTATAAATGGAGTGGCTCGGATTTACCTACAGAATAATGAAAAATTATCTGAGACCAGTTGGAAGGTAGATCTTAAATACTTGCAAAGATCCTATAGGATTTGTTTTGGGAAACAATATCTAATGAGCCAATCTATACTTTCTGTAGAAAAAAAACCCATCTGTCTCAACCTCGCAACTAAAAAAAGCGACAACAAAGGAATTGGAGACTGAAATAGAGGTGCTAGTGTCACATTGAGTACAAGCAAACGGTTTTATTTGTCTCGCTCAGTTGTGGCTTGACCAGTAGAAATAAACATAGCTACAAAGAGAGGATCTTTAGGAACATTTTAATGAGTAGGCAACACTCATCAATAAGCCAGCCATCCTCAACAGCTCCCTCCTGTATGCGTATATGGCAACATTGCTGTTCTGCAAAATGAACGAGTCGTGCGTTCCACCTGGCCACGGTGCAACCACATTCAGCAACGTATTTTGCGCATCATATAACCTCAACTGCACATAAAGAGTGGAATCCTTTACTTTTCACTTAACTTAAATAGTTTTGGGACGATGGTTTTATGGCTTTGTGGGTGCAGTCTATTGCTCAGTTCGTATTTGAGAACCCATTGATTGCTTCATGGCAAATAAATCCCTCTTGACTCCAACCTGTTGTGCGATGGTGAATGGAAATTGTAATTGTTACTGTTCGTTTTGCTGATGATTGCATCCAAAACATTGTCTCATAGAGGTCTATGAGATGCCAATCGGAAAGTTCCTGCTGAAAGTTGGCAGTTGCAAAATACCCAAGGATGGATAGCACTTGGATGTGCACCGGAATGGTATCCGTTTGCCTTTTTAAAGTAGGTCCTAAATCCGCGCAAAAATCCTATAAGATTGGTTTTTGGAAACGATATCTGATGAGCCAATCGTACTTTCTGCAGAAAAAGTCCCATCTGTCTCTAAAAACGTCTCTCTGTGAAATGCAGAGTGTGCCAAATCTTCCAACTGAGCAAGATCATCATCTTTCATTCGATTTCCCATTATCTCCGTTTTTAAAATAGTATTTCAACGGTTTCACTTTCACATGTGCCTCTAATTTAACAAATTATTGTACTTTATGGATTATCGTAACTAATTGATTGATATGGCCAAATTATAAAGCATGTTAAAATTATTAAGATATACTGCATGAATTCACAATCTAAATACAATGAAATAGAACAATTATTTAATTATTACTCTCACAATTTCACAAATGTTCAACATATATTTTCCCCAAGCAGTTCGCTTATTCCATAACTTGGCACTGTGCGTATGCATGGTCATGGCTGTGCGTACATTTACGCACACTAACAAGCAAAGTTCATACTGATAAATCTCACACTTTGCGTGGAAATGATCCCATGCATGGAAATATGTACATTCTCCAAGGAAATGCATGGAAAAATACTGCGGTAAAACATTAGGTTTCATAACAAAGTACATGGTCATGTATAAAAGCAGGGTTACAGAATGTTTCAGAATGTGAGAAAGATTCCTGACATTCAGGACTGTAGAAAAACGAAGCAGTCTGAAAGGGGGTTCTGCTACTGCTCTCAGCCAATAAGCTTCACAACAACAAAAATCATCTGAAGAACAACACTGTAAGGAAAGAAACATTTACCTCTTTAATAATAAAAAAGTTCAAATAAATGTATTAATTATTGTGAATATCTGGATTATAGACATATACCCTTTAAACAAAAAAAATGTTGTACATAGAGCACAAACGTTGAGTGTACAAAACATTACAAACACCTTCCTAGTATTGAGTTGCACCTCATTCTGTGTTGTAAGAGCCCCAAGGCACTGCCGCTGTGTTTGTATCCTTCAGATATAAAGGACTATGTAATCAGTTCAATAAAATAGGTATGGTATCAAAATATATCAGCCTAACTTGAGTGTATAATTTTGTTATGCAATACACTGAGTGTATAAAACATTGCACCCCTTTTTCCCTTCAGAACAGCCTCAGTTCGTAGGGGCATGGACTGTATAAGGTGTCAAAAGCGTTCCACATGGATGCTGGCCCATGTTGACTCAAATGCTTCCCACAGTTGTGTCAAGTTGTGTCAAGTTGGCTGGATGTCCTTTGGGTGGTTGACCATTCTTGATACACATAGGAAACTGTTGAGTGTGAAAAACCCAGTAGCATTGCAGTTCTTGACACACTCAAAACGGTGCACCTGTCACCTACTACTATACCCCGTTCAATGGCACTTAAATCTTTTATCTCTGAATGGCACATATTCATAATCCATGCCTCAATTGTCTCAAGGCTTAAAAATCCTTCTTTAATCTGTCTCCTCCCCTTCATCTACACTGATTGAAGTGGATTTAACAGGTGACATAATTAAGGGATCATAGCTTTCACCTGGATTCACCTGGTCAGTCTAGGTCATGGAGAGAGCAGGTGTTGAGGGTACGTTATGGTTAGGGTCATTTAGATCATATTGCTAATGATAATGTGTCCGGAGCTGTTGCTTCTACAGACATCCTGTTTGACTGTTTAGGCTTGCATTTCTGTTGTTATATTTAGCCAACTCTTTTTTTTTCGCGTTTTTTCTTCATTACCCACCAAGTCAGCAAACTTTCATGTCTGTCTAAAGGGGTAAATGTTTACTTGTTTACTTTATTTATTTCTCAATACCTTGAGACCCCCCAAAAAACATGCTGCTTAAGAGATTGCATAGGTAAGGCTGCAACATGTTATGTTGCAACCCTGTAATGTCCCGTGTGGCTTAGTTGGTAGAGCATGGCGTTGTGGGTTCGATTCCCATGGGGGACCAGTATGAGAAAAGTATTTATTAATTCTCTACTGTAAGTTGCTCTGGATAAGAGCATCTGCTAAATGAATAACATGTAAAATGTAATGATAGGGAAGAGGGCTGGGGGGAATGGTTCACAGGGGGGTTCTGGGTGGGGAATGATCAATGGCTGGGTTTCATTCTTATTTTTTTAAACAATGGCAACGCTAGCTATTCTCTCTTTGAATTTGAAAGGCCTAAACTGTCCTATTAAACGTTCCAGCTGTCTTGATATCCTAGCAAAAAACCATGTTGATATAGCAATGCTCAAAGAAACACACCTGCTTCAAAAGGACTCACATAGAATAGAGAACCATTTATACAAACTGGCTGCTTTTTCATCAGCCCCAAACAAAGCTAAAGGTATAATCATAATGATACATAAGAAACTCAAAATTACCATCTTGGGTAAAGGCAGCAAAGATCAAGAAGGCAGTATCACTTTTCTTAAATGTATCCATAATGGAAAGAAAATTGCCTTCATTAATGTGCATGCTCCAAATTCATATGATGCTTCGGTTTTTTGATTCTCTGAACAGCATATTGTTAGAATTAAGTTAATTGCATCTGTTTATTGGGACAGACATGAATGCCATTTTGGACGTGAGGGACAAATGGAATAAAACCAACTATAATCCACACACTACCAAGTCTCTCCAGCATATACTCTCTGATTACAACCTCATTGATGCCTGGCGGGCACATAATCCTAAAGCAAAAGAGTACACTTTCTACTCAAACAGGCATAAATCATTCTCACAAATCGATTTCATACTATTATTTACACCTCTATTTCCTTTAATCAAGAAAATTGAAATTCGACATGCTTACTATTGCCAACGTCAAATGTCAGAATCTCCTAAAAGAGCCACAAGATGGAGTTTCAACATTTCATTACTACAAAATCCTCCATTTTGTGAATTGAAATTGAACTAAATGAATTCATAATGATCAATAAAAATTCAGTTAATGACATCCAGATTCTATGGGATGCCACCAAAGGTTTCATATATATATATATATATATATATATATAAAATGCAACTGAATTTGCATCTGGGTTGAATAAATCACAAAGAAAACATCAGATTTGGAAATGTTGTTAACTGTGTTAGAGCGTTCTCAACAAACACTATTTTCGGACCAGGTAGCTATTACTCTTTCCAAAGTCAAAACAGAAGTTCATGTATTGATAAGACAGAGAGCTGAATGTGCCATCCATGGAGTTAGACTCAACCTTTACTTCCATGGTAATCGTTAATCGTCCCAGTCGTTTACTGACCAACAAGCTACGCAGTAATAATCAATTAGCTGATACGCTGAGTTTACAAAACATTAAGGACACCTGCTCTTTTCATGATATAGACTGACCAGTTGAATCCAGGTGAAAGTTATGATCCCTTATTGATGTCACTTGTTAAATCAATGTAGATGAAGGGGAGGAGACAGTTAAAACAATTATTTTTAAGACTTGAGACAAATGAGGCATGGATTGTATGTGCCATTCAGAGGGTGAATGGGCAAGACAAAATATTTAAGTGTCTTTGAAGGGGGGATGGTAGTAGGTGCCAGGCACAAGGGTTTGAGTCAAGAACTGCAACGCAAAGGTTTTTCACGCTCAACAGTTTCCTGTGTGTATCAAGAATGGTCCACTACCCAAAAGACATCCAACCGACTTGACACAACTGTGGGAAGCATTGGAGTCAACACGGGCCAGCATCCCTGTGGAATGCTTTTTACAACATGTAGAGTCTAGGCTGTTCTGAGGGAAAAAAGGGAACAATATTAGTAAGGTGTCCTTAATGTTTTGTGAACTCAGTGTATAGCAACTATTGAATCTGAAGCAGGGGAATTACTATCAGAAACCAAATTAATCAAAGATTCTCCCGATTCTATAAAGAACTATACTCTTCTGATTGTAAATCCACAGACTATGTCCTTTCTAACAGAATTAAGAACTCCTCTCAACAGAGGAAGCCACCTCGCTGGGAGCCCAAATCTCTCTCAAAGAACTCAAAAGGGCATTGGATAGCATGAATACAGACAAATCACCTGGATGGGATAGTATCCTCCTAACATCCATTTAACATTTTGGAATCAATTAGGTCCATTATTGCTATAAATGATAAATACAGCTGTTCACAAAGGTTCATTTGGGAGATGTGAATAAAGCACTAATTTTGCTTTTATTAAATAAAAGGTAAGGATGCCACCCAGTGTTCTCACTATCGCCCCCTATCTTTGATAAACACAGATATTAAACTGTTTTCAAACATTTTGGCATCCCGTTTCAAGACTTACTTACCCAAATTGGTCTACACTTACTAAAGCGGGTTTGTTAAAAATGTTTTATCCTCGGATAACCTCCTGCAAATATTACATATCTTAGACGCTTCATCAGAAACAACAGCTCCTTGAGCTGTATTAGCTCTCGATGTAGAAAAAGCTTTTGATAGACTAGAATGGTCATATTTCTGGTCTGTCTTGGAACATATGGGAATCGGCTCCAATTTTATTAATATGATTAAAATACTCTATACCAATCCCTCAGCCATAGCTATAACAGGCAATATCTGCTTTGCTCCATTATTTACATAAGTATTCAGACCCTTTACTATGAGACTGGAAATTGAGCTCAGGTGCATCCTGTTTCCATTGATCATCCCTCAGATGTTTTTACAACTTGATTGGAGTCCACTTGTGGTAAATTCAATTGATTGGACATGATTTGGAAAGGCACACACCTGTCTATATAAGGTGCCACAGTTGAAAGTGCATGTCAGAGCAAAAACCAAGCCATGAGGTCGAAGGAATTGTCCGTAGCGCTCCGAGGCAGGATTGTGTCGAGGCACAGATCTGGGGAAGGGTACCAAAACATTTCTGCAGCATTGAAGGTCCCCAGAACACAGTGGCCTGTCACGACTTCCTCCGAAGTCGGTCCCTCTCCTTGTTCGGGCGACGTTCGGCGGTCAACGTCACCGGTCTTCTAGCCATCACCGATCCACCTTTCATTTTCCATTTGTTTTGTCTTGTCTTCCCACACACCTGGTTCCAATTCCATCAATTACATGTTGTGTATTTAACCTTCTGTTCCCCCCATGTCCTTGTCCGGTATTGTTTATTGTTAGTGCTTGTGCATGTTATGTCTGGTGTGCGTCGGGTTTTGTACCCATTTATTGATTGTTCTGTTTTCCAATGGTTTTTATTATTAAACTGCGCCGTTGGAAACACAGTTTTTGCTCTCCTGCGTCTGACTTCTCTGCCGCCAGTACGCACCCCTTACAGGCCTCCATCATTCTTAAATGGAAGAAGTTTGTTTTAGTTTTCACAAAGACTCTTCCTAGAGCTGGCCACCCGGCCAAACTGAGCAATTGGGGGAGAAAGGCCTTCCTCAGGGGGATGACCAAGAACCCGATGGTCACTGACAGAGCTTCAGAGTTCCTCTGTAGAGGTGGGAGAACCTACCTTCCAGAGAGACAAGCATCTCTGCAGCCTGAATGCCAAGTGTCACGTCTGGAGGAAACCAGGCACCGCTCATCACCTGGTCAATACCATCCCTACGGTTAAGCATGGTGGTGGCATCATCATGCTGTTGCGATGTTTTTCAGAGGCTGGGACTGGGAGACTAGTCAGGATCAAGGGAAAGCTGAACGGAGCAAAGTACAGAGAGATCCTTGATGAAAACCTGCTCCAGAGTGCTCAGGACCTCAGACTGGGGCGAAGGTTCACCTTCCAACAGGACAATGACCCTAAGCACACAGCCAAGAGAATGCAGGAGTGGCTTCGGGACAAGTTTCTGAATGTCCTTGAGTGGCCCAGCCAGAGCCCAGACTTGAACCCAATCTAACATCTCTAGAGAAACCTGAATATAGCTGTGCAGCGACACTCCCCATCCAACGTGATAGAGCTTGAGAGGATCTGCAGAGAAGAATGGGAGAAACTCCCCAAATACAGGTGTGCCAAGCTTGTAGCGTCATACCCAAGAAGACTCAAGGCTGTAATCGCTGGCAAAGGTGTTTCAACAAAGTACTGAATAAAAGGGTCTGAATACTTAAGCAAGTTATCATTTCTGTTTTGCAAAAATGTCTAAAAACCCGTTTTTGCTTTGTCATTATGGGGTATTGTGAGTAGATTGATGCGGAAAAAAAACAATTGAATCCATTGTAGAATAAGGCTGTAACGTAACAAAATATGGAAAAAGTGAAGGGTTCTGAATACTTTCTGAATGCCCTGTACATCCCTTAAACAATGTAAACTGCGCTTCTGTCCTTTTATTGCTCACATCATTTCTATTTGGCGCAAAATGTAATAACAATGTAACTGGGAATCAAAATGGCATGCCCATACTCCAATATTTCACAATAATGTCTTGCGATCTGTAGGGCAGTACCTTTACCGATATTATGGACAGTACTGGTTTGAGAACATTCCAAGATTTGAAAAATAGGCGTGGTGGGAGTCATGGTTTCCGGGTGGGGAGGGAGGATGCGGGGAGGTGGATGGGGAATGGGTTGGGGTTATCTTTGTATACATTTCTTTAATTGTTTTTTTTGTACCTGTAACCCCCCCCCCCTCTTGGAAAATATGGCCAAAAGTAAATAAAAATTTCAAATAAGTAAAACAAATCTATTGACATACTTTACAAATCAATAGTGCAGGTTTTTTAATAATACTGTTGGAACAAGTAATCATATAACAATCAAACAAATACTAATACATAAACACATCCAAAGATAAACTACAAACATAAATATTCAGACAAAAGCTGTTAGTAACTTTAAAGACTGTACTTCACACTAGCAGTGAGAAATTGTTCAGCTCAAATCCCTTTACCCAAGAACAGAATCTGAATCTTGTCATCGCCAAAATAGAGATGTTCGAAATAAACATTTCTGAAACTGCAATTTGGGTAAAGACTTGGAGTAGTGGAGCCATATACATGTATATTCTCTATATTGTTTGGCTCTGAGGAGAATAAGTTAATGTATATTACACATTACACGGTTGAGAAAAGTGGCTGTTCACCCGCTATCATCTAGAAGGCAAGGTCAGTACAGGTGCATCAAAGCTGAGACTGAGAGACTGAAAAACAGCTTCAATCTAAAGGCCATCAGACTGTTAAATAGCCATCACTAGCACAGAGAGGCTGCTGCCTACATACACCGACTTCAAATCAATGGCCACTTTAATAAATGGAACTTTAGTCACTTTAATAATGTTTTCATACCTTGCGTTAATCATCTCATATGTATATACTTGTAAGGACCGACGCTGGGAGACGAGAAGCAAGTACAGGGAGTGAACATTTAATAAATAACGGACATGAAACAAACACGGACAGCGTCAGGACAGGGAAAACAAAACAATATTAATGCTGACACCGGGAACAAACTGAGGAACAGACATATAGAGGAGCAATCAACAAAGTGAAGAAGTCCAGGTGAGTCCAATATTCCACTGAAGCCCGTAATGATGGTGACAGGTGTGCGTAATGATGGGCAGCCTGGCCTCGTGCGCCAGTGAGGGGGAGCGGGAGCAGGCGTGACAGTACCCCCCCCCCCCCCGGCGTCCCATCTGGGCGAGCCTGACAGGCCGGCCAAGACATGGGAGTCGGACAAGCTGGGTGAGGTGTGGAAGCCCGACGAGCCGGCCGAGGCGCGTGAGCCTGAAGAGCCGGCTGAGGCGCGTGAGCCTGACGAGCCGGCCGAGGCGCGGGAGCGTGACGAGCCGGCCGAGGCGCGTGAACCTGACGAGCCGGCCGAGGCGCGGGAGCGTGACGAGCCGGCCGAGGCGCATGAGCCTGACGAGCCGGCCGAGGCGCGGGAGCGTGACGAGCCGGCCGAGGCGCGGGAGCGTGACGAGCCGGCCGAGGCGCGGGAGCGTGACGAGCCGGCCGAGGCGCGGGAGCGTGACGAGCCGGCCGAGGCGCGGGTGCGTGACGAGCCGGCCGAGGCGCGGGAGCGTGACGGGCCGGCCGAGGCATGACATGGTGTGAGAGCCTGCCAAGCCAACTGAGGCAAGGAAACCTCTCGAGCCAGCTAAGGCGTGGGAGCCCGACAAACCAGCTGAGGCATCCCCGGTTCCTCCGGCAACGCACCCGGACCCGACGTCACCAGAAAATAAATAATAATAATACTCCCTGATGCTTCAAATTGGGGTGTTAGCATTCTGTAAGGACAGACGCTGGGAGACGAGAAGCAAGCACAGGGAGTGAACATTTAATAAACAAGTGACAAGAAACAAACAAGGACAGCGTCTGGACAGGGAAAACATAATGACAATAATGCTGACACAGGGAACAAACTGAGGAACAGACAGATATAAAAGTGGCAATCAACAAAGTGAAGGAGTCCAGGTGAGTCCAATATTGCGCTGACACACGTAATGATGGTGACAGGTGTGCGTAATGATGGGGAGCCTGGCACTCTCGAGCATCAGGGAGGGGGAGCGGGTGGAGGCGTGACAATACTGTATTATAAACTGGGTGGTTCGAGCCTTGAATGATGATTGGCTGACATATGACAGATGACCAAATATTTATTTTTACTGCTCTAATTACGTTGGTAACCAGTTTATAATAGCAATAAGCCACCTCAGGGGTTTGTGGTATATGGCCAATATACCACGGCTAAGTGCTGTGTCCAGGCACTCTGCGATGCGTCGTGCATAAGAACAGCCCTTAGCCGTGGTATATTGGCCATATACCATACCTCCACGGTCCTTATTGCTTAATTCTATACTATCTACTGTATAATAGTCTATGCTGCTCTGACATTGCTCATCCATATATTTATATATTCTTAATTCCATTCCTTTACTGTGTGTATTAGGTATTTGTCGTGAAATTGTTAGATATTACTTGTTAGATATAACTGCACTGTCGGAACTAGAAGCACAAGCATTTCGCTACACCCGCAATAACATCTGCTAAATACGTGTCTATGACCAATAACATTTGATTTGATTTGAAAAACGTTTGGGGAATGCGCA
The DNA here is from genome assembly GCF_965601325.2 of Salmo salar. Lineage (NCBI taxonomy): Eukaryota > Metazoa > Chordata > Actinopteri > Salmoniformes > Salmonidae > Salmo > Salmo salar. Next base: position 97,559,617 of record NC_138303.1, on the reverse strand, counting down.
CAATCACTATTGGATATGAGGCTGACCTTCCACCAGTTCACCAGTAGAGGGCAATATAGAGACAGCCACTGTCCCTCCTCACTAGTCTCTTCCCACAGCTGCCATTAGTCTGGCCAGCTAAACTTCTCCCTCTCGAAGTCACAGGTACAGCCAAACCTAAATCTAACTGGGTTCAGTCTTCCTCAGAACAATGTGAATCCTCTGGAGCTCAGTTGGTAGAGCATGATGCTAGCAACGCCAGGACAGTGGGTTTGATTCCTGGGACCACCCATACTTAAAATGTATGCACGTGTGACTGTAAGTTGCTTTGAATAAAAGCGTCTGTTAAATGGCATATATTATTATTATATATTACATTGAAATGTATGCAAGATCATCAGGAAATCATTATAACAGTTATTACTACACTAATACAGTTTATTACAGCATCTTGATATGTACATATTTACAAGCAAGGCACGTCTTCACATGAGTTGTTCATTGGCAATGCTGCTAAAGTAACAAGAACCCTAAACCAGGTGATTCTCAGGGCTCTCCCGTCCATCGGTTCCATGGTTACCAAGCTGATGAGAATAAGAATACTAAATACTAAGTGCCACTAAATGCCAGCTGGAGTGAAACCAACTGTGTGGTGTTTCTGTGTGTTTAGCCATGAAGGAGGCGGGGTTCAATCTTCAGGGACAGCTCATACAAAGTGTCTTCATCCATCACCAGCGTCCTATCCAGCAGGAACTGAGTAACCTGGGAGATAGTAAGTAAGTAAGCATTTCATGATAAAGTCTACACCTGATGTATTCGGCGCATGTGACAAAAAACAACTCCATTGATTGACTGTGTAGTGTGTGTTACCTTGGCTTGGTGCTCTATCCTGTAGGGCGCACCCTGGAACTGACGGATCTCTCTGATGATGTGAGACATCTGGAACAGAGAGAAGAGACATGAGACAAACAGAGAGAGATACAGGCTGAGTGATTGACTGTGTGTGTGTGTGTGTGTGTGTATGCGTGTGTGAGTTTGTGTGCGTGTGTGTGTTTACCATCCTCATCTTGGAGAAGTTGACGAGTCCCTCCTCAGTGAAGTTGGGTGTTGCCTCTTCGATGAAGGCCAAGTCAGTCAGATACATCCCCAGGTAGGGCACACATGGAGGGTTGCAGCTGCACATACATCAATCCATCAATCAATATTCACATAAAATTCATGCTTTTCCTAACTTGTCACAAAGTCCTTAGTGATAATCTAGGAGTAAATCCCCAGAGACACACTTTCACCCTTTTTTTTCTCCTTCTTACTTTTTTAGGGTTTCTCTCAGGTTCTTGAATCGGCCTTCTGATGACACTGTCTTCTGTAGCTTGCCCATCAGTGACTTGGTCTGTTTGCAGACTTTGGCCCATGTCTTCTTCAGCCTGTAGATGGCGCTGCGGTTGAGAGCTGAGGTGATCTCCAGAACTCCATTATAGTTGTTGAGGCAGCGACAGATACCAGCCACAGCCAACCACTTCTCTATGGAGTTAGCCCTGGAGCCCACGTCTGTATGGGCAATGATCTGAGACGCTACCAGGTTACTCATCTAGAGCAGGACAAAACAGAGGGGGTGAGAGAAATGGGGGGTGGGAAAGAGGCAGAGTTAAAGAAAAGACGGGATAAAGAGATATGTTAAGATATGAGTTTAGATCTGAAGTGCTGTCTGGTATAGAGCTATAGAGTATAGATCTGTTTTAAATCTTACATCATTAAAGTGCTGACTGGTCTTCATGATGTATGGAGTTCTCTCCAACTTGTCCAGCTTCATCCAGCCCTGGCCCAGAAACTCTCTGGTGGACACAGAACACACCACAATTATGCAAAAACAACAACAGGACAACAATACTATTCTCTGATTTAGAATATACACTCACTCGTAAGGGATGCTCCTGAACACAATGTGGTCTAGCAGGGTGATCTGTTCAGCCAGCTCAATCGCAGACAGAGAATCAAAACACTCTGCTTTGGGACACTCCGTCTGTTAAACCAACATTCAATTGGTTGATATATTTTCAAAGTGCCACGAACAGTATTCCATGTCTACATTCTATGAACTGTATACTTTGGGCTTATTGACAGCTAATATAAACTAATATACACAAGGACACAGTGGACTAATGTGGTTCTACAGGGGATAAAACCTGGTTCACATGTTGCTGCACATGGTGCATGTCAAATACTTTACAATACATGAGCTGAGCTTGATTTATTTTCCCTGTAAAATAGAAGCAATGGAGTTTTCTCAAAAGTGCAATCTCCAATCTATACTGAACAAAAATATAAAGGCAACATGCAACAATTTCAAAGATTTTACTGAATTACAGTTCATATGAGGAAATTAGTCAATTGAAATAAATTAATTAGGCCCTAATCTATGGATTTCACATGACTGGGAATAGATATGCATCTATTGGTCACAGATACCTTAAAAAAATGGGCCTCACAATGACCCTCAGGATCTCATCACGGTATTTTTGTGCATTAAAATTGCCATCTATAAAATGCAATTGTGTTCGTTGTCCGTAGTTTTGCCTGCCCATACCATAACCCCACCATGGGGCACTCTGTTCACAACATTGACATCAGCAAAACAATCGCCCACACAATGCCATACACATGGTCTGCGGTTGTGAGGCCGGTTGGATGTACTGCCAAATTCTCTAAAATGACGATGGTAGAGAAATTAACATTAAATTATCTGGCAACAGCTCTGGTGGACAGTCCTGCAGTCAGCATGCCAATTGCACGCTCCCTCAAAACTTGAGACATCTGTGGCATTGTGTTGTGTGACAAAACAAAGGTTACGTACGTAACCACGGTTATGTGAGCTATATGGATCACTCCAATATATTGGTATCACTCCACGGCGGAGGGATACATCTGAGGTGAGGATTTACAGATTTACTCCCGTGTACACCTGTGTCACGGCTGGGGTCCGCCCCTATATATATAGACCCCATGGCCGTGACACACGTTCTCGACATCATTTTTGAGGCACCTCTAGCACCGTAGAGGATTGGAGTGATCCATATAGCTCACATAACCGTGGTTACATACGTAACCTTCGTTATGTTTCACTATATTGGATCACTCCAATATATTGGTATACCCGTACTAGATTTAGTCGGTGCTAGAGGAACCTGGCCAGCCAACGGTGAAGTCCCAGCGCGGGACCGAGATGCAGGGGCCATCAATGTGGAAGGGGATCCCGGGGCAGTCCCCGGAAGGGGAGGCGACGCCCAGGACCGCTGACCCAACCGCAGAGGGAGGTGCCACATTTACCCGATAGTACCTAGCAAAGGTTCAAGTGGAAGCCCAGCTGGCCGCAGCACAGATATCAGCGAGGGGCACTCCTCTCAGTAGAGCCTGGGACGCAGCCACACCTCGTGTTGAATGTGCCACCATAGATCCCAGCACTGGCCTGCCAGCCAGGTGGTATGCTGTCGTAATCATGTTCACGATCCAGTGAGAGAACCTCTGCTTTGATAGCCCAGTCCCCAGGACTCCCTCACCATAGCATACAAAGAGCTGGTCTGTTGTTCTCACTGACCGTGTCCGCTTCACCTAGGCAGCCAGTGCCCGCACAGGGTACAGCAAGCCGGAGGGAGGCCCAGACTCCCCCACCACTGCCGGGAGCAGAACAACCACTAGTGCAACTGGTATGCTGCGGTTGTAGCCGGTGCCCTTGCACTCCGCATGGTGTTCATTACGCCCTCCTGTAGTCCTAACATGGACCATTGGTGCCGTTCAGCGGCCAGGCCCAACAGACGGGGATACCACCCGCCCCTGCAGAAAGTGGTCAAGGCATGATAAGATCGCCTGAACCCTTCTGGTGGGCAGGCATGCTCTCGTGAGGACTGAGTCCAGTTCCATGCCAATGAAGGCCACCCACTGGGTGGGTGTCAGACAACTCTTATTGTCGTTTACAGTAAAGCCCAGCCTGCCGATGTGGGTCAGGAACATGTCTCTGTCTGACAGGACCTGGGTCCTGGTCGGGGCACAAATCAGCCAATCGTCCAGGTAATTGAGGATCAACAATCCTCGGGACGTGAGAGGTGCCAGGACAGCGTCCATGCACTTTGTGAAAGTGTGAGGTGCCAAGGAGAGGCCGAAGGGAAGAACCATGAATTTGTAAGCTGTCCCTTCGAAAGTGAATCGGAGTTACTACCAATGAGCTGGGTGAACAGGAACATGGAAGTGCGCATCCCTCAGGTCCAGCATCACAAACCACTGGTCCCTGGACACGGCCTGCAACACACGGGCTGGGGACAGCATGTGGATCCTCGGTACCTTCAAGTACCCACTGAGGTTGCGGAGGTCCAGAATCGGTCGAAACCCTCCGTCTCTTTTTGGGACCACAAAATAGTGGAGTAGAACCCACCTAGCCGTTCTGATGTCTCGATCCTGCGGATGGCACCTTTGTCCAGGAGTGAGGAGATCTCCAGCCCCAGGGTTTTCTTCAGGGGGTCGGACACCGTGGTGACATGAAGGCCCCTGAAGGACGGGGGCAGGCACCGGAATTGGAGTCGGTACCCCTCGATCATTGTGGATATCACCAAGGGGGACTCCACACCTTCCTCCTACTTTACCCTTTGAGACCGGGAGAAGCGGAAGGGTGTGTCAGGAGTCCTGCCGGGGCCTGCCTCTCCTCTGGTGCCCTGAGCGCCTGGGTGCCCCAAGCACGTCCCTATAGCGGTGACGGTTGACAGGTTGTTGCTCCACCGCACGCTGTGCCCCTCCCCGCTGTCGTCCTTCAGCACGAGGCGATGGGGCAGGAGAGGGACCCCACCGTCGTTCGGGGTGCAGGTGGGTGGCAACGGTCCGTCTGCCTTGATCCCGGGGCCTGAGGAGGCGGCATAGGTCTCCCGGTCCCTACGAACCTTATCGGTCTGCTCCAGAATGTCATTAACCCCTGGGACAAATGTCAGCCCTGGGGTGAGGGGAGAGTGGCAAATGTGCTCTGGAGAGCAGCTGGCAGACGGGATTGGGCCAGCCAGAGCTGGAGCCGGGAGGTAACCACCCGCACCATGGCCCATCCATTGGCGCGGGCCACATCTCTCTGGAGCATGGAAAGCAGGCAAGACACTTCGCTTCCCAGAGGAGCTCGTCTGTGCCCTCCTGCAGCCGGTGCAACAGAGTCTGCAGGTAGGCCTGCAGCAGCATGACCACATTAGTAAGGTGACCAAGAGAGCAGAGGGACCCATATATGGCTTTCAAGCCGGGACTCTGGGGGTGTCGCGGGTTCCGCCCTATAATCTTGCCGTCCGGGAGGACCATGGCAGCTATCATGGTGTCCATGGTTGGGTACTCCCGGAGACCAAGTGACTCTGCACCCGCAACATAACTCAATGGTCCAGTCTCTGCTGTGAGTTGGAAGCACCCCCTGGCATAGGCCCAGCTCTCCTGAAAGGCCTCGCGGAACTCAGCAGAGACGGGGACAGATAGATAGTCATTACTGTCCACCAGTTTCATGTCCAGTGCAGTGGCTACCCGAGTGAGTAGGCTACTCATAGCCTCTCGAGCCACTGGGGGCGATGAAGCCCCGCTGCCGGCTTCTGATGGCCTGTCAGCCTGGTAGCCCCGCTCACGGTGGTGAACAGTGCCAGCATCGTCCCCCAGGAACAGCTTATCACTGGCCAACAGGGAACAGCTGTCGTCGCCATCAAAGCTATAAACCTCCTGACGCAGGGCATGCGCCCTCTGTTCAAGGTGGTCCCAGCGGTCCGACTCCTGCTCTCGTCCAGGACTGGCAGCAGATGGGCTCTGCCTGCGGTGGCTCCGGTCACGCTTCCTGGGAGGGGTATTGGGCCCAGTAGAGGGACTAACAGCTCACTGGCTCACCACTCCTGAGGGAGGGAGCTCGTCCCCAGCCTGAGCCTGGCCAACCCACTCGCGCATGGCCTCCAATCGGGCAAGGCGCAGGCGTTCTGAGAACACCACACAAAACAGGCATCCAGTAGGGTGCTCCACCGCCATCTCCGCGTGGCTCAAACCCAGGCAGTGCATTCACAAGGTATGCAGATCCCCAGGGGGGATGCCACCATCACACCTGTCACAAAGGGAAGCCATGAGCTCAGCCAAGCCAGCAAGGCCACGGAGCAGGGGTCAGACGCCCTGGGAGAGCTTATGTCGTGACCTGCTTGGAGGAATAGGAACACGGTGAGGGATACATTTTCCAGTACCTCTGCAAAAAACAGGGACGACCCGTATGGGAAAAACAGGCAGACAAAAAAACAGCAACCAGTTAATGGATTTGATTTATTCGTTTTTTTGTTTTACGCCAACTGCAATATTACCTAGCTGGTTTAATATCCAAGCAGTAAAAACAGCCATATGATGGAGTAACTCCATTAAGGAACTCCAAAGTAATGTCTCAACGTAGTGGAAAGCCCACCACGATACTCTTACACTCTGCAGGGGAAAGAACAAGAAAGAAACCCAGCAGGGTAATTAGCAGAGAACCGAGCAGCATGTTAAAGCAATTCACAACACACACATAGAACAAGCTAGTGGGCAAGTTGTGTAAGGTAAATTACAGTTTGTGGCAGCAAGAGCCACCATACTAATGGATGCACACGGAGTTGTAGTGTAACGCTAACGAAACACAAGTACGACAAACCACGGACGGAAGATACAGATCATTCAAGAGGAGGGGCTGGCCATGTGGCTGCGAACAGCCAGTGAGTATACTTCCACGCAAGATATTACACTTACCAGTTACTTACCAAGCGAACTTCAGAAAGTCTGTACCTCAAACCATATGGACGTCCCCCAAGAAAATGAAATAGAACGTGTGTCGTGGCCATGGGGCATATATATAGGGGTGGACCCCAGCCGTGACACAGGTGTACACGGGAGTAAATCTGTAAATCCTCACCTTGGATGTATCCCTCCGCCGCGGAGTGATACCAATATATTGAAGTGATCCAATATAGTGAAACATAACTGCATATTTTAGAGTGGCCTTTTACTGTCCCCAGCACAAGCTGCACCTGTGTAATGATCATGCTGTTTAATCAGCTTCTTGATATGCAACACCTGTCAGGTGAATGGATTATCTTGGTAAAGGAGAAATGTTCACTAACAGGGATGTAAGCAAATTTGTGCACGTAACTTGAGAGAAATAAGCTTTTTGTACGTGTGGAAGATTTCTGCGATCTTTTATTTCACTTTACATGTTGCATTTGTATTTTGTTCCGTGTAAATTAAGCACACCTCAAATACTTCTAAATGCATTTTAAAGTATTTGAAATAATGTATTAGTTGGGTCTTCAGGGGACAGGCTCCACCACAATACACACCAATACAACTGATATGTTCTGATTCCTTACGGAGACAATTCTTTTCACACAGACTATATCAAGACAACGTCACTAGACAACATCTTACCAGGATGAAGTGGAGCAGCGGACTTCTCTGTTCCAAAGTCAGCATTCCAAATTACATCACCATTTATTTACTGACTCAACATAGTTTTACCACTACATCCCTGTAAATTAAATGGCATCTATTCTAGATAGTATTTATGTGTGTGATTGAACCATACTTACCATCTGTAGGATGTCTTCTATCTTAAGTTGAGCATCATCTTGATCATCTTGAGAAAGGGCCCTGAGGGACAAGCAGAGTCTCATTAATAAATATAATAGTGGAGGGGGGTATGGTTTTGCTATCCTTATGGGGACCATTTTGCCGGTTTCCACAAAGAAAAAGGCTATTTTAGGCTTAGGGTTTAGGGTTACAATTAGGGTTAAGAGTTATGGTTAGGAGTTAGGGTTAGGTTTAGGTGTAAGGAAAAATAGGATTTTGAATGGGAATCAATTGTTTGGTCCCCACAAGGATAGTAAAACAAATGCCTGTATTTGTGTGTGTGTTAGCATGTGTGTGTGTGCATGTACTTTAGGACAGTGGTTCCCATCCTTGTTCGGTTACTGTACCACCAACTACATTTTTCTCTGCTTGGAGTACCCTGGAAGTACTCATTAATGTGGAATTGACCAGTCTGCCTATGGTCTCATGCGTCTTCTCAAGTACTCCATGTGGATAGGCCAAGTACCCCCAGGGGTCCTAGTACCCCTGGTTGGGTACAAATTCTTTAGCATGTGCATGTGTGTATGTTGTGTGTGTGTCTGTGTATACACTACCGGTCTAAAGTTTTAGAACACCTACTCATTCAAGGGTTTTTCTTTATTTTTACTATTTTCTACATTGTAGAATAATAGTGAAGACATCAAAACTATGAATTAACACATATGGAATCATATAGTAACCAAAAAAGTGTTAAACAAATCAATATTTTATGTTTGAGATTCTTTAAAGTAGCCACCCTTTGCCTTGATGACAGCTTTGCACGCTCTTGGCATTCTCTCAACTAGCTTCACCTGAAATGTTTTTCCAACAGTCTTGAAGGAGTTCCCACATATGCTGAGCACTTGTTGGCTGCTTTTCCTTCACTCTCGGGGGATTGTGGAGGCCAGGTCATCTGATGCAGCACTCCACCACCTTCTTGGTAAAATAGCCCTTACACAGCCTGGAGGTGTGTTGGGTCATTGTCCTGTTGAAAAACAAATGATAGTCCCACTAAACCCAAACCAGATGGGATGGCGTATCGGTGCAGAATGCTGTGGTAACCATGCTGGTTAAGTGTGCAGTGAATTCTAAATAAATCGAAGACAGTGTCACCAGCAAAGCACCCCCACACCATAACATCTCCTCCTCCATGCTTTACGGTGGGAAATACACATGCGGAGATCATCTATTCACCCACACCGCGTCTCACAAAGACACGGCGGTTGGTACCAAAAATCTCAAATTTCCACCGGTCTAATGTCCATTGCTCATGTTTCTTGGCCCAAGCAAGTCTCTCTTTTTTGTATTGGTGTCCTTTAGTAGTGGTTTCTTTGCAGCAATTAGACCATGAAGGTCTGATTCACACAGTCTCCTCCGAACAGTTGATGTTGAGATGTGTCTGTTACTTGAACTCTGTGAAGTATTTATTTGGGCTGCAATCTGAGGTGCAGTTAACGCTAATGAACTTATCCTCTGCAGCAGAGGTAACTCTGGGTCTTCCTTTCCTGTGGCGGTCCTCATGATAGCCAGTTTCATCATAGCGCTTGATGGTTTTGCGACTTAATGTAATGTCTTCATGTCTTAATGTAATGATGGACTGTTGTTTCTCTTTGCTTATTTCAGCGGTTCTTGCCATTATGTGGACTTGGTCTTTTACCAAACAGGGCTTTCTTCTGTACACCCCCCCACCTTGTCACAACACAACGCATTAAGAAAGAAAGACACTCCACAAATTCATTTTTAACAAGGCACACCTGTTAAATAAAGAAAAACCCTTGATTGAGTAGGTGTTCTAAAACTTTTGACCGGTAGTGTATGTGTGTGCCAGTTGCGGTCAGTGCTGTTTAAGATGAGGGAGGATGATTCTTTTTTTCATGAGCATGGCCTTATTTCCAATACAGCCTATTGGATGACTGTCATTCATATTCCATTCACCCAGCTCAACGCCACGTTGTTAGGTTTCGGCTACTATATGATACTCAAATGTTTCCCTATACCCATCATGAGGTTGCTACAACCTAGCCTATGAATGAAAGTTTACAACATAGGTGCATACAGGTCGAGAGAAAAATTTGAGGTGACCAGACAGTGACACATTCAATACCGCCTTGCACACTCCTGCCTGCATCTAGCTTATCTAGGGTGTAATCATTAGTCCAACAGTTGCAAACGAGAGTTTCTATTGGACAAATTCAGGTATTTTCATCCCTGTTTCGTTTGCTTCCGTTTAAGAAATATTTTTTAACAGAATCGACGTAATGAATACACCCCTGATCACGTGTAAACACAGTTCACTTTCATAGCAGCCACGTTGTATTCCTTCTTGCCTCTATGCGCTCTCCTCCTCTCACCTTTTCCCTTCGTTTGTGGACTTCAATGCACGACACATCAGCTGTATGTGACCAGGCGAAAAAATCTTTCCAAGCCAAACCATGTCATAACCACTATACACAGCCTACATCGTTCGTCCCATATTAGCTAAAGTAACGTCCTAGTCAACATAGCTAATAGAACTAATGCGTTAGTGAACCCACTACAATCATGCAGTAACATTACAGTGTATAGTCAGTAAGCAGTTTAGCAGTTACACCTGCGGGCCCCGATGGCAATAAATGAATAAAACCAAAAGCTTACCTTGACTTGGAAAAGTTCCAGTATTGTGTTGGATAGTCATAGCCAGCTAGCTAACATAGCATCCCTCTGTTTGAGCCGGGTGTTTGAGTAGGCTATTCTAGCCAGCTGCATTTGCTAGCTAAGTAAGTAAACTGAAAGTGAAAAAATCTCTCTCTCTTGCTTCTCCTTCATTTTTGAAGAAATGAATTTGTTGAAAACTGTTAAACTATTGTCTTTCTCTCTCTTTGAGTCAACTACTCACCACATTGTATGCACTGCAGGGCTCACAAGCTGCAGCTTATGCTTTCAGTACTAGATTCATTCTCTGATCCTTTTATTGGGTGAACAACATGTCAGTTCATGCTACAAGAGCTCTGATAGGTCGGAGGACGTCCTCCAGAAGTTGTCATAATGTCACGTCCTGGCCAGTATAAGGTTAATTGTTTTTGTAGTTTGGTCAGGACGTGGCAGAGGGTATTTGTTTTATGTGGTTCGGGGTGGTGTGTTTGTGTAAAGGGTGTTTGATTTAGTATTTCCGGGTTTTTGGGTGATTGTTCTGTGTTGAGCTTTGCTTTGCCAGACTGTTTGTTAGTTGTTAGTTTTTCGTTTTTGTTATTTTGTATGTTCATTTTTGAAGATAATTAAAAATCAAGATGAGCATTCACGTACCTGCTGCGTTTTGGTCCTCATTCACCGACGACAACTGTGACAGAATCACCCACCACTCAAGGACCAAGCAGCAGAAGAAGGAGCAGAGGGAATTCGAGTTGGACTGGCGGGAGAAGTGGACCTGGGAGGAAGTTCTGGACGGGGCCGGACCTTGGCACCAGGCTGAGGATTATCGCCGCCCGCAGTGGGAAATTGAGGCAGCCAAGGCAGAGAGGCGGAGGTACGAGGCCAAGTACGCGCTGAGGGAGAAGCACGAGAGGCACCCCCAAGACATTTTTGGGGGGGGGCACACGGGTAGTTTGGCTAGGCGTAAGAAGAGCCGGAAGCCAGCTACCCGTGGTTATATGGAGGAGCGTATGGGGTGGAGAGCGCTATGTTTCGCTGAGGAGCGCACTATCTCACCCATACGCACGCACAGTCCGGTGCGCGTTATTCCAGCCCCTCGCAGGTGCCGTGCTAGAGCGGGCATCCAGCCTGGTAGGAGGATGCCTGCGCAGCGCATCTGGTCGCCGGTACGCCTCCGAGGACCAGGCTACCCAACTCCCGCTCTACGCACGGCTACCATCAGGCCCCTGCACAGCCCAGTCTGCCCTGTACGAGCACCCCGCTCGTACAGGGCTACTAGTTCCATCCAGCCAAGGCGGGTTGTGCAGGAGGTAAGATCTAGACCGACTGTGCGCCTCCATAGCCCTGGGTTTCCAGCTCCTGTCTCTCGTGCGGACCCGGAAGTGCGTCAACCCAGTCCGACTCGTCCTGTTCCCGCTCCCCGCACTAGCCTGGAGGTGCGTGTTCATAGTCTGGTAAGCCCAGTACCAGCACCACGCACCAGGCTACAAGTGTGTCAACCCAGCCACGCCAGTCAACAGTCACCAGAGCTGCCCGCCAGTCAACAGTCGTCATCAGAGCTGCCCGCCAGTCAACAGTCGTCATCAGAGCTGCCCGCCAGTCAACAGTCGTCATCAGAGCTGCCCGCCAGTCAACAGTCGTCATCAGAGCTGCCCGCCAGTCAACAGTCGTCATCAGAGCTGCCCGCCAGTCAACAGTCGTCATCAGAGCTGCCCGCCAGTCAACAGTCGTCAGAGCTGCCCGCCAGTCAACAGTCGTCAGAGCTGCCCGCCAGTCAACAGTCGTCAGAGCTGCCCGCCAGTCAACAGTCACCAGAGAGGTCAGACTGCGCTGAACTGCCGGAGTGGCCAGACTGCGCTGAACTGCCGGAGTGGCCAGACTGCGCTGAACTGCCGGAGTGGCCAGACTGCGCTGAACTGCCGGAGTGGCCAGACTGCGCTGAACTGCCGGAGTGGCCAGACTGCCCTGAACTGCCGGAGTGGCCAGACTGCCCTGAACTGCCGGAGTGGCCAGACTGCCCTGAACTGCCGGAGTGGCCAGACGGTCCAGACTGTCCCGAGTTGCCAGACTGTCCCGAGTTGCCAGACTGTCCCGAGTTGCCAGACTGCCCAGACTGTCCCGAGTTGCCAGACTGCCCAGACAGTCCCGAGTGGCCAGACTGCCCAGACTGTCCCGAGTTGCCAGACTGCCCAGACTGTCCCGAGTTGCCAGACTGCCCAGACTGTCCCGAGTTGCCAGACTGCCCCGAGCTGCCAGACTGCCCAGACTGTCCGGAGCTGCCAGACTGCCCAGACTGTCCCGAGCTGCCAGACTGCCCAGACTGTCCCGAGCTGCCAGACTGCCCAGACTGTCCCGAGCTGCCAGACTGCCCCGACAGCCTGGAACGGCCTGAGCCGGAGCCACCTCCAGAAATAGGTGGGTTGGGGAGGGGGGGTGTAGCACAGTGCCGTCGTTGACGGCAGCCACCCTCCCTTCCCTCCCTTTAGAAAAGGGGATTTTTTTTGGTGTTGCTTGGGGTTATTTTTTGTTAAGGTGCTTCTGGGGTAGCACCTTTAAGGGGGGGGTACTGTCACGTCCTGGCCAGTATAAGGTTAATTGTTTTTGTAGTTGGTCAGGACGTGGCAGAGGGTATTTGTTTTATGTGGTTCGGGGTGGTGTGTTTGTGTAAAGGGTGTTTGATTTAGTATTTCCGGGTTTTTGGTTGATGGTCTATGTGTTTGTATTCTATGGTTAGTCTAGTGTGTGTGTTTCTATGTTTGGTTAATTGGGGTTGGGACTCTCAGTTGAAGGCAGGTGTTGTCTATCTGCCTTTGATTGAGAGTCCCATATATTAGGGTGTGTTTGTGTGTGTGATTTGTGGGTGATTGTTCTGTGTTGAGCCTATGCTTTGCAGACTGTCAGTTTATCGTTCGTTTTCTTGTTTGTTGTTTTTGTATTCGTGTTGATTTAATTAAATGTTCAAAATGAACAACTGCACACCTGCTGCGTATTGGTCTACCTTTTCTGATGACGATTTCGCATTATCGTCAGAAGACGAAGATACTTGTGACACATAATTACTGTGTAAGTCTATGGAAGGGGGTGAGAACCAATAGCCTCCAAGGTTTTGTATTGAAGTCAATGTACCAAGAGGAGGACGGAAGCTAGCTGTCCTCCGGCTACACCATGATGCTACCCTACAGAGTGATGTTGAGGCTACTGTAGACCTTCATTGCAAAACATTTTGTTTTAACAAATTATTTGGTAATATGTGAACATATTTAGTATAGTTTTATCTAAAAATGTTAACTTTTGAAATGTTTTAACATTTTTATGAAATTCAGTGAGGATGATGGTCCTCCCCTTCCTCCTCTGAGGAGCCTCCATTGGTGTGTGCATGTGTGTGTGTGTGGTGTGTGTGTGTGTCTGTGTATATGTGTGTGTGTACCTTACTATGTTGCCAGTGGCTTTCCTCTCCTGAGGCAGCAGGTCAGGGTCTCGTAGCACCTCCTCCAGTATAGTCATTACACCCATCTTTAGCTCACTGTTCATCTCAAAGTCCTGACACACACACAGACGCACATACACACACACCTTTTAGATAATTTCCTCAGTAATTTCCAGTGCAATACATCTACAGAGGATGCTTTAAACCAGGGGTGTCAAACTCGTTTTGACCCGGGGCCGCATTCGGTCTTCAACAAGGTCCGGAGGGCTGAACTGAAAATGTGTTATATTTCCTCTGCGTCAAAGATTGCAAAGAATTGTCCCTATCTATTGTTTTTGGAATGTTTGATGCGCCCTGAATTTCTAGCTTTCATTTAGGTGATTATTAGCGAGCATGACACAGTCAAGAAACTGTATGAATGTAGGTCCATTATCATTGACCATGATGTCCTTCTGGACAGACTGAAGAGGTGGGTTGGCCTCTTCGGTCCAGTTCTAAATTGGTTTAGGACCTATTTAACCAGTCAATAGTTTTTTGTCACCCTTGGTGAACAGAACACAGAGAAAATATTTATCACAAGTGGCGTTCCACAAAGTTTGATTTTCAGTTTATATATGTTACCCCTTGGCAGTGTTATCAGAAAGCACAGCATTGATTTTCACTGCTATGCAGACAATAGACAACTTTACACTTCTGTGTCACCAGAGGATGTTAGCTCCACGGATAAATGATTAGACTGTATTAGTGATTTAAATACTTGGATGTCTCACAACTTCCTCCAGCTGAATCAAGACATGACCGAGGTACTTATTGTTGGAGCCAAAGCACAGAGAGAGAATCTAGCCGCACATTTTAATTCACGGGCAATAAAAATAAAACACCAGGTAAAAAACCTAGGTGTTATTTTAGATACTGAACTCAATTTTGAATCACACATTAGGAATGTGACCAAAATAGCTTTTTACCACCTGAGGAACAATGCCAAGGTGCGACCATTTCTCTCAGACTGATACAGAGAGACTCATCCATGCTTTTATTACAAACAGATTTGACTAAAGTAATGCTCTCCTGTCTGGTCAACCCAAGTAAGCCATTGGTAAACTGTGGAACATAGAGAATGCTGCAGCACGGGTACTGAAAAAGATGACACAGATTACACCTGTTTTAAGGTCTCTGCACTTGCTGCCTGTGAGTTTTAGAATTCATTTTAAGATTCTTCTATTGGTTTTTAAATCAATCTACGATTGTGCACCCCAATACATGTCAGACATGCTTTTAAGTTATGTACCCAGTAGGTTCCTCAGGTCCTCTGACACTGGCCTTTTAACTATTCCAAAGCCAAGGACCAAGAGGCATGGAGAGGCAGCCTTTAGTTACTATGCCCCACGGCTCTGGAATAGCCTGCCAGAGGACCTGAGAGGGGTGGAAACTGTGAACATTTTTTTAAAGATATCTAAAAAAACACACCTTTTCAGCATTGCTTTTCCTTAGGGTGCTTTTAGTCGTTCAGTTTTTATTGTTAATCTTTTAGATTTTTTATCCTCTTATGTTTGATGTATAGTAAAAATCTGTCTACTCCACTCATGCAATGTCTACTACAGTCCAGTCATGTCTACCATAGCCATGTCTACCACAATCCAGTCATGTCTACCATAGCCATGTCTACTACAGTCCAGTCATGTCTACTACAGTCATGTCTACTACAGTCATGTCATATCTACTACAGTCATGTCATATCTACTACAGTCATGTCATATCTACTACAGTCATGTCTACTACAGTCATGTCATATCTACTACAGTCATGTCATATCTACTACAGTCATGTCTACTACAGTCCAGTCATGTCTACTACAGTCATGTCTACTACAGTCATGTCATATCTACTACAGTCATGTCATATCTACTACAGTCATGTCTACTACAGTCATGTCATATCTACTACAGTCATGTCTACTACAGTCCAGTCATGTCTTCTACAGTCATGTCATGTCTACTACAGTCCAGTCATGTCTACTACAGTCATGTCATATCTACTACAGTAATGTCTACTACAGTCATATCTACTACAGTCATGTCATATCTACTACAGTCATGTCATATCTACTACAGTCATGTCATATCTACTACAGTAATGTCTACTACAGTCATATCTACTACAGTCATGTCATATCTACTACAGTCATGTCATATCTACTACAGTCATGTCATGTCTACTACAGTCATGTCATATCTACTAGTCATGTCTACTACAGTCATGTCTACTACAGTCATGTCATGTCTACTACAGTCATGTCATATCTACTACAGTCATGTCATATCTACTACAGTCATGTCTACTACAGTTATGTCATGTCTACTACAGTCATGTCATATCTACTACAGTCATGCCATATCTACTACAGGCATGTCTACTACAGTCATGTCATATCTACTACAGTCATGTCATATCTACTACAGTCATGTCATATCTACTACAGTAATTTTATGTCTACTACAGTCATCTCATGTCTACTACAGTCATATCTACTACAGTCATGTCTACTACAGTCATGTCATGTCTACTACAGTCATGTCATATCTACTACAGTCATGTCATATCTACTACAGTAATTTTATATCTGATACAGTCATGTCTACTACATTCATGTCATGTCTACTACAGTCATATCTACTACAGTCATGTCTACTACAGTCATGTCATATCTACTACAGTCATGTCTACTACAGTCATGTCTACTACAGTCATGTCATATCTACTACAGTCATGTCTACTACAGTCATATCTACTACAGTCATGTCTACTACAGTCATGTCTACTACAGTCATATCTACTACAGTCATGTCATATCTACTAAAGTCATGTCTACTACAGTCATATCTACTAAAGTCATATCTACTACAGTCAGGTCTACTACAGTCATGTCTACTACAGTCATGTCTACTACAGTCATATCTACTACAGTCATGTCATATCTACTAAAGTCATGTCTACTACAGTCATGTCATGTCTACTACAGACATGTCATGTCTACTACAGTCATATCTACTACAGTCATGTCTACTACAGTCATATCTACTACAGTCATGTCATGTCTAGTACAGTCATGTCTACTACAGTCATGTCTACTACAGTCATGTCATATCTACTACAGTCATGTCTACTACAGTCATATCTACTACAGTCATGTCTACTACAGTCATGTCTACTACAGTCATATCTACTACAGTCATGTCATATCTACTAAAGTCATGTCTACTACAGTCATATCTACTAAAGTCATATCTACTACAGTCAGGTCTACTACAGTCATGTCTACTACAGTCATGTCTACTACAGTCATATCTACTACAGTCATGTCATATCTACTACAGTCATGTCTACTACAGTCATGTCATGTCTACTACAGACATGTCATGTCTACTACAGTCATATCTACTACAGTCATGTCTACTACAGTCATATCTACTACAGTCATGTCATGTCTAGTACAGTCATGTCTACTACAGTCATGCCATGTCTACTACAGTCATGTCATATCTACTACAGTCATGTCATATCAACTACAGTCATGCCATGTCTACTACAGTCATGTCATATCTACTACAGTCATATCATATCTACTACAGTCATGTCATATCTACTACAGTCATGTCTATGACAGTCATGTCATATCTACTACAGTCATGCCATATCTACTACAGTCATATCTACTACAGTCATGCCATATCTACAACAGTCATGTCATATCTACTACATTCATATCTAATCTACTACAGTCATGTCTACTACAGTCATGTCATATCTACTACAGTCATATCATATCTACTACAGTCATATCATATCTACTACAGTAATGTCTACTACAGTCATGTCATGTCTACTACAGTCAGGTCTACTACAGTCATGTCTACTACAGTCATATCATATCTACTACAGTCATGTCATGTCTACTACAGTCATGTCATATCTACTACAGTCATGCCATATCTACTACAGTCATGTCATATCTACTACAGTCATATCATATCTACTATAGTCATGCCATATCTACTACAGTCATATCATATCTACTACAGTCATGTCATATCTACTACTGTCATCTCTACTACAGTCATGTCTACTACAGTCATGTCTTCTACAGTCATCTCATGTCTACTACAGTCATGTCTACTACAGTCCTGTCATGTCTACTACAGTCATGTCATATCTACTACAGTCATGTCATATCTACTACAGTCATGTCATATCTACTACAGTCATGTCATATCTACTACAGTCATATCTACTACAGTCATATCATATATACTACAGTCATGTCATATCTACTACAGTCATGCCATATCTACTACAGTCATGTCTACTACAGTCCTGTCATGTCTACTAAAGTCATGTCATATCTACTACAGTCATGTCTATTACAGTCATGTCATGTCTACTACAGTCATGTCATATCTACTACAGTTATGTCATGTCTACTACAGTCATGTCTACTACAGTCATGTCATATCTACTACAGTCATGTCTACTACAGTCATGTCTACAACAGTCATGTCATATCTACTACAGTCATGTCATATCTACTACAGTCATGTCTACTACAGTCATGTCTACTACAGTCATGTCATATCTACTACAGTCATATCTACTACAGTCATGTCATATCTACTACAGTCATGTCTACTACAGTCATGTCTACTACAGTCATATCTACTACAGTCATGTCATGTATACTACAGTCATATCATATCTACTACAGTCATGTCATATCTACTACAGTCATGTCATATCTACTACAGTCATGTCTACTACAGTCATATCTACTACAGTCATGTCATGTATACTACAGTCATATCATATCTACTACAGTCATATCATATCTACTACAGTCATGTCATATCTACTACAGTCATGCCATATCTACTACTGTCATATCTACTACAGTCATATCTACTACAGTCATGTCTACTACAGTCATGTCTACTACAGACATGTCTACTACAGTCATATCTACTACAGTCATATCTACTACAGTCATGTCATGTCTACTACAGTCATGTCTACTACAGTCATATCATATCTACTACAGTCATGTCATATCTACTACAGTCATATCATATCTACTACAGTCATGTCATATCTACTACAGTCATGTCATATCTACTACAGTCATATCATATCTACTACAGTCATGTCATATCTACTACAGTCATATCATATCTACTACAGTCATATCATATCTACTACAGTCATGCCATATCTACTACAGTCATATCATATCTACTACAGTCATGTCATGTCTACTACAGTCATATCATATCTACTACAGTCATGCCATATCTACTACAGTCATGCCATATCTACTACAGTCATGTCATATCTACTACAGTCATGCTATATCTACTACAGTCATGTCTACTACAGTCATATCATATCTATTTCAGTCATGCCATATCTACTACAGTCATGTCATATCTACTACAGTCATGTCATATCTACTACAGTCATATCATATCTACTACAGTCATGTCATATCTACTACAGTCATGTCATGTCTACTACAGTCATGTCATATCTACTACAGTCATGTCATATCTACTACAGTCATGTCATATCTATTACTATCATGTCATGTCTACTACAGTCATGTCTACTATAGTCATGTCATATCTACTATAGTCATGTCTACTACAGTCATGTCATGTCTACTACAGTCATGTCATATCTACTACAGTCATGTCTACTACAGTCATGTCATATCTACTACAGTCATGTCATATCTACTACAGTCATATCTACTACAGTCATATCATATATACTACAGTCATGTCATGTCTACTACAGTCATGTCTACTACAGTCATGTCATATCTACTACAGTCATATATCTACTACAGTCATGTCATATCTACTACAGTCATGCCATATCTACTACAGTCATGTCATATCTACTACAGTCATATCATATCTACTACAGTCATATCATATCTACTACAGTCATGTCATATCTACTACAGTCATGTCATATCTACTACAGTCATGTCATGTCTACTACAGTCATGTCTACTACAGTCATATCATATCTACTACAGTCATGTCATGTCTACTACAGTCATGTCTACTACAGTCATGTAATATCTACTACAGTCATATCATATCTACTACAGTCATGTCATATCTACTACAGTCATGTCATATCTACTACAGTCATGTCTACTACAGTCAAATCATATCTACTACAGTCATGTCATATCTACTACAGTCATGTCATATCTATTGCAGTCATGTCATATCTACTACAGTCATGTCATGTCTACTACTGTCATATCTACTACAGTCATGTCATGTCTACTACAGTCATGTCATGTCTACTACAGTCATGTCTACTACAGTCATATTATATCTACTACAGTCATGTCATATCTACTACAGTCATATCATATCTACTACAGTCATGTCATATCTACTACAGTCATGTCATATCTACTACAGTCATATCATATCTACTACAGTCATGTCATATCTACTACAGTCATATCATATCTACTACAGTCATATCATATCTACTACAGTCATATCATATCTACTACAGTCATGTCATATCTACTACAGTCATGTCTACTACAGTCATGTCATATCTACTACAGTCATGTCATATCTACTACAGTCATGTCATATCTACTACAGTCATGTCATATATACTACAGTCATATCATATCTACTACAGTCATATCATATCTACTAAAGTCATGTCATATCTACTACAGTCATGTCATATCTACTACAGTCATGTCATGTCTACTACAGTCATGTCTACTACAGTCATGTCATATCTACTACAGTCATATCATATCTACTACAGTCATGTCATATCTACTACAGTCATGTCATATCTACTACAGTCATGTCTACTACAGTCATATCATATCTACTACAGTCATGTCATGTCTACTACAGTCATGTCTACTACAGTCATGTCATATCTACTACAGTCATATCATATCTACTACAGTCATATCATATCTACTACAGTCATGTCATAACTACTACAGTCATGTCATATCTACTACAGTCATATCATATCTACTACAGTCATGTCATATCTACTACAGTCATGTCATATCTACTACAGTCATATCATATCTACTACAGTCATATCTACTACAGTCATGTCTACTACAGTCATATCATATCTACTACAGTCATGTCATATCTACTACAGTCATGTCATATCTACTACAGTCATGTCTACTACAGTCATGTCTACTACAGTCATATCATATCTACTACAGTCATGTCATATCTACTACAGTCATATCATATCTACTACAGTCATGTCATATCTACTACAGTCATGTCATGTCTACTACAGTCATGTCATATCTACTACAGTCATGTCTACTACAGTCATGTCTACTATAGTCATGTCATATCTACTACAGTCATGTCTACTACAGTCATGTCATGTCTACTACAGTCATGTCATATCTACTACAGTCATGTCTACTATAGTCATGTCATATCTACTACAGTCATGTCTACTACAGTCATGTCATGTCTACTACAGTCATGTCATATCTACTACAGTCATGTCTACTACAGTCATGTCTACTATAGTCATGTCATATCTACTACAGTCATGTCTACTACAGTCATGTCATGTCTACTACAGTCATGTCATGTCTACTACAGTCATGTCATATCTACTACAGTCATGTCATATCTACTACAGTCATATCTACTACAGTCATATCATATATACTACAGTCATGTCATGTCTACTACAGTCATGTCTACTACAGTCATGTCATATCTACTACAGTCATGTCATATCTACTACAGTCATGTCTACTACAGTCATATCATATCTACTACAGTCATGTCATGTCTACTACAGTCATGTCTACTACAGTCATGTCATATCTACTACAGTCATATCATATCTACTACAGTCATATCATATCTACTACAGTCATGTCATAACTACTACAGTCATGTCATATCTACTACAGTCATATCATATCTACTACAGTCATGTCATATCTACTACAGTCATGTCATATCTACTACAGTCATATCATATCTACTACAGTCATATCTACTACAGTCATGTCTACTACAGTCATATCATATCTACTACAGTCATGTCATATCTACTACAGTCATGTCATATCTACTACAGTCATGTCTACTACAGTCATGTCTACTACAGTCATATCATATCTACTACAGTCATGTCATATCTACTACAGTCATATCATATCTACTACAGTCATGTCATATCTACTACAGTCATGTCATGTCTACTACAGTCATGTCATATCTACTACAGTCATATATACTACAGTCATGTCATGTCTACTACAGTCATGTCATGTCTACTACAGTCATGTCATATCTACTACAGTCATGTCATATCTACTACAGTCATGTCATATCTACTACAGTCATGTCATATCTACTACAGTCATGTCATATATACTACAGTCATATCATATCTACTACAGTCATGTCATATCTACTACAGTCATGTCATATCTACTACAGTCATATCATATCTACTACAGTCATGTCATATCTACTACAGTCATGTTATATCTACTACAGTCATATCATATCTACTACAGTCATATCTACTACAGTCATGTCTACTACAGTCATGTCTACTAGTCATATCATATCTACTACAGTCATGTCATATCTACTACAGTCATGTCATATCTACTACAGTCATATCTACTACAGTCATGTCATATCTACTACAGTCATGTCATATCTACTACAGTCATGTCATATCTACTACAGTCATGTCATATCTACTACAGTCATATCATATCTACTACAGTCATATCTACTACAGTCATGTCTACTACAGTCATGTCTACTACAGTCATATCATATCTACTACAGTCATGTCATATCTACTACAGTCATGTCATATCTACTACAGTCATGTCTACTACAGTCATATCATATCTACTACAGTCATGTCATATCTACTACAGTCATGTCATATCTACTGCAGTCATGTCCAATCTACTACAGTCATGTCATGTCTACTACAGTCATGTCTACTACAGTCATGTCTACTACAGTCATGTCTACTACAGTCATGTCATATCTACTACAGTCATGTCATATCTACTACAGTCATGTCATATCTACTACAGTCATGTCATGTCTACTACAGTCATGTCATATCTACTACAGTCATATCTACTACAGTCATGTCATATCTACTACAGTCATGTCATATCTACTACAGTCATATTATATCTACTACAGTCATGTCATATCTACTACAGTCATGTCATATCTACTACAGTCATGTCATGTCTACTACAGTCATGTCTACTACAGTCATGTCATATCTACTACAGTCATATCATATCTACTACAGTCATGTCATATCTACTACAGTCATGTCATATCTACTACAGTCATGTCATGTCTACTACAGTCATGTCTACTACAGTCATGTCATATCTACTACAGTCATGTCATATCTACTACAGTCATGTCATGTCTACTACAGTCATGTCTACTACAGTCATATCATATCTACTACAGTCATGTCATGTCTACTACAGTCATGTCTACTACAGTCATGTCATATCTACTACAGTCATATCATATCTACTACAGTCATATCATATCTACTACAGTCATGTCATAACTACTACAGTCATGTCATATCTACTACAGTCATATCATATCTACTACAGTCATGTCATATCTACTACAGTCATGTCATATCTACTACAGTCATATCATATCTACTACAGTCATGTCTACTACAGTCATATCATATCTACTACAGTCATGTCATATCTACTACAGTCATGTCATATCTACTACAGTCATGTCTACTACAGTCATGTCTACTACAGTCATATCATATCTACTACAGTCATGTCATATCTACTACAGTCATATCATATCTACTACAGTCATGTCATATCTACTACAGTCATGTCATGTCTACTACAGTCATGTCATATCTACTACAGTCATGTCTACTACAGTCATGTCTACTATAGTCATGTCATATCTACTACAGTCATGTCTACTACAGTCATGTCATGTCTACTACAGTCATGTCATATCTACTACAGTCATGTCTACTACAGTCATGTCTACTATAGTCATGTCATATCTACTACAGTCATGTCTACTACAGTCATGTCATATCTACTACAGTCATGTCATATCTACTACAGTCATATCTACTACAGTCATATCATATATACTACAGTCATGGCATGTCTACTACAGTCATGTCATATCTACTACAGTCATATATCTACTACAGTCATGTCATATCTACTACAGTCATGTCATATCTACTACAGTCATGTCATATATACTACAGTCATATCATATCTACTACAGTCATGTCATATCTACTACAGTCATGTCATATCTACTACAATCATATCATATCTACTACAGTCATGTCATATCTACTACAGTCATGTCATATCTACTACAGTCGTCATATCTACTACAATCATATCATATCTACTACAGTCATGTCATAACTACTACAGTCATGTCATATCTACTACAGTCATGTCATATCTACTACAATCATATCATATCTACTACAGTCATGTCATATCTACTACAGTCATGTCATATCTACTACAGTCATATCATATCTACTACAGTCATATCATATCTACTACAGTCATGTCATGTCTACTACAGTCATGTCATATCTACTACAATCATATCATATCTACTACAGTCATGTCATATCTACTACAGTCATGTCATATCTACTACAGTCATGTCATAACTACTACAGTCATGTCATATCTACTACAGTCATATCATATCTACTACAGTCATGTCATATCTACTACAGTCATGTCTACTACAGTCATGTCATATCTACTACAGTCATGTCATATCTACTACAGTCATGTCATATCTACTACAGTCATGTCTACTACAGTCATGTCATATCTACTACAGTCATGTCTACTACAGTCATATCTACTACAGTCATGTCATATCTACTACAGTCATGTCATATCTACTACAGTCATGTCATATCTACTACAGTCATGTCATATCTACTACAGTCATGTCATATCTACTACAGTCATGTCATATCTACTACAGTCATATCATATCTACTACAGTCATGTCATATCTACTACAGTCATGTCATATCTACTACAATCATATCATATCTACTACAGTCATGTCATATCTACTACAGTCATGTCATATCTACTACAGTCATGTCATATCTACTACAATCATATCATATCTACTACAGTCATGTCATAACTACTACAGTCATGTCATATCTACTACAGTCATGTCATATCTACTACAATCATATCATATCTACTACAGTCATGTCATATCTACTACAGTCATGTCATATCTACTACAGTCATATCATATCTACTACAGTCATATCATATCTACTACAGTCATGTCATGTCTACTACAGTCATGTCATATCTACTACAATCATATCATATCTACTACAGTCATGTCATATCTACTACAGTCATGTCATATCTACTACAGTCATGTCATAACTACTACAGTCATGTCATATCTACTACAGTCATATCATATCTACTACAGTCATGTCATATCTACTACAGTCATGTCTACTACAGTCATGTCATATCTACTACAGTCATGTCATATCTACTACAGTCATGTCATATCTACTACAGTCATGTCTACTACAGTCATGTCATATCTACTACAGTCATGTCTACTACAGTCATATCTACTACAGTCATGTCATATCTACTACAGTCATGTCATATCTACTACAGTCATGTCATATCTACTACAGTCATGTCATATCTACTACAGTCATGTCATATCTACTACAGTCATGTCATATCTACTACAGTCATGTCATATCTACTACAGTCATGTCTACTACAGTACACTTCATTTTTATGCTGATGATACTGTTATTTACTGTTGTGCTTCATCTCTTACAAAAGCTTTCCAGAACTTGCAAACTGCTTTTAATACTGTTCAACATACCTTGTCTCAATTGAAGCTTATCCTCAATACTGACAAAACTAAACTACTGGTGTTTTCTAAAGCAAGAAATAGACCCCTGAACCTTTCACCTATTACTACCTTTCAGGGCAAGGAGATTGAGGTTGTAACCTCATATAAATATCTTGGAATTTTGATTGATGATGGCCTGTCTTTTAAAATGCATATTCAACAACTTACAAAAAAATTGAAGCTGAAATTAGGATTTTATTTTAGGAATAAGGCTTGTTTTTCTTTTGATGCCAGAAGGAGGCTAGTATCAGCTACATTTATGCCGTTACTAGACTATGGGGATATTTTATATATGAATGCTTCCGCTCAGTGTTTGAGATCAATTGACACCCTTTACCATGGCACTTTGAGATTTATTTTAAATTGCAAAACCCTTACGCACCACTGCACTTTATATACCAGGGTTGGCTGGCCTTCTCTAGTCACTCGTAGGCTCAGTCACTGGTATACTTTTATTTACAAAGCCATTTTGGGTTTACTACCTTTTTATTTGGGCATTTTTATTGTTCAGAAATGTGGTGGGTACTCTCTTCGTTCGAGGGACTTTATCTTGCTAACTGTTCCAAATGTCCGAACTGAATTTGGTAAAAGGGCTTTTATGTACTCTGCGCCATCGTCTTGGAATGCCTTACAAAATACTTTTAAACTGGAAGAACTTGTCCCGATTGGTATTTTTAAATCACTGATGAATGATCTTGATACTGATTCCCTGACCTGTCAATGTTTTTAATTTGCTGTTTTTGATTTTGTTATATTCTTTGTTAATTCTATGGTTTTTACTAGATTACTTGTAGTTTTTTATGTTGTTTGTCTAATTTTTGTAATGACTTGGCGCTGCCTATCTTGGCCAGGACGCTCTTGAAAAAGAGATTTTAAATCTCAATGAGCCTTTCCTGGTTAAATAAAGGTTAATAAATAAATAAATAAGTCATATCATGTCTACTACAGTCATGTCTACTACAATCATGTCATATCTACTAAAGTCATATCATATCTACTACAGTCATATCATATCTACTACAGTCATGTCATATCTACTACAGTCATGTCATATCTACTACAGTCATGTCATATCTACTACAGTCATATCATATCTACTACAGTCATATCTACTACAGTCATGTCTACTACAGTCATGTCTACTACAGTCATATCATATCTACTACAGTCATGTCATATCTACTACAGTCATGTCATATCTACTACAGTCATGTCTACTACAGTCATATCATATCTACTACAGTCATGTCATATCTACTACAGTCATGTCATATCTACTGCAGTCATGTCCAATCTACTACAGTCATGTCATGTCTACTACAGTCATGTCTACTACAGTCATGTCATGTCTACTACAGTCATGTCTACTACAGTCATGTCTACTACAGTCATGTCATATCTACTACAGTCATGTCATATCTACTACAGTCATGTCATATCTACTACAGTCATGTCATGTCTACTACAGTCATGTCATATCTACTACAGTCATATCTACTACAGTCATGTCATATCTACTACAGTCATGTCATATCTACTACAGTCATATTATATCTACTACAGTCATGTCATATCTACTACAGTCATGTCATATCTACTACAGTCATGTCATGTCTACTACAGTCATGTCTACTACAGTCATGTCATATCTACTACAGTCATATCATATCTACTACAGTCATGTCATATCTACTACAGTCATGTCATATCTACTACAGTCATGTCATGTCTACTACAGTCATGTCTACTACAGTCATGTCATATCTACTACAGTCATGTCATATCTACTACAGTCATGTCATGTCTACTACAGTCATGTCTACTACAGTCATATCATATCTACTACAGTCATGTCATGTCTACTACAGTCATGTCTACTACAGTCATGTCATATCTACTACAGTCATATCATATCTACTACAGTCATATCATATCTACTACAGTCATGTCATAACTACTACAGTCATGTCATATCTACTACAGTCATATCATATCTACTACAGTCATGTCATATCTACTACAGTCATGTCATATCTACTACAGTCATATCATATCTACTACAGTCATGTCTACTACAGTCATATCATATCTACTACAGTCATGTCATATCTACTACAGTCATGTCATATCTACTACAGTCATGTCTACTACAGTCATGTCTACTACAGTCATATCATATCTACTACAGTCATGTCATATCTACTACAGTCATATCATATCTACTACAGTCATGTCATATCTACTACAGTCATGTCATGTCTACTACAGTCATGTCATATCTACTACAGTCATGTCTACTACAGTCATGTCTACTATAGTCATGTCATATCTACTACAGTCATGTCTACTACAGTCATGTCATGTCTACTACAGTCATGTCATATCTACTACAGTCATGTCTACTACAGTCATGTCTACTATAGTCATGTCATATCTACTACAGTCATGTCATATCTACTACAGTCATGTCTACTACAGTCATGTCATATCTACTACAGTCATGTCATATCTACTACAGTCATATCTACTACAGTCATATCATATATACTACAGTCATGGCATGTCTACTACAGTCATGTCATATCTACTACAGTCATATATCTACTACAGTCATGTCATATCTACTACAGTCATGTCATATCTACTACAGTCATGTCATATATACTACAGTCATATCATATCTACTACAGTCATGTCATATCTACTACAGTCATGTCATATCTACTACAATCATATCATATCTACTACAGTCATGTCATATCTACTACAGTCATGTCATATCTACTACAGTCATGTCTACTACAGTCATATCATATCTACTACAGTCATGTCATATCTACTACAGTCATGTCATATCTACTACAGTCATGTCATATCTACTACAATCATATCATATCTACTACAGTCATGTCATATCTACTACAGTCATGTCATATCTACTACAGTCATATCATATCTACTACAGTCATATCATATCTACTACAGTCATGTCATATCTACTACAGTCATGTCATATCTACTACAATCATATCATATCTACTACAGTCATGTCATATCTACTACAGTCATATCATATATACTACAGTCATGTCATATCTACTACAGTCATGTCATATCTACTACAGTCATATCATATATACTACAGTCATATCATATCTACTACAGTCATGTCATATCTACTACAGTCATGTCATATCTACTACAGTCATGTCTACTACAGTCATGTCATATCTACTACAGTCATATCATATCTACTACAGTCATGTCATATCTACTACAGTCATGTCATATCTACTACAGTCATGTCATGTCTACTACAGTCATGTCTACTACAGTCATGTCATATCTACTACAGTCATGTCATATCTACTACAGTCATGTCATGTCTACTACAGTCATGTCTACTACAGTCATATCATATCTACTACAGTCATGTCATGTCTACTACAGTCATGTCTACTACAGTCATGTCATATCTACTACAGTCATCCCCGTCATATCACTACTACAGTCATGTCATACTCTACGTCAGCACCCGTCATATCATATCTACTACAGTCATGTCATATCTACTACAGTCATGTCATATCTACTACAGTCATATCATATCTACTACAGTCATGTCTACTACAGTCATATCATATCTACTACAGTCATGTCATATCTACTACAGTCATGTCATATCTACTACAGTCATGTCTACTACAGTCATGTCTACTACAGTCATATCATATCTACTACAGTCATGTCATATCTACTACAGTCATATCATATCTACTACAGTCATGTCATATCTACTACAGTCATGTCATGTCTACTACAGTCATGTCATATCTACTACAGTCATGTCTACTACAGTCATATCATATCTACTACAGTCATGTCATATCTACTACAGTCATGTCATATCTACTACAGTCATGTCATATCTACTACAGTCATGTCATATCTACTACAGTCATGTCATATCTACTACAGTCATGTCATATCTACTACAGTCATGTCATATCTACTACAGTCATATCATATCTACTACAGTCATGTCATATCTACTACAGTCATGTCATATCTACTACAGTCATGTCATATCTACTACAATCATATCATATCTACTACAGTCATGTCATATCTACTACAGTCATATCATATATACTACAGTCATGTCATATCTACTACAGTCATGTCATATCTACTACAGTCATATCATATATACTACAGTCATATCATATCTACTACAGTCATGTCATATCTACTACAGTCATGTCATATCTACTACAGTCATGTCTACTACAGTCATGTCATATCTACTACAGTCATGTCATATCTACTACAGTCATGTCTACTACAGTCATGTCATATCTACTACAGTCATGTCTACTACAGTCATGTCATATCTACTACAGTCATATCATATCTACTACAGTCATGTCATATCTACTACAGTCATGTCATGTCTACTACAGTCATGTCATATCTACTACAGTCATGTCATATCTACTACAGTCATGTCTACTACAGTCATGTCATATCTACTACAGTTATGTCATATCTACTACAGTCATGTCATATCTACTACAGTCATGTCTACTACAGTCATGTCTACTACAGTCATGTCATATCTACTACAGTCATGTCATATCTACTACAGTCATGTCATATCTACTACAGTCATGTCATATCTACTACAGTCATGTCATATCTACTACAGTCATGTCTACTACAGTCATGTCATATCTACTACAGTCATATCATATCTACTACAGTCATGTCTACTACAGTCATGTCATATCTACTACAGTCATGTCATATCTACTACAGTCATGTCATATCTACTACAGTCATGTCTACTACAGTCATGTCATATCTACTACAGTCATGTCATATCTACTACAGTTATGTCATATCTACTACAGTCATATCATATCTACTACAGTCATGTCTACTACAGTCATATCTACTACAGTCATGTCATATCTACTACAGTCATGTCATATCTACTACAGTCATATCATATCTACTACAGTCATGTCATATCTACTACAGTCATGTCATATCTACTACAGTCATGTCATATCTACTACAGTCATGTCATATCTACTACAGTCATATCATATCTACTACAGTCATGTCATATCTACTACAGTCATGTCATATCTACTACAGTCATGTCTACTACAGTCATGTCATGTCTACTACAGTCATATCTACTACAGTCATGTCATATCTACTACAGTCATGTCATATCTACTACAGTCATGTCTACTACAGTACACTTCATTTTTATGCTGATGATACTGTTATTTACTGTTGTGATTCATCTCTTACAAAAGCTTTCCAGAACTTGCAAACTGCTTTTAATACTGTTCAACATACCTTGTCTCAATTGAAGCTTATCCTCAATACTGACAAAACTAAACTACTGGTGTTTTCTAAAGCAAGAAATAGACCCCTGAACCTTTCACCTATTACTACCTTTCAGGGCAAGGAGATTGAGGTTGTAACCTCATATAAATATCTTGGAATTTTGATTGATGATGGCCTGTCTTTTAAAATGCATATTCAACAACTTACAAAAAAATTGAAGCTGAAATTAGGATTTTATTTTAGGAATAAGGCTTGTTTTTCTTTTGACGCCAGAAGGAGGCTAGTATCAGCTACATTTATGCCGTTACTAGACTATGGGGATATTTTATATATGAATGCTTCCGCTCAGTGTTTGAGATCAATTGACACCCTTTACCATGGCACTTTGAGATTTATTTTAAATTGCAAAACCCTTACGCACCACTGCACTTTATATACCAGGGTTGGCTGGCCTTCTCTAGTCACTCGTAGGCTCAGTCACTGGTATACTTTTATTTACAAAGCCATTTTGGGTTTACTACCTTTTTATTTGGGCATTTTTATTGTTCAGAAATGTGGTGGGTACTCTCTTCGTTCGAGGGACTTTATCTTGCTAACTGTTCCAAATGTCCGAACTGAATTTGGTAAAAGGGCTTTTATGTACTCTGCGCCATCGTCTTGGAATGCCTTACAAAATACTTTTAAACTGGAAGAACTTGTCCCGATTGGTATTTTTAAATCACTGATGAATGATCTTGATACTGATTCCCTGACCTGTCAATGTTTTTAATTTGCTGTTTTTGATTTTGTTATATTCTTTGTTAATTCTATGGTTTTTACTAGATTACTTGTAGTTTTTTATGTTGTTTGTCTAATTTTTGTAATGACTTGGCGCTGCCTATCTTGGCCAGGACGCTCTTGAAAAAGAGATTTTAAATCTCAATGAGCCTTTCCTGGTTAAATAAAGGTTAATAAATAAATAAATAAGTCATATCATGTCTACTACAGTCATGTCTACTACAATCATGTCATATCTACTAAAGTCATATCATATCTACTACAGTCATATCATATCTACTACAGTCATGTCATATCTACTACAGTCATATCTACTACAGTCATGTCATGTCTACTACAGTCATGTCTACTACAGTCATGTCTACTACAGTCATGTCATATCTACTACAGTCATGTCATATCTACTACAGTCATGTCATATCTACTACAGTCATATCTACTACAGTCATGTCATATCTACTACAGTCATGTCTACTACAGTCATGTCTACTACAGTCATATCTACTACAGTCATGTCTACTACAGTCATATCTACTACAGTCATGTCTACTACAGTCATGTCTACTACAGTCATGTCATATCTACTACAGTCATGTCTACTACAGTCATGTCTACTACAGTCATGTCATATCTACTACAGTCATGTCATATCTACTACAGTCATGTCTACTACAGTCATGTCTACTACAGTCATGTCTACTACAGTCATGTCATATCTACTACAGTCATGTCATATCTACTACAGTCATGTCTATTACAGTCATGTCTACTACAGTCATGTCATATCTACTACAGTCATGTCATATCTACTACAGTCATGTCTACTACAGTCATGTCATATCTACTACAGTCATGTCATGTCTACTACAGTCATGTCATGTCTACTACAGTCATATCATATCTACTACAGTCATGTCATATCTACTACAGTCATGTCATATCTACTACAGTCATGTCATATCTACTACAGTCATGTCATGTCTACTACAGTCATGTCTACTACAGTCATGTCATATCTACTACAGTCATGTCTACTACAGTCATGTCATGTCTACTACAGTCATGTCATATATACTACAGTCATGTCATATCTACTACAGTCATGTCATGTCTACTACAGTCATGTCATGTCTACTACAGTCATGTCATGTCTACTACAGTCATGTCATATCTACTACAGTCATGTCTACTACAGTCATGTCATATCTACTACAGTCATGTCTACTACAGAGGCCAGAACACCAGGGGGCCCCTGGGGAGCAGAGTGACATTTCTCTGGTCATCACGAGTACAGAGCAGGTCTGGCAGGGGGTAGGCAGTGTGTGTGTGTGTGTGTGTGTGTGTGTGTGTATGTGTGGTTCAGACCTGTGAGTGCTTGGAGACCCAGTGACGCAGTACATTGAGGACTCTGTTGGTAGCAGCTCTACGGATGATAAACTCCTTGTCACAGGTCCTTTCACTATTATTGAAACCTAAGAGAGAGAGAGAGAGAGAGAGAGAGAGAGAGAGAGAGAGAGAGAGAGAGAGAGAGAGAGAGAGAGAGAGAGAGAGAGAGAGAGAGAGAGAGGAGAGAGAGAGAGAGAGAGAGAGAGAGAGAGAGAGAGAGAGAGAGAGAGAGAGATAAGGAGAGAGAGAGAGAGAGAGAGAGAGAGAGAGAGAGAGAGAGAGAGAGAGAGAGAGAGAGATAAGGAGAAAGCGAGAGTCAAAGAAGGAAATTTACGATGCAGGTATTTACCAGGTGTTGATGTTGTCTTTTACCCTGGGAACTGCCGTGTCCGGCGGCTGCCGTTGCAATAGCATAGGCTGAGGCTGGTGACATCGTACCACGATTGTTCTCCCCCGTGGAACCTCTGTATCGCATGTGTCGGTGTGTAGAGGGGGAGCGACAGGGGGACTCTGTCAGGGGGACTCGATCCTCGCTGACTTGAGGGTTAGACTCTGGAAGGAACTTCTCCAGAGAAACGGTCTCCAGAACAGCTGTTAATTAAAATACACAGGCACTCAGTAAGTGTGCGTTTATTTGTGTGTGTGTGTGTGTTCGTGTGTGTGTGCCAGCCTACCCCTGCGGATGCCTCGTCTGAGTTTCCCACAGCTGGCGTCGATGCGCGGCATGTCTCCTCCTCCGTCTTCCAGCGTTGGGGGGGCAGGTTCCGGAGAACCGGGAGAATGGTCCACAGAGGTGGTGTGAGGGGAGTTGGAGAGCCCCGGGATTGTTGGCAGGCTGGGAGCCCGTGTGCAGGTGGGAGGGGGGGACGAGAACCCTGACGGAGCCCGGTTGGAGGTGGGAGGGGGGGACGGGAACCCTGACAGAGCCAGGGTGGAGGTGGAGGTGGGAGGGGGGGATGAGAAACCTGATGGAGCCAGGGTGGAGGTGGGAGACGGGGAGGAGAAGGAGGGAGGGTGGGAGGAGGTGGTGGAGTTAGCAGCAGAGGAGGAAGGGGTGTAGAGGTCTAGGACTCCTGCCTTGGAGGAGAAGGGGGAGGAGAGGGAAAGTTTGCGGGAGTGGAAGGGGGAGGAGAGGGAGAGTTTGCGGGAGTGGACAGGGGAGGAGGTGAGGGAGGGGGTGGTGAGAGGAGGAGAGGAGAACTTGCGACAGAGACGGGGAGATTTGTTGTTGAAGTGCTCGCCGCCCCACGTCCCCTGGTTGGTAGCAAAGAACAACTCCAGAGACCTGAGAGGAGGAGAGGAGAGAAGAGAGGTGTGGGATAAGAAGAGGAGAGACCAAAGGTAGAAGAAGATGAGGAGAAAGAAAAAATTGACACACTTATTTCTACTGAGAAAAACGTCATGTGACAAACCTCTGCAACTGGGTCATTCCACGAAATGAGTGCCTTTTGATATTTTAGGTAGAAATTGTGCACAAATATTGAATTTTAAAAACTTGTTATATTACATTAAGTGACCTATATACCGCATGGAAAATTCAAGAAATCTGATGTTTTTATATGAATATAAACTTGCTAAAGTGCCAAAATTCAGCATCTTGACATCTCCCTCTGTGCACCCTCTGACTTCTAGGAAGATTTGAACCCACTTAACCCCAACATTTCTCCAAGTTTTCACCATCATTGTAAAGCCCTCATTATTTTGTTGCTTTAAGAAAGTCATTTCTGAAGTATTAAGTCATTTCTGAAGTACTAACTCATTTCTGAAGATGTATTATGTATTTAATGTGATTAGCGATTAAATGTAAGTTAAAAGAAAATACCTGTCAAGTGTTAATGTTTTTTAAAGAAACATTGAACATCTAATAGTCAGATCACATTGTCAAAGCAGGTTAACTGATTCTCTTTTTGGCCATTTTCTAGTGTTTTGTGGTGGAAAACTGAGCGGGTCGAGCCTTATAAGTCAACCCTGTTACCCATAGATAGGCTAGAAATGTTTAAACAATAAAAAAAAGAAATGTGTGACGCTTGCATTCAGTTGCTCCTCCTTGTTGCACAAAGCAAGCTTTCTTTCCCCTGTCACAAGGGGATTTATGGCTGATTTGAGATGAAATCTGTCATGATTCCACCTGTCACAAGAGGGCAGCAGAGACCGTCCAGGAGACATTAAATGACACTCAGGTGTGTCCTATTACTAATTATGATTTCCCTCTAAGAGAGGTGTGTTTTCTGTTTCGCTTTGCAGTAGCTTGATTTCTGTTCCCTGTGTGTTCGTCCCCAGAGTGAGTTGTCCAGTGTTGGTTGTTTTTCCCCAGTATCAATGCTCTACTTTCCGGCTACCCGGATAAAGCACTAAATAAACTTCAGTTAGTGCTAAATACAGCTGCTAGAATCCTGACTAGAACCAAAAAATTTGATCATATTACTCCAGTGCTAGCCTCCCTACACTGGCTTCCTGTTAAGGCAAGGGCTGATTTCAAGGTTTTACTGCTAACCTACAAAGCATTACATGGCCTTGCTCCTACCTATCTTTCCGATTTGATCCTGCCGTACATACCTACACGTACACTACGGTCACAAGACGCAGGCCTCCTAATTGTCCCTAGAATTTCGAAGAAAACAGCTGGAGGCAGGGCTTTCTTAGAGCTCCATTTTTATGGAATGGTCTGCCTACCCATGTGAGAGACACAGACTTGGTCTCAACCTTTATGTCTTTCTGAAGACTCATCTCTTCAGTAGGTCCTATGATTGAGTGTAGTCTGGCCCAGGAGTGTGAAGGTGAACGGAAATGTTCTGGAGCAACGAACCGCCCTTGCTGTCTCTGCCTGGCCGGTTCCCCTCTCTCCACTGGGATTCTCTGCCTCTAACCCTATTACAGGGGCTGAGTCACTGGCTTATTGGTGTTCTTCCATGCCATCCCTGGGAGGGGTGCGTCACTTGAGTGGGTTGAGTCACTGACGTGGTCTTCCTGTCTGGGTTGGCGCCCCCCCTTGGGTTGTGCCGTGGTGGAGATCTTTGAGGGCTATACTCGGCCTTGTCTTAGGATGGTACGTTGGTGGTTGAAGATTTGCCTCTAGGGGTGTGGGGGCTGTGCTTTGGCAAAGTGGGTGGGGTTATATCCTGCCTGTTTGGCCCTGTCCGGGGGTATCATTTACATTTACATTTGAGTCATTTAGCAGACGCTCTTTAGCAGACGCGACTTACAGTAGTGAATGCATACATTTCATTTCAGGCATTATTTCTTTTTTGTTGTTGTACTGGCCCCCCGTGGGAATCGAACCCACAACCCTGGTGTTGCACACACCATGCTGGCGTTGCAAACACCAAGAAGACCTGTGTATCATCGGATGGGGCCACAGTGTCTCCTGACCCCTCCTGTCTCAGCCTCCAGTATTTATGCTGCAGTAGTTTATGTGTCAGGGGGCTAGGGTCAGTCTGTTATATCTGGAGTATTTCTCCTGTCTTATCCGGTGTCCTGTGTGAATTTAAGTATGCTCTCTCTAATTCTTTCTTTCTTTCTTTCTTTCTTTCTTTCTTTCTTTCTTTCTTTCTTTCTCTCTCTCGGAGGACCTGAGCCCTAGGACCATGCCTCAGGACTACCTGGCATGATGACTCCTTGCTGTCCCCAGTCCACCTGGCCGTGCTGCTGCTCCAGTTTCAACTGTTCTGCCTGCGGCTATGGAACCCTGACCTGTTCACTGGACGTGCTACCTGTCCCAGACCTGCTGTTTTCAACTCTCTAGAGACAGCAGGAGCGATAGAGATACTCTCAATGATCGGCTATGAAAAGCCAACTGACATTTACTCTTGAGGTGCTGACTTGTTGCACCCTCGACAACTACTGTGATTATTATTATTTGACCATGCTGGTCATTTATGAACATTTGAACATCTTGGCCATGTTCTGTTATAATCTCCACCCGGCATGAGTGAAAGGAAGGATCTACTGTATGAGTGAAATGAGGAATGTACTGTATGAGTGAAATGAAGGATCTGCTGTATGAGTGAAATGAAGGATCTGCTGTATGAGTGAAATGAAGAATGTACTGTATGAACTACTGTATGAGTGAAATGAAGGATCTGCTGTATGAACTACTGTATGAGTGAAATGAAGGATGTACTCTATGAACTACTGTATGAACTACTGTATGAGTGAAATGAAGGATGTACTGTATGAACTACTGTATGAGTGAAATGAAGGATGTACTGTATGAGTGAAATGAAGGATGTACTGTATGAGTGAAATTAACGATCTGCTGTATGAGTGAAATGAAGGATGTACTGTATGAACTACTGTATGAGTGAAATTAAGGATGTACTGTATGAACTACTGTATGAGTGAAATGAAGGATGTACTGTCTGAACTACTGTATGAGTGAAATGAAGGATGTACTGTATGAGTGAAATGAAGGATGTACTGTATGAGTGAAATGAAGGATGTACTGTATGAGTGAAATGAAGGATGTACTGTATGAACTACTGTATGAGTGAAATGAAGGATCTGCTGTATGAGTGAAATGAAGGATGTACTGTATGAACTACTGTATGAGTGAAATGAAGGATGTACTGTATGAGTGAAATGAAGGATGTACTGTATGAAATACTGTATGAGTGAAATGAAGGATCTGCTGTATGAACTACTGTATGAGTGAAATGAAGGATGTACTGTATGAACTACTGTAGGAGTGAAATGAAGGATGTACTGTATGAACTACTGTATGAACTACTGTAGGAGTGAAATGAAGGATGTACTGTATGAACTACTGTATGAGTGAAATGAAGGATGTACTGTATGAACTACTGTATGAACTACTGTAGGAGTGAAATGAAGGATGTACTGTATGAACTACTGTATGAGTGAAATGAAGGATGTACTGTATGAACTACTGTATGAACTACTGTAGGAGTGAAATGAAGGATGTACTGTATGAACTACTGTATGAGTGAAATGAAGGATGTACTGTATGAACTACTGTATGAACTACTGTAGGAGTGAAATTAAGGAATGAAAGAAAAAAGAGTGTTACTCTTGTTGGTCCAAAGCAAGCCGTGTGATCTTCAGACTGTAGTCAGGACAGAGAGACGTGATGGACAGACGATCAGAGGAGTGATACTGAACCCTGTGAGGAGAGGAGGAGGAGTGGAGTGGAGGAGCAGAGTGGAGGAGGGGGGAGGAGTAGGGGAGGAGTGGAGGATGGGGGTGGAGGAGGGGAGGAGTAGGGGAGGAGTGGAGTGGAGGAGCAGAGTGGAGGAGAGGGAGGAGTAGGGGAGGAGTGGAGGATGGGGTGGAGGAGGGGAGGGGAGGAGTAGGGGAGGAGTGGAGTGGAGTAGCAGAGTGGAGGAGGGGGGAGGAGTAGGGGAGGAGTGGAGGATGGGGTGGAGGAGGGGAGGGGAGGAGTAGGGAAGGAGTGGAGGATGGGGGGAGGAGTAGGGGAGGAGTGGAGGAGAGGAGGATGGGAGGGAAGTGGAGGAGGACAGGGGTGGAGGGAGAGAAATGAGAGTGAAAGAGACAGAGATGGTGATGGTCAGCATGCATGTCTAATATATGAGGATTGACGGGGGAAGAGAGAGAATGGATAAAAGAGTGATGGAGTGATGGATGAATGAGAAGACACATATTGTGGATGTGTGTGTGGGTTCATACTGTATATCTTTCTACCTGACCGGTATAGAGGTAAAGGGTTTCTTGTATATGTCGGCCAGTTTGTCCATGACCACAGCAGCGGTAGTAAAGATCCTGTACGTGTGGAGGAAGGTGTTGAGGAAGTCGATGGACAGGAAGCGCAGGTCAGTCAGTCTTTCCAGCAGCCGCTCCACGCTGGCGTAGCGGATCTGGGGGACCTTGCAGGAGTTGAGCGTCTTGCTGAAGCAGATGTCCACATCATCTTTGTGCAGCCGTGCGTCCGACCTGGTGGAACACGTATGAATAAGATCGTCAGTCATTGGGTGATCTCCCAGAGAGGGCGAAGGGAATTGGATAACCTGGGGATTATGAACCCTCACTGGTGTAGAAAAGGGGGAAAAAATTATTTAAACTTTATTTGAGCTCTTACTTGATCATGTGCGGCACAGTGACTTTTGAGTTTTCCTCAAACACACTGGTCATCAGGCCATTACAGCGGATATTATCTATACACTATAGACAGAGAGAAATAAATAGTTACAGAATGAAAGACAGAGGGAGAAAAGAGTGGTGAGACACTCATGTCCCTGTCCATGGTGCTGAACCGCTTTCAAAATCAGTGTTTAGAGGTTTGCAGAAGTAGTAGGGGTAGGAGTTGATTTGGGACTGGGCACCTCATCCCCAGGTGTTTTTACCTGACTGATGTCACTGGTCCAGCCAGCTTTCTCCTGGCGGGAGGGAGCCAATAGGATGACAGAGAAGGCGGGGCCATCAGGGGGTTCCACCATGATCTTAAACTCCAGGTGGTTGAAGCCCTGACTTCCTGCATTGTCTACAGAGGGGAGAGAGGGGGAGGGCAAGAGGGAGTGAGAGAACAAGTGTGAGAGAGAGAGAGAGAGAGAGAGAGAGAGAGAGAGAGAGAGAGAGAGAGAGAGAGAGAGAGAGAGAGAGAGAAACAAAGAAACAAAGAGACAAGATTAACAGACTTCTTGCTGATTGGGTGATTGATTTGTTTCATTGATTAAGAAAGACACTTACAGTCCTCATCATTGGCGTCCAGCTCCTCTACAAGTGTACATTCTATCAGGGTCAACATCCCGCCCTGCTGTTAGGATCAAAGGGCAGAGGTTAGAGGTCATACATCATGTATAGAGGGAAGGTCAGTTGAGTTAAAATCTGCTTGACATACAAACGTTTCCTACTACCTTGTGTGCAGGTGTTTGACCATGAGAAAGTACATGCATGTGTGTCTGTGTGTGTGTTTGATTCTCACTTTGATCAGGTGCAGCTTGCCCCCGGAGGTGCGTGTGCAGACAAGGAAGTGTTTTGTAAACAGGAAACACTGTCGCTCTCCTTCCTTCTTGAGTGACAGAGAGCCCAGACGGACCTTACTGAGCATGCCCCGTTCATTGCTGGATGGGAGCTGGATCAGAGAGCCTGATGGGTAGATGGAGAGGGGGGATGGTGTGTGTGTATATTTGGTGGGAGGCGGGGAAACAAAAAATATCGGTTACACATACTGTACTACTGATGACAGTTACCGGCAACCATGTTATAATGCTGTGGATTCTGCCTGGTGTGTGTGTGGGTGTTTACACGCGTATGTACTCACCCTGTCTGACAAAGGTCTGGCTGGTATCCAGTAATATGTCACAGCCTTCTACGATCATTCTCTCAATGGCCAGATTCTTACGAATGTTCTCTGTATCGCTCACCTCATCATGCATCATCCTGACAACAAAACCACAGTTAGCTACATTATCAACACAACAACTGTTACCTACATTATGAACACAACCACCGTTAGCTACATTATCAACACAGTGACGGTTAGCTACATTTACTACACAACCACTGTTAGCTACATTATCTACACAGCTTCCGTTAGCTACATTATTGACACAGCCAACGTTAGCTACATTATCGACACAACCACTGTTTGCTGAAAATACATTATCTACACAACCACTGTTAGCTTAAGCTACATTATCTACGCAACCACTGTTAGCGATAGCTACATTAGCTACACAACCACCCTTGGCAACATTATCAACACAACCACTTTCAGCTACATTCACACAGCCACTGTTAGCTACATTATCTACACAACCACTGTTAGCTACAGACACATTATCCACCCAATCACTGTTAGCTACATTATCAACACAACCACTGTTAACTACAGCTACATTTTTTACACAACCATTATTTGCTACAGCTACATTATCTACACAACCACCCGTATCTAAATTGTTAACATCCACTGATAGTGACATTCTCTACACAGCCACTGTTATTAACTACAGCTAAATTATCTACACAACCACTGCTAGCTACAGCTACCTTATCTATGCAACCACTGTTAGCTACAGCTACATTAGCAACACAACCACTGTTAGCTACATTATCAACACAACCACAGGTAGCTAAATTATATACACAACCACTGTTAACTACAGCTACATTTTTTACGCAAGAACTATTAGCTACAGCTACATTATCTACACAACAACCCTTAGCTAAATGATCAACAACCATTGTTAGCGACATTACTGTTATTAACTACAGCTAAATTATCTACACAACCACTGTTAGCTACAGCTACCTTATCTATGCAACCACTGTTAGCTAAAGCTACATTTTCTACACAACCACGGTTAGCAACATTATCTACACAACCACTGTTAGCTAGATTATCAACACAACCAGTTAGCTACATTATCAACACAACCCCAGTTAACTGCATTGTCTACATAACCACTGTTAACTACGGCTACATTATCTGCACAACCACTGTTAGCTGCAGCTATATTATCAACACAACCACTGTTAACTACAACTACATTATCAACACAACCATCCTTAGCTACATTATCAACACAACTACTGTTAGCTACATTATCAACACAACTACTGTTAGCTAAAGCTACAGTATCCACAAAGCTACTGTTAACTACATGATCTACACAACCACTGTTAGCTACAGCAACATTATCTACACAACCACCCTTAGCTACACTATCGACACAACCACTGTTAGCTACATTATCAACATGACTACCATTAGCTACAGCTACATTATCCACACAGCCACTGTTAGCTGCATAATCCACACAACCACGGTTAGCTACATAATCTACACATCCACCGTTAGCTACATTGTCAACACAAACACTGTTAACTACATTATCACCACAACCACTGTTAGCTATATATACAACATACACGCTGTTATCTACAGCTACCGTTGAAGTCAGAAGTTTACATACACCTTAGCCAAATACATTTAAACTCAGTTTTTCACAATTCCTGACATTTAATCGCAGTAAAAATTCCCTGTTTTAGGTCAGTTAGGACCAACACTTTATTTTAAGAACATGAAATGTCAGAATAATAGTAGAGAGAATGATTTATGTCAGCTTTCATTTCTTTCATCACATTCCCAGTGGGTCAGAAGTTTACATACACTCAATTAGTATTTGGTGTCATTGTCTTTAAATCAGGGCGCTGTGATGGCCACTCCAATACCTTGACTTTGTTGTCCTTAAGCCATTTTGCCACAACGTTGAAGTATGCTTGGGGTCATTGGTCATTTGGAAGACCCATTTGCAACCGAGTTTTAACTTCCTGACTGATGTCTTGAGATGTTGCTTCAATATATCCACATAATTTTCATCCCTCATGATGCCATCTATTCTGTGAAGTGCACCAGTCCCTCCTGCAGCAAAGCACCCCCAAAACATGATGCTGCCAACTAGGGCTGGGCGATATGGACCAAAAGTCATATCCCGATATACACTGCTCAAAAAAATAAAGGGAACACATAAACAACACAATGTAACTCCAAGTCAATCACACTTCTGTGAAATCAAACTGTCCACTTAGGAAGCAACACTGATTGACAATACATTTCACATGCTGTTGTGCAAATGGAATAGACAACACGTGGAAATTATAGGCAATTAGCAAGACACCCCCAATAAAGGAGTGGTTCTACAGGTGGTGACCACAGACCACTTCTCAGTTCCTATGCTTCCTGGCTGATGTTTTGGTCACTTTTGAATGCTGGCGGTGCTTTCACTCTAGTGGTAGCATGAGACGGAGTCTACAACCCAAACAAGTGGCTCAGGTAGTGCAGCTCATCTAGGATGGCACATCAATGCGAGCTGTGGCAAGAAGGTTTGCTGTGTCTGTCAGCGTAGTGTCCAGAGCATGGAGGCGCTACCAGGACACAGGCCAGTACATCAGGAGACGTGGAGGAGGCCGTAGGAGGGCAACAACCCAGCAGCAGGACCGCTACCTCCACCTTTGTGCAAGGAGGAGCAGGAGAAGCACTGCCAGAGCCCTGCAAAATGACCTCCAGCAGGCCACAAATGTGCATGTGTCTGCTCAAACGGTCAGAAACAGACTCCATGAGGGTGGTATGAGGGCCCGACGTCCACAGGTGGGGGTTGTGCTTACAGCCCATCACCGTGCAGGACGTTTGGCATTTGCCAGAGAACACCAAGATTGGCAAATTCGCCACTGGCGCACTGTGCTCTTCACAGATGAAAGCAGGTTCACACTGAGCACGTGACAGACGTGACAGAGTCTGTAGACGCCATGGAGAACGTTCTGCTGCCTGTAACATCCTCCAGCATGACCGGTTTGGCGGTGGGTCAGTCATGGTGTGGGGTGGCATTTCTTTGGGGGGCCGCACAGCCCTCCATGTGTTCGCCAGAGGTAGCCTGACTGCCATTAGGTACCGAGATGAGATCCTCAGACCCCTTGTGAGACCATATGCTGGTGCGGTTGGCCCTGGGTTCCTCCTATTGCAAGACAATGCTAGACCTCATGTGGCTGGAGTGTGTCAGCAGTTCCTGCAAGAGGAAGGCATTGATGCTATGGACTGGCCCACCCGTTCCCCAGACCTGAATCCAATTGAGCACATCTGGGACATCATGTCTCGCTCCATCCACCAACGCCACGTTGCACCACAGACTGTCCAGGAGTTGGCGGATGCTTTAGTCCAGCTCTGGGAGGAGATCCCTCAGGAGACCATCCGCCACCTCATCAGGAGCATGCCCAGGCATTGTAGGGAGGTCATACAGGCACGTGGAGGCCACACACACTACTGAGCCTCATTTTGACTTGTTTTAAGGACATTACATCAAAGTTGGATCAGCCTGTAGTGAGGTTTTCCACTTTAATTTTGAGTGTGACTCCAAAT
This sequence comes from Salmo salar, assembly GCF_965601325.2. Taxonomy (NCBI): domain Eukaryota; kingdom Metazoa; phylum Chordata; class Actinopteri; order Salmoniformes; family Salmonidae; genus Salmo; species Salmo salar. The sequence continues at coordinate 97,515,555 of NC_138303.1, read as the reverse complement.
CCAGACCTCCATGGGTTGATAAATTGGATTTCCATTGATTATTTTTGTGTGATTTTGTTGTCAGCACATTCAACTATGTAAAGAAAAAAGTATTTAATAAGATTATTTCTTTCATTCAGATCTAGGATGTGTTGTTTAAGTGTTCCCTTTATTTTTTTGAGCAGTATATTTAGGCTGAATATCGATATAAGATATATATCCCAATATTTTTTCCGCAAAGCGAGAGCAAATGTTCAGTCAAAGTCAAAACCAGATATGACATGTCTTAAGTAGTTTTATTGAAACCGGCTATTTCAGTGAACAGTTGAAAAATCAAATGAATAAATAATAAACAGGGCTCTTCACCTGGTTCAGATTAAATGCTCAGCTGTTCAAATAACAATAACATGTAAACATAAACACTGTATAACAACAGGAGTACCTTTTTTGAAATCAAAGCTCCATAAGGTGCACATTTAAATAAATACAAATATCTTAAACAAAAATAGCCTATAAAATAAAATAGGCCTATCTTTTTCTGAAATAAATATTATATATATTTATGAGAAAAGTCAACTTTTTTTTAGTTTGACAACTTTAAATGGCTTATTAAAATCAAATTACAGATTTCTTCTCCTTTCTAACAAATCCACAGATGCAAATAACGAACATGACAAAATAATAAAGTATGACAAACTCTAGTAAGGGCAGCAATTATATATAAATAAAGAACAAAATAAAGTGCTCAGTTTGAGAAAATGTTTTTTAAACATCAGCCTGAGATTACCATTTGCTTTTTGTTAACTAAATTTCTTATCTGAACAGCCTCAACCAGTTGCACAAGAAACAGACTATCAACTCAATAAACATTTTCCCCCTCTTTTTTTACTTTGATAAACAGTAATGCTGTCTTGAGGTAGACATTAGGCACACTGCGGGAAAATGAAGTTTGCAGTGAGCTTTGTTTCGGGGCTGGAGCTTTTTTGGGTTGTCGACGGCTTGCGGCTGGGGCTTCTGCAGCGCGCAGTTTCACACACTCTTCGTATTGCAGTTTGTGCCACTGTTTTGGTGGTGGTGAAAAAGATTTATAGTGCTTCCACCCCTGGCTGTAACTTTTTTATGGCACTGCCTACATATAACGTGATTTTGTTGCTCATCTGATACTTTGAATCCGAACCATCTCCAAATTACTGAGCCAATTCTTTTTCTTTTACTAACCAATTCCTCCTCAAAACGCTCCGCATACGCTGTTGCTTCCTCCATGTTTGTTGAAGTGTCTGTTCCTGCCCCTCCCCCCTCTGTGCATGAAAGAGGAGGGGCGGGGCGCGGGGAGCAGCGCAGAGAGCTCCGGGTCTGCAGCTTGCTTGGAGCAAGGATCAAAGCGCAAATTTGAACTATATCGATATATGCGAAATGGTCTAATTTCATATCACATTTAAAATATATCGATATATTTTTTATATCGATATATCGCCCAGCCCTACTGCCAACCCCGTGCTTCATGGTTGGGATGGTGTTCTTCGGCTTGCAAGCGTACCCCTTTTCCTCCAAACATAACGATGGTCATTATGACCAAACAGTTCTATTTTTGTTTCATCAGACCAGACGACATTTGCAAACCGTAGTCTGGCTTTTTTATGGCAGTTTTGGAGCAGTTGCTTCTTCCTTGCTCAGCGGCCTTTCAGGTTATGTCGATATAGGACTCGTTTTACTGTGGATATAGATACTTTTGTACCTGTTTCTTCCAGCATCTTCACAAGGTCCTTTGCTGTTGTTCTGGGATTGATTTGCACTTTTCGCACCAAAGTACGCTCATCTCTAGGAGACAGAACGCATCTCCTTCCTGAGCGGTATGACGGCTGCGCGGTCCCATGGTGTTTATACTTGCGTACTATTGTTTGTACAGATGAACGTGGTACCTTCAGGCATTTAAAAAAAGGAGAGCCGCACACCCAAGGAGCTCAGATGCAAAAACTTCAGGCGTTTGGAAATTGCTCCCAAGGATGAACCAGACTTGTGGAGGTCTTGGCTGATTTCTTTTGATTGGCACTGAGTTTGAAGGTAGGCCTTGAAATACATCCACAGGTACACCTCCAATTGACTCAAATTATGTCAATTAGCCTAACAGAAGCTTCTAAAGCCGTGACATAATTTTCTGGAATTCTCCAAGCTGTTTAAAGGCACAGTCAACAGTCACAGTAAACTTCTGACGTACTGGAATTGTGATACAGTGAATTATACGTGAAATAATCTGTCTGTAAACAATTGTTGGAAAAATTACTTGTGTATTGCACAAAGTAGATGTCCTAACCGACTTGCCAAAACTATAGTTTGTTAACAAGAAATTTGTGGAGTGGTTGAAAAACTAGTTTTAATGACTCCAACCTAAGTGTATGTAAACTTCCAACTTCAACTGTACATTATCTACACAACCACTGTTAGCTACAGATACATTATCCACACTCACTTTGACAGCTCCTCTAGTTTGGACTTGGCGAACTCCAGGCTCTTGCGCTCCACGTGCTCATGAGGTGTGTGTGCCAGCAACTCATGGAGAGTGATGATGTAACGAGGAATCTAAAACACAATGGAAAGATGTCTGACTGTCTGTCAGTCAGGCGACATATAGCTCTACAGGTGAGGAGAGAGGAGGTCTGGGCCATATGGTAGATGTGGAAGTTGAGGGGTTGAAGGTCGGAGGTTAATGAGGTCCGGATGTGTGTATGTGTGTGTGCGCGTGCGTGCGTGCGTTTTACCTGAAACATGGGGTATGTGAGGAAGGTCTCCAGCATGCGTTCCTCACAGGCAGTATTAGTCTCATACTGCTTCAGCAGCTTGTCAAAGTCTCTGTTCTGTTTACAGTTGGCCAGGACCTGCAGGCTGTACTGGTGGTTCCTCACAAACTCCTGGTAGATATTCAGCATGGGCAGCAGAATGTCAAACAGGTCCGCTAGAGAGAGAGCAAGAGAGACATTAATACACACATAACTTACACTGAACAAAAATATTTAAAAAAATAAACGCAACCGAGTTACAGTTCACATAAGGAAATGTATTAGGCCCTAATCTATAGATTTAACATGACTGGGAATACAGATATGCATCTGTTTGTCACAAATATCATTTTTTAAAGGTAGGGGCGTGGATCATAAAAACAGTCAGTATCTGGTGTAACCACCATTTTCCTCATGCAGCGTGACACATCTCTTTCGCATAGAGTTGATCAGGCTGTTGATTGTGGCCTGTGGAATGTTGTCCCACTCTTCAATGGCTGTGCAAAGTTGCTGCATATTGGTGGGAACTGGAACATGCTGATGCACACGTCAATCCAGAGCATCCCAAACATGCTCAATCGGTGACATGTCTGGTGAGTATGCAGGCCAGCTTCCAAGAATTGTGTACAGATCCCTGCAACATGGGGCCGTGCATTATGATGCTGAAACATGAGGTGATGGCGGTGGATGAATGGCACGACAATGGGCTTCAGGATCTCGTCATGGTATCTCTGTGCATTCAAATTGCCATCAGTAAAATGCAATTGTGTTTGAAGCTTATGCCTGCCTTCCCATACCATAACCCCACCGCCACCATTGAAAATTAGTCCCTTTCTTCAACAAGCCATACAAAGCTGGTTACAATTTCAGTTTTATCCTCCAGAAAATATATAATAAAAAAAAAAAATGTTATTATATTTATTAATGATATTATTAATAGAAACTGTGGAGTTATGTCACATAGTGTAGCTATCGAAAATATATGTGAATGTCTGCTCAATCCAAACTTACAACCAACTGATTGCAGCATTACCACATGGAGGAGGCAAGTGGAAAAGGGAGAAGGTAGGGACTGTTTTGCCTGCCATATATTAAAGATACAAATTGGCTGAAAGGAATTGAGATAAATAGATGAATATACCAGTTTCATTTGAGGACAGAAATGTTGACAGCTGCGCCATACAGGTTGCAAAACAAATGGGATGAGATTTTTGATGTACCGATTCCATGGCACATGGTTTATGAACTGGTACAAAAAACAACATCTGATTCAACACTTGAGTTTTTCAATGGAAATTATCATACAAAATTATTGCCACCAACAGAATGCTATATACAGTTGAAGTCAGAAGTTTACATGGAGTCATTAAAACTCATTTTTCAACCACTCCACAAATTTCTTGTTAACAAACTATAGTTTTGACATGTCAGTTAGGACAACTACTTTGTGCATGACACAAGTAATTTTTCCAACAATTTTTTACAGACAGATTATTATTATTTTACTAGGCAAGTCAGTTTAGAACAAATTCTTATTTTCAATGACAGCCTAGGAACAGTGAGTTAACTGCCTTGTTCAGGGGCAGAACGACAGATTTGTACCTTGTCAGCTCAGGGATTTGAACTTGCAACCTTTCAGTTACTAGTCCAACGCCCTAACCACTACGCTGCTACGCTGCCGCTCACTTAAAAATCACTGAATCACAATTCCAGTGGGTCAGAAATGTACATACACTAAGTTGACTGTGCCTTTAAACAGCTTGGAAAATTCCAAGAAATGATGTCATGGCTTTAGAAGCATCTGATAGGCTAATTGACATCATTTGAGTCAATTGGAGGTGTACCTGGGGATGTATTTCAAGGGTTACCTTCAAACTCAGTGCCTCTTTGCTTGACATCATGGGAAAATCCAAAGAAATCAGCCAAGACCTCAGAAAAAAATTTGTAGACCTCCACAAGTCTGGTTCATCCTTGGGAGCAATTTCCAAATGCCTGAAGGTACCACGTTCATCTGTACAAACAATAGTACGCAAGTATAAACACCATGGGACCACGCAGCCGTCATACAGCTCAGGAAGGAGACGCGTTCTGTCTCCTAGAGATGAATGTACTTTGGTGTGAAACGTACAAATCAATTCCAGAACAACAGCAAAGGACCTTGTGAAGATGCTGGAGGAAACAGGTACAAAAGTATCTATATCCACAGTAAAACGAGTCCTATATTGACATAACCTGAAAGGCCGCTCAGCAAGGAAGAAGCCACTGCTCCAAAACCACCATAAAAAAGCCAGACTACGGTTTGCAACTGCACATGGGGACAAAGATATTACTTTTTGGAGAAATGTCCTCTGGTCTGATGAAAGAAAAATAGAACTGTTTGGCCATAATGACCATCGTTATGTTTGGAGGAAAAAGGGGGAGGCTTGCAAGCCGAAGAACACCATCCCAACCGTGATGCACGGGGGTGGCAGCATCATGTTGTGGGGGTGCTTTGCTGCAGGAGGGACTGGTGCACTTCACAAAATAGATGACATCATGAGGGTGGAAAATTATGTGGATATATTGAAGCAACATCTCAAGACATCAGTCAGGAAGTTAAAGCTTGGTCGCAAATGGGTCTTCCAAATGGACAATGACCCAAGCATACTTCCAAAGTTGTGGCAAAATGGCTTAAGGACAACAAAGTCAAGGTATTGGAGTGGCCATCACAAAGCCCTGACCTCAAGCCTATAAAACATTTGTGAGCAGAACTGAAAAAGCGTGTACGAGCAAGGAGGCCTACAAACCTTACTCAGTTACACCAGCTCCGTCAGGAGGAATGGGCCAAAATTCACCCAACTATTGTGGGAAGCTTGTGGAAGGCTACCCTAAACGTTTGACCCAAGTTAAACAATTTAAAGGCAATTCTACCAAATACTAATTGAGAGTGTATGTAAACGTCTGACCCACTGGGAATGTGATCAAAGAAATGAAAGCTGAAATAAATAATTGTCTCTACTATTATTCTGACATTTCAAATTCTTAAAATAAAGTGGTGATCCTAACCTAACTGACAGGGAATTTTTACTGGGATTAAATGTCAGGAATTGTGAAAATCTGAGTTTAAATGAATTTGGCTAATTTGTATGTAAACTTCCGACTTCAACTGTATATGGGGCATACAACAATCTCAGCTCTGTAGATTTTGCAAAGTGTCACGTCCTGACCAGCAGAGGGTGTTGTTGTGTAGTTTTTGGTCAGGACGTGGCAGAGTATGTCTGTGTATGTATGTTCTGGGTGTTGTGTTTCTATGTGGGTCTGTGTGGCTCCCGATCAGGGACAGCTGGTTATCGTTGTTCTTGATTGGGAGTCATATAATTAGGAGTATGTTTGTCACTTGGGTTTGTGGGTGGTTGAGTTAACACTGCTATTCGTTTTGTTCATATGTAGCCTGTTAGCGTGTTGTGAGTGTTTTCTGTGTATACTTTACTTAATTATATTAAAAGATATCCACATTCCGCATGCAGTTTGGTCTCTTCAACACAGCTTCAACATTTATGACAGAACCACCCACCACAACAAGACCAAGCAGCGGAAAAAGGAGAAGAGGAACACTAATTATATGGACTATGGTGAAGAATGGACTTGGGAAGAGATTCTGGACGGGGCTGGACCTTGGCACCAGCCTGGGGAATACCGTCGCCCACGGGAGGAGTTGGAGGAAGCTAAGGCAGAGAGGAGGCGACATGAGGCTAGGAACGCGCTGGCGAAGAAGCCGGAGAGGCACCCCCAATCATTTTTTTGTGGGGGGCATACGGGTAGTTTGGCTAGGCCTAAGAAGAGCCATAAGCCAGCTACCCGTGAGTATATGGAGGAGCGTATGAGGTGGAGGGCACCGTGTTTCGCTGAAGTGCGCACTATCTCGCCCATACGCACGCACAGTCCGGTGCCCGCCATTCCAGCCCCTCGCAGATGCCGTGCTAGAGTGGGCATCCAGCCTGGTAGGAGGGTGCCTGCGCAGCGCGTCTGGTCGCCGGTACGCCTCCTAGGACCAGGCTACCCTACGCCCGCTCTACGTACGGCAACCATCAGGCCCCTGCACAGCCCAGTTCGCCCTGTACCAGCACCCCGCTCGTACAGAGCTGCTAGTTCCAGCCAGGACGGGTTGTGCAGGCGGTGCGGTCACGGCCACCTGTGCGCCTCCATGGCCGAGTCTTTCCGGTTCCCGCCTCTCGTGCTATCCCGGAAGTGAGTACCTCCAGTCTGGCACGACCATACCAGCAACCCGGACCAAGCTTCCCATTAGTCAGCCTAGTCCTGTTCAGCCTGTTCTCGCACTAGTCCTGGGGTGCGTGTATCCAGCCTGGTACCTCCTCTACCAGCCCCACGCATCAGGCGTCCAGTGCGTCAGCCCAGCCTCGAGAGCCCGGCACCAGTGTGCAGTCCAGAGTATCCGGCACCAGTGTGCAGTCCAGAGTATCCGGCACCAGTGTGCAGTCCAGAGTATCCGGCACCAGTGTGCAGTCCAGAGTATCCGGCACCAGTGTGCAGTCCAGAGTATCCGGCACCAGTGTGCAGTCCAGAGTATCCGGCACCAGTGTGCAGTCCAGAGTATCCGGCACCAGTGTGCAGTCCGGAACCGAAGGGGTCTGCCTGCGACCCGGAACCGAAGGGGTCTGCCTGCGACCCGGAACCGAAGGGGTCTGCCTGCGACCCGGAACCGGGTGAGTCTGCCTACGATCCGGAAATAAATATAATTAACTGTGAACTAAAAGAATCTGCCTATGACCCAGAACCCAATGAGTCTGCCTACAGCGTTAACCGGAGGGAGTATGCCTACGACCTGGAATGGAAAGAGTCTGCCCATGAGCCACAACGGAGTGAGTCTGTCTATGACCCGGACCCCAATGAGTCTGCTTACAACCTGGAGGGCAGGAGGCCTCCAGGATAGGTGGGTTGGGGAGGGGGGGGTGTAGCACAGTGCCGTCGTTGACGGCAGCCACCCTCCCTTCCCTCCCTTATTGTTTAGGGGGGTATTTGTATTTGTTTTTGTTGTGGTTTTGGGGGATTTTGTGGTTTCTTTTTTAGGTGCATTCGGGGTATGCACCTTTAGGGGGGGGGGGGGGGGTACTGTCAGCAGAGGGTGTTGTTGTGTAGTTTTTGGTCAGGACGTGGCAGAGTATGTCTGTGTATGTGTGTTCTGGGCGTTGTGTTTCTATGTGGGTCTGTGTGGCTCCCGATCAGGGACAGCTGGTTATCGTTGTTCCTGATTGGGAGTCATATAATTAGGAGTATGTTTGTCACTTGGGTTTGTGGGTGGTTGAGTTAACACTGCTATTCGTTTTGTTCGTATGTAGCCTGTCGTGAATGTTTATTGTTTTCTGTGTATACTTTACTTAATTATATTAAAAGATGAGTATCCACATTCCGCATGCAGTTTGGTCTCTTCAACACGGCTTCAACATTTATGACACAAAGAGACAGAATCACTAGAAATGTATTATGGTATTGCCCCTATGTAACTTGTTTCTGGTCACAGGTTCAGGAACGGTAATAAATATCACAACTTTCACTCAAAATGAACCTTACAAATAGCAGTGTTGAGCGATTTGGAAAGCCATAGTCAGTCAATAAATAATATAATAATACTTGTGGGAAAGATTTGAATCTTTAGCTCACAATCTATGGATATTATACAATTAAAGGATCAAAATGTATGTAAAACAGCACAATTTAAAAATATATGGCACATGGAAACCAAACGAGGGTGGTCTATGGTGATAGGTGGGATGGGCTGAGAGTGGCTGAGGGGTGGGATTAAAGAGTTTATGTTTGGTAATGTATTATTGTTATCTGATTGCTTTATATAAAAGTAACATGTATATGTAAAATGTATGTATATGAAGCAGAAAAGCTGTAAAAAAAAACAAAGAAGATATGAGTCCCTGGTGAGGAAGACGAGCACACAGATGAGCTTTCCTGAGGCTTTCCTGAGGTTTCTAACAGTTTGAGCAGGAATTCTTCAGTTGTGCAAACCCACAGTTTAATCAGCTGTCTGGGTAGCTGGTCTTAGACGATCCCGCAGGTGAAGAACTTGGATGTGAAGGTCCTGGGCTGGCGTGGTTACAGGTGGTCTGCAGTTGTGAGGCCGGTTGGACGTACTGCCAAATTCTCTAAAATGACAAAGCCACCTCGGCTTATGGTTGAGAAATGTGTTAATTCTCTGGCAACAGCTCTGGTGGACATTCAGTCAGCATTCCAATTGCACACTCACTCATAACTTCAGACATCTGTGGCATTGTGTTGTGTGACAAAACTGCACATTTTACAGTGGCCTATTATTGCCCCCAGCACAAGGTGCACCTGTGTAATGATCATAGTGTTTAATCATCTTCTTGACATGCCACACTTGTCAGGTGGATGGATTATCTTGGCAAAGGAGAAATGCTCACTAACAGTGATGTAAACAAATTTATGTAAACTGGAAACCACATATCCTGAGGCTGCATTTATTGTAGCTGGGGATTTTAACAAGGCTAATCTGAAAACAAGGCTCCCTAAATTTTATCAGCATATATAGAATGCGCGACCTGGGCTGGCAAAATTCTGGATCATTGTTACTCTAACTTCGCCGACGCATACAAAGCCCTCCCTTGCGCTCCTTTCGGCAAATCAGACCACGACTCCATTTTGTTGCTCCCAGCCTATAGACAGAAACTAAAACAGGAAACGCCTGTGCTCAGGTCTGTTCAACTCTGGTCCGACCAATCTGATTCCATGCTTCAAGATTGCTTTGATCACGTAGACTGGGATATATTCCCGGATAGCGTCGAACAACAACATTGATGTATACGCTGATTCGGAGAGCGAGTTTATTAGCAAGTGCATTGGTGATGTTGTACCCACGGCAACTATTAAAACCTTCCCCAACCAGAAACCGTGGCTTGATGGCAGCATTCGCGCAAAACTGAAAGCGCGAACCACTGCTTTTAATCAGGGCAAGGCGACCGGAAACATGACCGAATACAAACAGTGTAGCTATTCCCTCCGCAAGGCAATCAAACAACCTAAACGTCAGTATAGAGACAAAGTAGAGTCGCAATTCAACGGCTCAGACACGAGAGGTATGTGGCAAGGTCTACAGTCAATCATGGACTACAAAAAGAAAACCAGCCCTGTCGCGGACCCCGATGTCTTGCTCCCACAAAAACTAAATAACTTCTTTGCCCGCTTTGAGGACAATACACGGCCCACTACCAAAACCTGTGGGCTCTCCTTCACCGCAGCCAACGTGAGTAAAACATTTAAACATGTTAACCCTCGCAAGGCTGCCGGCCCAGACGGCATTCGTACCGCGTCCTCAGAGCATGCGCAGACCAGCTGGCTGGTGTGTTTACGGACATATTCAATCAATCCCTATCCCAGTCTGTTGTCCCCACATGCTTCAAGAGGGCCACCAGTGTTCCTTTCCCCAAGAAAGCTAAGGTAACTGAGCTAAACGACTATCACTTCCATCATCATGAAGTCCCTTGAGAGACTAGTCAAGGATCATATCACCTCCACCCTACCTGACACCCTAGACCCACTCCAATTTGCTTACCGCCCCAATAGGTCCACAGACAACGCAATATCACACTGCCCTATCCCATCTGGACAAGAGGAATACCTATGTAAGAATGCGGTTCATCGACTACAGCTCAGCATTTAACACCATAGCACCCTCCAAACTCGTCATTAAGCTCGAGACCCAGACCCGCCCTGTGCAACTTGGTCCTGGATTTCCTGACGGGACGCCCACCAGGTGGTAAGGGTAGGAAACAACATCTCCACCCCGCTGATCCTCAACACTGGGGCCCCACAAGGGTGCATTCTCAGCCCTCTCCTGTACTCCCTGTTCACCCATGACTGAGTGGCCATGCATGCCTCCAACTCAATCATCAGGTTTGCAGACGACACTACAGTGGTAGGCTTGATTACCAACAACGACGAGATGGCCTACAGGGAGGAGGTAAGGGCCCTCGGAGTGTGGTGTCAGGAAAATAACCTCTCACTCAACGTCAAAAAAACAAAGGAGATGATCGTGGACTTCAAGAAACAGCAGAGGGAGCACCCACCTATCCACATCGACGGGACAGCAGTGGAGAAGGTGGAAAGTTTTAAGTCCCTCGGCGTACACATCACGGACAAATGGAAATGGTCCACCCACACAGACAGCGTGGTGAAGAAGGCGCAGCAGTTCCTCTTCAACCTCAGGAGGCTGAAGAAATTTGGCTTGTCACCAAAAACACTCACAAGTTTTTACAGATGCACAATCGAGAGCATCCTGTCGGACTGTATCACCGCCTGGTACGGCAACTGCTCCCCCCACAAATGTAAGGCTCTCCAGAGGGTAGTGAGGTCTGCACAACGCATCACCAGGGGCAAACTACCTGCCCTCCAGGACACCTACACCACCCGATGTCACAGGAAGGCCAAAAAGATCATCAAGGACAACAACCACCTGAGCCACTGCCTGTTCACCCCGCTATCATCCAGAAGGCGAGGTGTACAGGTGCATCAAAGCTGGCACCGAGAGACTGAAAAACAGCTTCTATCTCAAGGACATCAGACTGTTAAACAGCCATCACTAACATTGAGTGGCTGCTGCCAACATACTGACTGAAATCTCTAGCCACTTTAATAATTAAAATTGGATGTAATAAATGTATCACTAGTCACTTTAAACAATGCCACTTTATATAATGCCTACATACCCTACATTACTCATCTCATATGTATATACTGTACTCTATACCATCTACTGCATCTTGCCTATGCCGTTTGGCCATCGCTCATCCATATATTTGTATGTACATATTCTTATTCATTCCTTTACACTTATGTGTAAAAAGTAGTTGTTGTGAAATTGTTAGATTACTTGTTAGATATTACAGCATGGTCGGAACTAGAAGCACAAACATTTCGCTACATTCGCATTAACATCTGCTAACCTTGTGTATGTGACCAATAAAATTGGATTTGATTTGTGCACACATTTTTTTGTGTATCGAAAATACATGGGATCTTTTATTTCAGCTCATGAAACATGGGACCAACACTTTACTTGCTACATTCATATTTTTGTTCATAGCTAGATTCATGCACAGATCCTAGAAATACAATACATTGATAGAACAGGTCACAAGACGATTCCATATTGATAATCGAAGAGGTCAGCATTAAATAACCCACTGTTTGAGCACTCTACTCACCCAGCACCAGAGTGGGCCAGTTGGCTATCCGAGCCTTCAGCCCCTGGTGGAAGATCTCATGGAGGAACATGATGGTCTCACTGAGGACAGAGAGAAGAAGAAGAGATGTAGTTGAGATCTCAGGCCTACCAGGTGAAGAAGATGCTTTCATATGTATGTGTGTTACCTGTTGAGGAAGATGCTGCTGACGTCATCGTGGCTGATGGGAGGTTTCTTGGAGCTGGCGGCCATACGTAGTGGTCTGAGGAAGAAGTTGACCAGGACAGAGAGCTGGCATACGTACTCTGTCTCTGCCTCCACCATGTTAAATACGATGTGGTTCCTCTTCCTCATGTTCTCAGCTTGTGGAGAACAGATGTAGTCCTGAACAATGATCTTCCACTTCCTCCGACACAGCCAGCCTCGCATGAAACTCTGGACCTGGAGGGGAGACAGGACACACCGGTCAGAATACACACATAAATATAGGTCAGAATACCTATCAAAACCTTGAGGGAAAGTAATCAAATACCGTAAAGACAATTGCTGATACCTTTTTGATCTTTTTAATGTCTGGATCCTCCTCCTCTTGATTAGTCTGCCAAGGCAGCATCCTTTCCTTTTCCTTATTCAACAGTACGATCTCAAAGAACACAGTCAACAGTCAGATCCATGTGAGTGTGTGTGTATGTGTGTGTGCGTATGTGTGTGTGTGTGTGTGTGTGTGTGTGTGTGTGTGTGTGTGTGTGTGTGTGTGTGTGTGTGTGTGTGTGTGTGTGTGTGTGTGTGTGTGTGTGTGTGTGTATGTGTGTGTATGTGTGTGTATCTGTGTGTGTATATGTGTGCGTGGGGCATTGGTGTAAAGTACTCAAGTAGTTTTTTGGGGGTTATCTGTACTTTACGTTACTATTTATATTTGGGGCAACTTTTACTTTTACTTCACTACATTCCTAAAGAAAATGATGTACTTTTTACTCCATACATTTTCCATGACACCCAAAAGTACTCGTTACATTTTGAATGCTTAGCAGGACAGGAAAATGGTCCAATTTACACACTTATCAAGAGAACATCCCATGTCATCTACTGCCTCTGATCTGGTGGACTCACTAAACACAAATACATCTTTTATAAATTATGTCTGAGTGTTGGAGTGTGCCTTTGGCTATCCGTAAATTTTAAAAACAAGAAAATGGTGCTGTCTGCTTTGCTTAATATAAGGGATTTGAAATGATTGATACTTTTACTTTTGATACTTAAGCATATTTTGAACCAAATACTTTTAGACTTTTACTAAAGTAATATTTTACTGGGTGACTTCCACTTTTACTTGAGTAACTTTCCATTAAGGTATCTATACTTTTACTCAAGTATGACCATTGGGTAATTTGTCCACCACTGGCTATGTGTGTGTGGCTGCGTATGTGTGTGCGGTGTGCATGTGTATGTATGTATGTATGTATGTATGTATGTATGTATGTATGTATGTATGTATGTATGTATGTATGTATGTATGTATGTATGTATGTATGTATGTATGTATGTATGTATGCATGTATGCATGTATGTATGTATGTGTATGAGTGTGTGTACCTCTGCTTTCAGCCTCTCTATCTCTGTGTCCTGGTCCTCTAGCTGGGTGCGTAGCTGGTTGGCTGCCACCTTCTCTGTCTCCATGATCAGGACCAGGTGGATGTACTTCTGCATCAGGACCTCGCGTTCAATGATGATGTCAGAGTAACTAGAGGTGGAATGGTAAGTGTTGAATGTTAAAACTAAGTTGACATGGTGAACATTGCACAGTGAACATCCCAAAAGCATTACGCTTGATACATATTACCAAGAAACATCATTTTCAAAGTTAACATTATAGCATTAATTTATTCATAATCCATCAATGTTAATTAGTAACAGCAGAACATACACATCTAGTTCAGTGGTAGTCTCTGGGAGGGAGGGAGGGAGGGAGGGAGGGAGGGAGGGAGGGAGGGAGGGAGGGAGGGAGGGGAGGGAGGTGTAGAGAGAGCGAGACAGAGATGTTATGATTAGTGGGATCAAGAGAAGAGACAGAGAGAGCGAGGCAGAGTGTTGAGGTCAGGGCTGTGTTGTAATCACTGTGGCAGTACAGCACCAAAATGTGACCTAAATGTGAACTGCTCTGAGCAGAGCACGCACAGACACACACACACACACACACACACACACACACACACACACACACACACACACACACACACACCACACACACACACACACACACACACACACACACACACACACACACACACACACTGTGGCGGATGAATCAGAATTAGTTGGGTAACATAGATAATTAAGATGTTTTATTTGCATAATATGCTTATGTGAGATACTTGTCATTAGAATGTATCCCTTTGGACTTTGGTGTTGACAGTTGCACGTCTTCCCTTATCTAGGGCTCAGTCACTTGGGGCCCAGAGAGGGGAGAGGTCAGGCTTGTCTTTCACATGTCCCTGGTGCTATGCAGAATATCAGAAAGGGAAGAGGACAGAATGGAACATTGTCTACATATGTGTGTGTATCTTACTGAGGATGGGCCTCTATGAGATAGCACTGACAGAGGAGATTTATGATGTCTTTGGGTAATAAAGCCTAAAGAGCATTCCAGAGGACATGAGCTAATGGTTCTGTTCTATACCGTACCAGGGAGAGACGGTTCCAGTTTGGAGTAGGAGGACCAGACTCTGGTCTATACAATGAACACTGTTGACACAGCAGTTGCTGTCTGCTTTGTTTTATAGATATCTTTCATACAAAACTTAGCCTTGTGACCCATTCTATGTATCTGTGGTTCGTCATGTACGTTGAGAGGGGTGTATCTTGGCTATAAAAGATCTTTGTACTTTTGTGTTGACACTTGCAATGGTTCATTAGAGATAGCGCAACATTGAAAGTCAAAGTGCTTTTGCAAAGCTCTTATTATTAAAGATGTAGTTTAAGTATAACTCTGATTGGTGTGTGAAGTTTGTAACTCTCCTCATTTGGTAATGCAGAAATTAGCCACCACAACACACACACACACACACACACACACACACACACACACACACACACACACACACACACACACACACACACACACACACACATACACACACACACACACACACACACACACACACACACACACACACACACACACCTCTTACAAATGGAGCAGACATGTGGAGAGGGGATTGTGTGTGTGTGTGTGTTTAGCGTGTGGATCACTATACAGTCACTGTGTGTCTTAGAGTAGATCAAGCCACACTGTCTACGTAGGGGAGAGTCAGCTGTTGAATTTACATGTGTCATGAGTACAACAAGTAAGCCAGACCCAAATCAAGCCCTAACTCATATCCTTCCCCTAGCCCCTAGCTGCTACCTCTTGTAAAGAGGTGTTGAGGTTTTGTTGTTGGATAGACTCCACCCTCTTACCTGGCCTGTTGGATATACTCCACCCACTTGTTGCATTCTGACTCCTCCTCTGTCCGCAGCTCCAGAGGCTTCTGACCGTCATGGCCAAACACCACCAGGAAGTAGTGCTGGAGGAAACAGGAAACAGAAATACTATTACAAGGAAGTAAACAGGAAATAGAATCAACATGTGAAGGTGCTACTCAATCAATTGCAGGTATCAGATCAAATCAAATCAAAGTTTATTGGTCACGTGCACCGAATACAACAGGTGTAGACCTTACAGTGAAATGCTTACTTACAGGCTCTAACCAATAGTGGAAAAAAGGTATTAGGTGAACAATGGGTAAGTAAAGAAATAAAAACAACAGTAAAAAAGACAGTTGCGAGGCTATATACAGTAGCGAGTCTATAACAGTAGTGAGGCTACATACAGGCACCGGTTAGTCAGGCTGATTGAGGTAGTATGTACATGTAGATATGGTTAAAGTGACTATGCATATATGATGAACAGAGAGTAGCAGTAGCATAAAAGAGGGGATGGTTGTAGTGCTTTCAGAAGTGTTTGATTTGCACAGCAGCATGTCCTGGAATGCCACACAAGCACGCACACATTCACACACACACGCACACATTCACACACATTCACACACATTCACACACACATAGACACACAGTGTCTTCTGATCCCTCCTGTCTCAGCCTCCAGTATTTATGCTGCAGTAGTTTATGTGTCGGGGGGCTAGGGTCAGTCTGTTACATCTGGAGTATTTCTCTTGTCTTATCCGGTGTCCTGTGTGTATTTAAATATGCTCTCTCTAATTCTCTCTTTCTCTCTTTCTGTCTTTCTCTCGGAGGACCTGAGCCCTAGGACCATGCCTCAGGACTACCTGGTATGATGACTCCTTGCTGTCCCCAGTCCACCTGGCCGTGCTGCTGCTCCAGTTTCAACTGTTCTGCCTGCGGCTATGGAACCCTGACCTGTTCACCGGACGTGCTTGTTGCACCCTCGACAACTACTATGATTATTATTATTTGACCATGCTGGTCATTTATGAACATTTTAACATTTTAACATTTTGACCATGTTCTGTTATAATATCCACCCTGCACAGCCAGAAGAGGACTGGCCACCCCTCATAGCCTGGTTCCTCTCTAGGTTTCTTCCTAGGTTTTTGGCCTTTCTAGGGAGTTTTTCCTAGGGAGTTTTTCCTAGCCACCGTGCTTCTTTCACATGCTTTGCTTGCTGTTTGGGGTTTTAGGCTGGGTTTCTGTACAGCACTTTGAGAATATCAGCTGATGTACGAAGGGCTATATAAAAATAAATTTGAAAATTTGATTCACACACACACATAGACACACACACACACACACACACACACACACACGTAGACACATACACAAGTTTCTCTTTCTCTGACAGGAATCCGATTAACACGCAATTTCCTCCATGTTAGGCGTTCCCACCACATAAACAATACTCTCAGAATATAAAGAATGAGTTAATTGTTTAAAACGTTAAAAAAAATGTAGAGAACATTTCTTGAGTCCTTGCCACTGGGCATGAAAAGCAGGAAATGTCGTCCCAAATGACCCCTTCTATCTGTGACTCAGTTCACTGACCAAAACACATTAGAGAGAACAGGAGAGTGCTATAAAGGTCATAGTACAGAACCAGGTTTCCTGCAAAATAAACAATTGTCTTATTTACCCATATGGCCCCATATGGATATTCAGTGGGCAAGGTGGGCACGGGCTAGTCCACAGCAATCCCACATCAGCCCAATTAATAAATTCCTATTAAATAGCAAAGGCTCATCGACCTAATGTGGGCAGCCCACATGGGGACAATATTTTAGCCCGGACTGGGCCCACATTGTCAATCAAATCAAATCAAATCAAATCATTGTGTCAATGTGGACATGTCTGCTGGGTAACTACTGTGTTCTGCCCACCCATTCCTTGGTAGGAAAGGAGAGTGACTGTTTATGTAAGAAAGACTGTGAAAAGAATGTCTCTATTCTATTCTATTTGACAATATTGTTACATTTTGAATGTTCAATTTCTATTTTAAATTAGAATGTAATTTAATACAATTATTAATCTAATGTCACCACTGATCTGCTTATTTAGAAAATAAAGATGTGAATCTGTATCCGATACATAAAATGCTGGACTCAATGACAATATGTTTTCATAGAATTAGATTCAAATTCCACCACAAGCTGTTGTTTATATCAAATAAAATCAGATGATAGAAAAATGTGTATGTATATAAGCGGGTAAGAGACACTACCGTGTTTGCCTGTTAAGAGACCAGAGAGAGGCTTAAGGGCTTGTTTGTGTTGTGTGTGTATATGTGTGTGTGTATGTATTTGTGTGTGCAGGTTACATAACGACCAGGGCTTGTGCAGCTTCTTACTGCTGTTAATCCGGCCTCCCCAGCCAAAGGCCTGCTGTCAGCTGGGGGATATCAATGAGAGAGAGAGTACTTTTATTTTAGTATTTACCCCAAAACAAGTACTTTTATTTTAGTATTTGAATGGTTATTTGTAAAAAACAAATAGTCTACCAAATTGAATTCAAGGGTATTTTAAAATACTTATTTGTTATACTATTTTCAAATACCTGGGATAAATGCATGGGTGTGTATTTGAGTATTTCCAAATACATTAAAATATTCAACTACTTGTCTAAAAATATTTCTGAATACTCACTTTGAAAGTATGTGAAAGTAACAGATATTTTAAATAGTATTTGAACCCAGGTCTTGTGTGTGTGAATGTGTGTGTGTTCATGCATTTTAATGTGTGTGTTAATGTGAGGACAGATGAATGATTTCTGCTGGTTAGCTGGCTATCATGGCTGTTTACAGCAACAAAACACACACATGCCCCCCAACCGCCCCTCTCTCTCTCTGGTTGATTTTTGTGGTATTATATGCTGGTTCTAAATGTAGTTTCATTGCTTTACTTGGCCTAGCAAAATGGTCTCTCATCTTCTCTCAGTCTCTCTGTAACTGTCACAGTCAGTCAGACACCATCACAGCAGAGTTTCACACACAAAACCTCTAAAACCCTCCCTTCAGTCCCTCCTCCTCTTCTCATCATAATAAATACTGTCAATCACATCCCAGTGCGCTCTCTCTCTCCTCATCATCTACATTTCTCTCTACTCATCTTCAGCCTCTCTCTCTCCTCATCATCTACATTTCTCTCTACTCATCTTCAGCCTCTCTCTCTCCTCATCATCTACATTTCTCTCTACTCATCTTCAGCCTCTCTCTCCTCATCATCTACATTTCTCTCTACTCATCTTCAGCCTCTCTCTCTCTCCTCATCATCTACATTTCTCTCTACTCATCTTCAGCCTCTCTCTCTCTCCTCATCTACATTTCTCTCTACTCATCTTCAGCCTCTCTCTCTCTCCTCATCATCTACATTTCTCTCTAATCATCTTCAGCCTCTCTCTCCTCATCATCTACATTTCTCTCTACTCATCTTCAGCCTCTCTCTCTCTCCTCATCATCTACATTTCTTTCTACTCATCTTCAGCCTCTCTCTCTCTCCTCATCATCTACATTTCTCTCTACTCATCTTCAGCCTCTCTCTCTCTCCTCATCATCTACATTTCTCTCTACTCATCTTCAGCCTCTCTCTCTCCTCATCATCTACATTTCTCTCTACTCATCTTCAGCCTCTCTCTCCTCATCATCTACATTTCTCTCTACTCATCTTCAGCCTCTCTCTCTCTCCTCATCATCTACATTTCTGTCTACTCATCTTCAGCCTCTCTCTCTCTCTCCTTATCATCTACATTTCTCTCTACTCATCTTCAGCCTCTCTCTCTCTCCTCATCATCTACATTTCTCTCTACTCATCTTCAGCCTCTCTCTCTCCTCATCATCTACATTTCTCTCTACTCATCTTCAGCCTCTCTCTCTCTCCTCATCATCTACATTTCTGTCTACTCATCTTCAGCCTCTCTCTCTCCTCATCATCTACATTTCTCTCTACTCATCTTCAGCCTCTCTCTCTCTCCTCATCATCTACATTTCTGTCTACTCATCTTCAGCCTCTCTCTCCTCATCATCTACACTTCTCTCTACTCATCTTCAGCCTCTCTCTCCTCATCATCTACATTTCTCTCTACTCATCTTCAGCCTCTCTCTCTCTCCTCATCATCTACATTTCTGTCTATTCATCTTCAGCCTCTCTCTCTCCTCATCATCTACATTTCTCTCTACTCATCTTCAGCCTCTCTCTCTCCTCATCATCTACATTTCTCTCTACTCATCTTCAGCCTCTCTCTCTCCTCATCATCTACATTTCTCTCTACTCATCTTCAGCCTCTCTCTCCTCATCATCTACATTTCTCTCTACTCATCTTCAGCCTCTCTCTCCTCATCATCTACATTTCTCTCTACTCATCTTCAGCCTCTCTCTCTCTCCTCATCATCTACATTTCTGTCTACTCATCTTCAGCCTCTCTCTCTCTCTCCTTATCATCTACATTTCTCTCTACTCATCTTCAGCCTCTCTCTCTCTCCTCATCATCTACATTTCTGTCTACTCATCTTCAGCCTCTCTCTCTCTCCTCATCATCTACATTTCTGTCTACTCATCTTCAGCCTCTCTCTCCTCATCATCTACATTTCTCTCTACTCATCTTCAGCCTCTCTCTCTCTCCTCATCATCTACATTTCTGTCTACTCATCTTCAGCCTCTCTCTCTCTCCTCATCATCTACATTTCTCTCTACTCATCTTCAGCCTCTCTCTCTCTCCTCATCATCTACATTTCTCTCTACTCATCTTCAGCCTCTCTCTCTCTCCTCATCATCTACATTTCTCTCTACTCATCTTCAGCCTCTCTCTCCCTCATCATCTACATTTCTCTCTACTCAGCTTCAGCCTCTCTCTCTCTCCTCATCATCTACATTTCTCTCTACTCATCTTCAGCCTCTCTCTCTCTCCTCATCATCTACATTTCTCTCTACTCATCTTCAGCCTCTCTCTCTCTACTCATCATCTACATTTCTCTCTACTCATCTTCAGCCTCTCTCTCTCCTCATCATCTACATTACTCTCTACTCATCTTCATCCTCTCTCTCTCCTCATCATCTACATTTCTCTCAACTCATCTTCAGCCTCTCTCTCTCCTCATCATCTACATTTCTCTCTACTCATCTTCAGCCTCTCTCTCTCTCCTCATCATCTACATTTCTCTCTACTCATTTTCAGCCTCTCTCTCTCCTCATCATCTACATTTCTCTCTACTCATCTTCAGCCTCTCTCTCTCTCCTCATCATCTACATTTCTCTCTACTCATCTTCAGCCTCTCTCTCCCTCATCATCTACATTTCTCTCTACTAATCTTCAGCCTCCTCTCTCTCCTCATCATCTACATTTCTCTCTACTCATCTTCAGCCTATCTCTCTCTCCTCATCATCTACATTTCTCTCTACTCATCTTCAGCCTCTCTCTCTCCTCATCATCTACATTTCTCTCTACTCATCTTCAGCCTCTCTCTCTCTCCTCATCATCTACATTTCTCTCTACTCATCTTCAGCCTCTCTCTCTCTCCTCATCATCTACACTTCTCTCTACTCATCTTCAGCCTCTCTCTCCTCATCATCTACATTTCTCTCTACTCATCTTCAGCCTCTCTCTCTCTCCTCATCATCTACATTTCTGTCTACTCATCTTCAGCCTCTCTCTCTCTCCTCATCATCTACACTTCTCTCTACTCATCTTCAGCCTCTCTCTCTCCCTCATCATCTACATTTCTCTCTACTCATCTTCAGCCTCTCTCTCCTCATCATCTACATTTCTCTCTACTCATCTTCAGCCCCTCTCTCCTCATCATCTACATTTCTCTCTACTCATCTTCAGCCTCTCTCTCTCTCCTCATCATCTACATTTCTGTCTACTCATCTTCAGCCTCTCTCTCTCTCTCCTTATCATCTACATTTCTCTCTACTCATCTTCAGCCTCTCTCTCTCTCCTCATCATCTACATTTCTGTCTACTCATCTTCAGCCTCTCTCTCTCTCCTCATCATCTACATTTCTGTCTACTCATCTTCAGCCTCTCTCTCCTCATCATCTACACTTCTCTCTACTCATCTTCAGCCTCTCTCTCCTCATCATCTACATTTCTCTCTACTCATCTTCAGCCTCTCTCTCTCTCCTCATCATCTACATTTCTGTCTACTCATCTTCAGCCTCTCTCTCTCTCCTCATCATCTACATTTCTCTCTACTCATCTTCAGCCTCTCTCTCTCTCCTCATCATCTACATTTCTCTCTACTCATCTTCAGCCTCTCTCTCTCTCCTCATCATCTACATTTCTCTCTACTCATCTTCAGCCTCTCTCTCCTCATCATCTACATTTCTCTCTACTCATCTTCAGCCTCTCTCTCTCTCCTCATCATCTACATTTCTCTCTACTCATCTTCAGCCTCTCTCTCTCTCCTCATCATCTACATTTCTCTCTACTCATCTTCAGCCTCTCTCTCTCTACTCATCATCTACATTTCTCTCTACTCATCTTCAGCCTCTCTCTCTCCTCATCATCTACATTACTCTCTACTCATCTTCATCCTCTCTCTCTCCTCATCATCTACATTTCTCTCAACTCATCTTCAGCCTCTCTCTCTCCTCATCATCTACATTTCTCTCTACTCATCTTCAGCCTCTCTCTCTCTCCTCATCATCTACATTTCTCTCTACTCATTTTCAGCCTCTCTCTCTCCTCATCATCTACATTTCTCTCTACTCATCTTCAGCCTCTCTCTCTCTCCTCATCATCTACATTTCTCTCTACTCATCTTCAGCCTCTCTCTCCTCATCATCTACATTTCTCTCTACTCATCTTCAGCCTCTCTCTCTCCTCATCATCTACATTTCTCTCTACTCATCTTCAGCCTATCTCTCTCTCCTCATCATCTACATTTCTCTCTCCTCATCTTCAGCCTCTCTCTCTCTCCTCATCATCTACACTTCTCTCTACTCATCTTCAGCCTCTCTCTCCTCATCATCTACATTTCTCTCTACTCATCTTCAGCCTCTCTCTCTCTCCTCATCATCTACATTTCTGTCTACTCATCTTCAGCCTCTCTCTCTCTCCTCATCATCTACATTTCTCTCTACTCATCTTCAGCCTCTCTCTCTCTCCTCATCATCTACATTTCTGTCTACTCATCTTCAGCCTCTCTCTCTCCTCATCATCTAGATTAATCTCTACTCATCTTCAGCCTCTCTCTCTCTCCTCATCATCTACACTTCTCTCTACTCATCTTCAGCCTCTCTCTCTCCTCATCATCTACATTTCTCTCTACTCATCTTCAGCCTCTCTCTCCTCATCATCTACATTTCTCTCTACTCATCTTCAGCCTCTCTCTCTCTCCTCATCATCTACATTTCTCTCTACTCATCTTCAGCCTCTCTCTCCTCATCATCTACATTTCTCTCTACTCATCTTCAGCCTCTCTCTCCTCATCATTTACATTTCTCTCTACTCATCTTCAGCCTATCTCTCTCTCCTCATCATCTACATTTCTGTCTACTCATCTTCAGCCTCTCTCTCTCTCCTCATCATCTACATTTCTGTCTACTCATCTTCAGCCTTTCTCTCTCTCCTCATCATCTACATTTCTCTCTACTCATCTTAAGCCTCTCTCTCTCTCTCTCCCTCAATCCATCCATCTTTCACTATTTCCCCAGCCTCCTCTTAGCCTTATCATCTCTCATTCTCTCCCTCATTCTCTTTTTCTCTAATTATCTCTCCCCCTCTTTCTGAGAAAACTTGTAGGCTACCTTACATAACATTTCTTGAAGTGCTTCTGTGTGTGTATGGTGTGCGTGGTGTGTTGACAGCGATGTGTGGGTGTGTGAGAGTGTGTGTGTGTGTGTGTGTGTGATGTGTTCTAAAACTGTGCCACTTCAACCAACAACCATGGTAACCATGGTAACCCATAAATCAGCCAACTGGCTGGCGCTGAAGTAGCCATCTTATTAGCACAAAGAATTTTCCTCTGTGGAGAGGTATATTATATAACAACTTACATAAAGAGAGAGATCAGAAAGAGAGAGAAAGACAGATAGAGAGACAGACAGAGAGACAAAGACAGACAGAGAGAGACAGACAGACAGAGAGAGAAACAGAGAGAGAGAGAGGCAGACAGAGAGACAAATAAAGAGAGCGAGAGAGACAGACAGAGAGACAGACAGACAGACAGAGACAGACAAACAGATAAAACAGAGAGACAGAGAGAGAGAGAGAGAGAGAGAGAGAGAGAGAGAGAGAGAGAGAGAGCGAGACAGACAGACAGAGACAGACAAACAGATAAAACAGAGAGACAGAGAGAGAGAGAGAGAGAGAGAGAGAGAGAGCGAGAGAGAGAGAGAGAGACAGAACACTTACAGGCAGGCAGTATTCCCTATATTTTTGCAGCCCCTCCCTACCCTCCTTTGCTCGTCCTCCATATAAAACAATTCATGCTTTATTTGGCCTCATTTGCATCTGCAGCTCTCAATGTTGCTTCAGGGTCCTTTGCACGCCCCCCTCCCAAAAGCATTAAAGGAAACACTGATTCCCAAACTGCTGCTGTTCGCTAATTTACAGTCTGACCCCCCCCCCCAACCCTGCCTTTTCACCAGCGACTGAGCCTTCACATGGAACTATCTCCCCTCTCTGCAGAGTCTACGGCCTCAGAGCCCACAGCAAGGCTACAGAGACCCACGCTATCCTCCACTACCTCACAAGACCAACACCACACACACACACAGACAACCAGGACCAGAGACATAACACAATGCACAGCCCAAACCCCCCAGACACGTACAGTTGCTACAGTAGTTGATAAAGGTTTTTAAATGATGACAACAGCAACTATAAGGAGATGAGGCTGCTGCTAGGCACGATATATTCTAAACTGTACTGCTCAGTGTGTGTGTGTGTGTTTGTGCTATCTGCAATGTTTTTGTCTGGTTTAAATGTTTAATAAAGGCAAAGCAGCTTGCAAGGTACTTCTCTGTGCGGTCATGGGCAGCCTAGCTGTAGGCCTATGGAAAAGAGGGTGCTTTCTAAATCTATGAGTGTCCAGATATCCATGACCTTTGACCTGTTTGAATCCTTTTCGACTGTAATTGTGATACATAGGATTCAAATAAAGTATCTAATGTGTGTGTGTGTGCACGTGTGTGTTACTGTTTGCGTGTGTGTTACTGTTTGAGTGTCTGTGTGTGTTGTGTGTCGTGTGTGTCTGTGTGTGTTTGTGTGTGTCCATGTGTGTGTGTGTGTGTGTCTTTAAAACCCTCTCACTTTGCAGCCTTTGGAGCTGTGTGTTTGTTGTCCAATAAGTGGCCTTTATCCAACAGGACCAAACACTGTATTGTTTGGGATGTACCATGAATATGCTAAGCTGAAGCACCAGGTAGAAATTAATTAGGTTTACAACACCTTAGTAATAACATTGTAATAATATATATTGTTATAATACTGTTATAAGACTGTTCTATACCTGTTTGTTGCTCAGCTGTATCAAACCTGTTAAGGAGCATGTTCCCTACTACGTGGTCAAAACGTTGACCTCACACACACTATAAACCAGGGGTACCCATTCCCAACTTTTGTCTCCCAGGGCCCCCTTTTTTGCCTTTTAAATACACCACCAAAAGCTTGATTGTGTATAATCTGAGGGACCAAGGAAAGTGTTTATATATTGAAGCTCATTTCCTGCAATTCCACATAGTTTTACAACACTCACGACATCCTTTAGGTAGGCTATTTAATGATAATAAAAATAATAATGGATAAGGAAAATAAAGTCTAGACCCGATTTCCCCAGATGTTATTCCGCTACCTAATATGTTTTATTATTATAATTTATATTAATCCTCTATTTAAATATACATAGTCTTTTACAGAAAGTGAATATATCAATTGATAGCGACAGAGTCACACATTGTATAACTCCTTGAATTTAAGTCGTAGCTCAGATTCTGAATGTCATAAAGACAAACCATATATCCCCCATGTGCATCAGAGTTGCGTCTTCCTCCAGCGGTTTACAGCTTGTTTCTAGCCAAACGCATCACAGATTTAAGTGTCATTATAGATCGGTATATAAAATCGCAAATACCCCTCAAATCAAGGAAGGTTCCACGCCCCCCCAGATAACTTTGGGGGGTGCGACCCCTAGATTGGGAACCTCTGCTATAAGCCACATGCACACATCATACACACATCACACACGTCACACACACTTCACACACACTTCACACACACACCTGAGCTGAGCAGAATACAGTGCACACAGGAGGTTCAGTGACCTCATTTATAACATGCAATCACTGGAGTAACAGAATCTGAGGGGGGAAGAGAGTGATATGCTACAGTTGCAATTTCTCATGTTGCAATAAGGTTTGTTCAATGTTTAATGGAGACATATGACTACAACTGAGTACCACCAGAGCTAGCTGTGAGAGTTAGATAACGGTGTCAGACATGGGGTGCGGGGAGCATCTGATGTGGCCAAATGTGATCTAATCAATGTGTGTTCCCAACACCAGCAACCACCAACCTCTCAGATAACATGGCCAGATCTGATGTGACAATACAAATCCCTCTTCCTGGTGCCTCCAGGCTATGAGCTAATCACTGTCTTACTAGATGATGATTGCCGTGGTGTGTTGGGGATTTTTGTTGTTGTCCTATTTTCACCAATGAGCTACCCTTCTGATACTTCTGATCTAATTAGTGTTTTCAACTAAAATAAAAATGAAATAAGCACAAGGACCTGGACATGATTTTTGAAGCTAAATGATGTTGATACCCCTGATTTAGAGATTGTAAAGTGATGTTAATATGAAGTGAGTAGCCTATATTTAGTACAGGACACGGATGCAGGTGTTGGTTTCGGGGTAATTTCAAAGGCAGGGGTTGAATACTTTGCCAAGGTGACGTCAAGCGGCACACATTGGAGATACACAGACAGATACTGAGTATGCAAAGAGCTTGAGAAACACAGAGATATATACAAATACAGATGAATGGAAAAATATTTATATAAGAAACATTTGCATTGATGTGTATATCCAAAGGTAGACTACTGTACTGTATACAGAGAAAGTGAACATGCTGTCTCCACTCTCCAACTGTGAGGATGTAAAGTAAACAGGAAAACGTCTGTTGCCAGTTACTGACTCCATGCAGCTCATCACAATAACAAAAGATGTCGGCCAGTAATGGAGCTCTTCATGTGGCTACTGGACTAGTATTTCCATATTTAGCTTCAGTTCACTACATTGGAATATAGTACAGCAACTGTCATGAGGATATGGCAAAGTAGTCTGTGCTGCCATGCTCTAAAATCACAACACGTCTAGTGTAAAGCCACATTTAGAAATATTCTACACATTCTACATGTATTCCAGGTAGCATATGGAGGAAATCAATTGTCATCCCTCCAGCCAACCTCTCCTCTCAACTAAAGTGCACCTTCTCTGCTTAATCCTCGTCCTTAATCTGTTTTATGTAAGAAAACAGGGAGACAAACCTGTGTCAGCACTGCGAGCAGAGACCAAAACACAGAAGCATGTGTGGTGCACTGCACTACCAGATACCATGGTAACTTGGGTACCTAGCCCACCTGCTGCTTGTCCACGGTCTCCTTGTTGACAGCGGAGCCTTTGTGCGCGGGAACCCTCTCGCACGTGCACCCCTCCAGCAAATAGATCCCAGAGGGCCGCGTGCTCTGGTCGTTGTCGAAGTAAAAGAGCACATTCTGGTAGAGAGCGAAGTACTTGTCGTTCCACCGACTGTTCTCCGTAGACTTCTTGCTCAGGATACCGCGTTTTGTGCCCTCTTTGCGCGCGACAACCGACAGATATAGAGCGTGGCCCTCATTATATCGCACGCTCTTCTGCATTTTCCGTGAGACCCCTTCTCGCTGTAGATTTCAATAAGTGATCGTTGTTGTTGATGTTATATCTGTGACATCTCTCATATTTTCAAAGAGAGTTGGACAGGAAATGAGAGAGAGGAAGTAGATGTGGAGGAGCGAGAGAGGTAATCCAAGTTTACCACGGACGTGCAGGGAAAAGTTTGGAGTCCTGTCCACGCAGCGCGCTGCAAAGCAGCAGACTAGCACCTTCCACTCACTCAGATGGACTCACCAACCAGAAATAAATCTATAAACCCACGTTGCAATGCCTCAAACTTCCAGAAAGTGTTCCAAAGGCCCCAAATGACAAGAAAATGTATATACAAAATGGAAAATCGCAAAATCGCATCGTTCAGGCTGTAGCTGCGTAAAACCAAAATAGATTGAGGGAACAAACGGTGAAAACAGCGCTAATCGGATTTGTCAGGTCGCTCTGGACTGGAGCTACTGTCTGTCACTGTAGCATAGCCTGGTTACTGTCTGACTTTCTGGGCGGGACGACTAACCGTCATTGTACAGTCTAGCTGCAGCGTTTGCGCCTCCCTCGCGCTCAGTTGTGGTAGAAAGGTGAAACTATAGGTTTTACTCAGGGGCGGACTGGGACAAGATTTCGGCCTTGGAATTTTATCCACAACAGCCCACATCACTGCATGTGCCACCAACTCATCACTAACCATACACACACAGCCCATCACCACAAATACACCCTACACCCTGACCCTACACACCCGACTTAGACACAGGCAGTAGTGCTGATATATAACATTGTCAGTACAGTACAGATTTCTCAACCATTTCTGTACCAGTGACTGGTGAGACATGGTCCTCTTTTTTTAACCAGCTCATGTTGAAAACAAATACAATATGTAAACACACCACTGGAGATATAGCTCACGAGTGGTGTAAAGTACTTAAGTAAAAATACTTGAAAGTAATACTTAAGTCATTTTTTTGTGTGTATCTGTACTTTACTATTTCTAATTTTGACTACTTTTACTTCACTACATTCTTAAATCAAATAATGTACTTTTTCCTCCATACATTTTCCCTGACACCAAAAAGCACTCGTTACACTTTGAGTGCTTAGTAGGACATGAAAATGGTCCAATTCAGACACGTATTAAGAGAACATACCTACTCATATTGCCTTTGATCTGGTAGACTCACTAAATACAAATGCTACGTTTGTAAATTATGTTTGCGTGTTGGAGTGTGTATAAGGACACGAAAAGTGTGCTGTCTGGTTTGCTTAATATAAGAAACTGAAAATGATTCATACTGTTACTTTTGATACTTGATACTGATGCTTGATACTGTAACGGCTGTCTTCAGAAATGGACCAAGGCGCAGCAGGTATGTGAATACTCATATTTAATTTCAAATAAGGAGTAAAGCATCCACTTAACAAAACAATAAAGGTGACAACAGCAACAGTTCTGCAGGCTATAAACGCAGTGCAAAAACAACCACCCACAACCCCAAAGAAAAACACACACACCTATATAGGACTTCCAATCAAAGGCAACTCAACACACCTGCCTTCAATTGGAAGTCCCAATCAACAACACAATCATTCACATACAAAAACTGCCATGTCCTGACCCCAAAACGAATACAATAGCTCCATCTGCTGGTCAGGACGTGACAGTACCCCCCCCCCTCAAGGTGCAGACCCCGGAATGCACCTACCAACAGAAAACACCAACAAAAAACCCATAAACACTAACCCCTAAACAATAAGGGAGGGAAGGGAGGGTGGCTGCCGTCACCGATGGCACTGTGCAACACCCTCCCTCCCCAACCCACCTATCCTGGAGGTGGCTCAGGTGCAGGACGTGGACCTCGCTCCACCTTCAGCGTCGCCCACTTTGGTGGCGCCGATAGCTGCACCGGGCAGACGGGCCACTCGGGCTGACCCTGGCAGACGGACCACTCGGGCTGGGCCGGAGGACAGGCGGGCCACTCGGGCTGGGCCGGAGGGCAGGAGGGCCACTCGGGCTGGGCCGGAGGGCAGGAGGGCTCTCGGGCTGGGCCGGAGGGCAGGAGGGCCACTCGGGCTGGGCCGGAGGGCAGAAGGGCCACTCGGGCTGGGCCGGAGGGCAGGCAGGGCACCCTGGCAGAACTGGGCAGTCGGGCCACTCTGGCAGTTCCGGGCAGTCGGGCCACTCTGGCGCTTCCGGGCAGTCGGGCCACTCTGGCGCTTCCGGGCAGTCGGGCCACTCTGGCGCTTCCGGGCAGTCGGGCCACTCTGGCGATTCCGGGCAGTCGGGCCACTCTGGCGGTTCCGGGCAGCCGGGCCACTCTGGCGGTTCCGGGCAGCCGGGCCACTCTGGCGGTTCCGGGCAGCCGGGCCCCTCTGGCGGCTCCTGACTGGCGGGCGGCTCTGGCGACTTACGACTGGCGGGCGGCTCTGGCGACTTACGACTGGCGGGCGGCTCTGGCGACTTACGACTGGCGGGCGGCTCTGGCGACTTACGACTGGCGGGCGGCTCTGGCGACTTACGACTGGCGGGCGGCTCTGGCGACTTACGACTGGTGGGCGGCTCTGGCGACTTACGACTGGCGGGCGGCTCTGGCGGCTTACGACTGGCGGGCGGCTCTGGCGACTGTTGACTGGCGGGCGGCTCTGGCGACTGTTGACTGGCGGGCGGCTCTGGCGACTGCTGACTGGCGGGCGGCTCTGGCGACTGTTGACTGGCGGGCGGCTCTGGTGACTGTTGACTGGCGGGCAGCTCTGGTGACTGTTGACTGGCGGGCAGCTCTGGCGACTGTTGACTGGCGGGCAGCTCTGGCGACTTCCGACTGGTGGGCAGCTCTGGTGACTTACGACTGGCGGGGCTGGGCTGACACACTAGACTCCTGATGCGTGGGGCTGGTACTGGACGTGCCAGCCTGGAGACACGCACCTCCATGCTAGTGCGTCTAGCGGGAAACACCGGACCGAAAGGGCGCACTGGCGGTCTTGAGTGCAGGGTTGGCATCACCCCTTCCGGCTCGATGCTCACCTTGCCCTGGCACCTGCGGGGCGCTGGTACTGGGCGGACTGGGCTGTGCGTCCGTATAGGCGAGATGGTGCGTACCTCAGCGTAACATGGCGCCCTCCACCTCATACGCACCTCCCTGTAGTCACGGGTAGCTGGCTTACGGCTCTCCCCTGGCCTGGCCAAGCTACCCGTGTGCCCCCCCAATTTTTTTTTATTGGGGGTGCCTCTCGGATGTCCTACCCAAACGTGTTCCAGCATAACGTTCCCGTTGGTTCCTCTGTCCAGCTGCCTCCACTCTCCTGAGTGCCTCCACCTGTTCCCATGGGAGGCGATCCCTTCCGGCCAGGATCTCTTCCCAGGTGTAGGCTCCCTTGCCGTCCAGGACGTCCTCCCATGTCCATTCCTCCCTTTTTTTCTCCTGTGGCTTCCTCCTCTTCTGCTGCTTGGTCCTGGTTTGGTGGGTGGTTCTTTAACGGCTGTCTTCAGAAATGGACCAAGGCGCAGCAGGTATGTGAATACTCATATTTAATTTCAAATAAGGAGTAAAGCATCCACTTAACAAAACAATAAAGGTGACAACAGCAACAGTTCTGCAGGCTATAAACGCAGTGCAAAAACAACCACCCACAACCCCAAAGAAAAACACACACACCTATATAGGACTTCCAATCAAAGGCATCTCAACACACCTGCCTTCAATTGGAAGTCCCAATCAACAACACAATCATTCACATACAAAAACTGCCACGTCCTGACCCCAAAACGAATACAATAGCTCCCTCTGCTGGTCAGGACGTGACAGATACTGGTTAAATACTTAAGAATATTTTAGCAATTACATTCAATTTTGATACTTAAGTATATTTAAAACCAAATACTTTTAGACTTTTACTCAACTAGTATTTTACTGGGTGACTTTCACCATTTCTTGAGTCATTTTCTATTAAGGTATATATACTCATACTCAAGTATGACAATTGGTTACTTTTTCTACCACTGCAGCGCACCACTGTGCCTCTGCTATAGCCATTTTGTTACCTCCCTGTTGTGCTGTCTGTCTCATCGTCTTCTCTGCTGTCACTCTGTGCTTCTTCTTGTTTTCTGTCTGTCTGCCTGTCTGCTTACTAAAGACTTATACGTTATTAAAGCAAAGGTAACGACCTAGGCTATATTGCAAATCAGTGGCGGTCGGTGCTGTTTAAGATTACAGGGGATGATTTTGTTTATGAGCACGGCCATATTTCTATTACAGCATATTAGATGACTGTCATGCATATTCCATTAACCCAGCTCAAATTAACATCGAGAGGTTTAGGCTACTACATGATACTCAAATTTTCCCTTTACCCATCATGAGGTTGCTACAACATAGCCTAGGTTTTGTACTGAAATCAATGTACTCAGAGGAGGACAGAAACTAGCTGTCCTCTGGCTCCACCTTGGTGCTACCCCAGAGAGTGCTGTTGAGGCTACTGTAGACCTTCATTGCAAAACAGTGTGTTGTAATCAGTTATTTGGTGACATGAATATATTTAGTATAGTTTTATCTAAAAAGGATAGTTTCACTATTTAATTTTTTCTGAAATTCACTGAGTAGGATGGTCCTCCCCTTCCTCCTCTGAGGAGCCTTCACTGTTTGAAATTAGTGCCACATAAGTGTTCCCCTGAATCAACATCAACACCTTGAATCAACATCTAGTGTGAATTACTATTACAGGGCTCCAGAGTAACATTTTCCCC
Organism: Salmo salar; assembly: GCF_965601325.2. NCBI lineage: Eukaryota > Metazoa > Chordata > Actinopteri > Salmoniformes > Salmonidae > Salmo > Salmo salar. Next base: position 97,483,488 of record NC_138303.1, on the reverse strand, counting down.
TGGTGTCACTGGTGCCACTAACTTTAACAGTGGGTGGCACCAGCCCATGACAGCCTTGCCACAACACAGCTGATTGGCTCGAATGCATTAAGAAGGAAAGAAATTCCACAAATGAACTTTTAACAAGACAAACCTGTTAATTGAAATGCATTCCAGGTGACTACCGCATGAAGCTGGTTGAGAGAATGCCAAGAGTGAGCAAAGCTGTCATCAAGGCAAAGGGTGGCTACTTTGAAGAATCTAAAATCAAAAATATATTTTGATTTGTTTAACACTTTTTTGGTTACTACATGATTCCATATGTGTTATTTCATAGTTTTGATGTCTTCACTATTATTCTACAATGTAGAGAATAATAAAAAATAAAGAAAAACCCTTGAATGAGTAGATGTGTCCAAACTTTTGACTGGTACTGTACATCTTTATGTGCACTAACTAATATAATAGGCTAATTCATTTGGGGTTCAACACCTGAGGAAGTGGAAACTCAAAATACATCAACTAGATCCCTAACTATAAATATAATACCCACTGCTAGTAGCCATGTATTCATCCAACAATAAATGCAATGTTCATGTTGTTGTTGTTGTTGCAGTTGTAGGCTACTACCCATGAGACATATAGGCTTATGCCCTCGCAATGGCCGGTGTGCATTTCGTGCCCATGCCGCTCCATATCTCAAAGCTATCTCGGTTGTAAAATAGTTGCTATTGAGCTGAATATCAAATAAATATCCAATATAATATTGAGAGTTGAAAAAGAAAATTATACCTAGAGAAAGCTGAGGCCCTCCTCACTTTGACAGGGACAAGGGGACAAAGCTTGTAAAACTGTATTTTTCCTGCAATTGCATTTTGAAATGTTATATGATCAGAACACATTTTTCTCTCGAGCGCATGGGGGAAGAGGAGAGTGGCTCGCTCATTACAGCAGCAGGCCCCAGCAAAACAGGCACAGGGGCAGAACAGACACTTTCCTTACAGGAATCATGAAGAAAACTTTACTGTTTGACCATAGGACTTTTTGAGTGAGGTGACATAGTAGAATGTGCTCTTTCTACGTTTACAGTATACGCACCCTTTTAATTTTTTACGATCCGTGATCTTGGCTGTCTAACTGATGAGTTGGAGTAGGTCTCTATGCTAATACCACGTTTGACTTTGAACGTGAGTTTGCGTGACCTCAGAAAACCGGAAGAGCCCAAAATGTAATTATAATTTTTTTTTGTCCATTTTTACCAGCCCACCCAACTAAAAAATGGTCCAGCCCATCTGGCATTTGCCAGATTTGCCAGATGGCCTAATTCTGCCCCTGGTTTTACTCAGCTGGACCTCACAGTGTTGCTGTGAAATGGAATAGAAATTATTAAACATAAATAGCCTTTTCTATGATGATGTAGACATAGGGCTACATTTTTGAGACAGGCAGAGGATAGGGTCAGTAAGAAGCAACCATTTAACACCAAATATACAGTCAGAGCATGGCTGGTCTCCTACAATGGGGGCCAAACTTACAGTCAGTGCAGGCTGTATGATGGGATTTTAAAGGAACAATGGATAGTTATATTTTAGATTAGTGGCAATTTATTCCTTATTATTTAGAATTGGAAAGTTTGGTTGGAAAGTAAATATTCCCAAATCAGGCTAGAGTTCATGGGGAGCCTTCCCCTTCCAAGCTTGTAGGCTTCTTACTCCCTGGTCAAGCCCAAGGCATACCCTCCATTCACTCAGTTGTTTGTGGCTGACCTTGGGATGTTCAATGTCCACCTTCCACTGTCCTGTGGTGCTGAACTGCGGAATTCCGGTACAGCCATTGTCATCACAGTGGTGCTGAATTGCCGTGGCACGTGACTACTACAGTGTCGGTTCAGGGAACACCTGTCAGTGGACAGCGACCGTCTCAGAAGCAGACAGGAAATAACCAAAGAAACAGAAACGGTTTTGTTTCTTTTTAATGTATTTTTAAGTGACTACTGTTGTTGATATTAGACATGGGGAGAGACAGAGATAGTGGTCTTGTAGGGGCATTCAAAACCTTTCTTTCTCCTCAGTGGGCAGAGGCAGCACTGAAGAATTATGGGGGATTACCAATACTGTATTGTATGTCTTGTCCATCAACCCCACCCAGGCCATGAATCTCTAAAATTACCCACCACTCCACAATCTGTTTTGTTGATGTTTGGAGTGTAAACAAATCCTTAACGGCAAAAGAGAGCGAGGGATGGAGAGAAAGAGAGAGATTATTTCCCTGTCATCTATTTTATAAATTTCTATATGTTTAGTTTGGAAAGAGAGATGATGAGAGGTGGTTGTCTGTAGCTCAGTTGGTAAAGCATGACGCTTGCATCTCCAGGATAGTGGGTTCGCCTGGTGTAGCGGTGCCTGCCATCTAGGACCTCTACACCAGGCGGTGTCAGAGGAAGGCCCTAAAAATTCTCAAAGACCCCAGCCACCCCAGTCATAGACTGTTCTCTCTACTACCGCATGGCAAGCGGTACCAGAGTGCCAAGTCTAGGACAAAAAGGCTCCTCAACAGTTTTTACCCCCAAGCCATAAGACTCCTGAACAGGTAATCAAATGGCCACCCGAACTATTTGCATTGTGTGCCCCCCCCCAACCCCTCTTTTACGCTGCTGCTACTCTCTGTTTATCATATATGCATAGTCACTTTAACTATACATTCATGTACATACTACCTCAATTGGGCCGACCAACCAGTGCTCCCGCACATTAGCTAACCGGGCTATCTGCATTTTGTCCTGCCACCCACCACCCGGCCAACCCCTCTTTTACGCTACTGCTACGCTCTGTTCATAATATATGCATAGTCACTTTAACCACATCTGCATGTACATACAACCTCAATCAGCCTGACTAATAGGTGTCTGTATGTAGCCTCGCTACTGTATATAGACTCGCTACTGTATATAGCCTGTCTTTTTACTGTTGTTTTATTTCTTTACTCACCTATTGTTCACCTAATACCTTTTTTGCACTATTGGTTAGGGCCTGTAAGTAAGCATTACACTGTAAGGTCTACACCTGTTGTATTCGGCGCACGTGACAAATAAACTTTGATTTGATTTGATTCATGGGACCACCCACACTTAAAATATATGCACGTGTGACTGTGAGTTGCTTTGGATAAAAGCGTCTGCTAAATGGTAAATATTATGAGAGAGAGAGAAAAGGTTGATGAGAGAGAGGCTAGTAGTGTGGGTGAAAAATAAACAGTGGGGTGACATTCATCAGACCAGCCATCTCTCTTCCTCCCAGCCAGTCTCCTGTTGCTGCAGACAGGTCGGTCAGACTGGGCCTGGACAAGACCAGGGTACCCCTCTCATTTCACGTGCATGCCTTCTCATTGAGACTCAATGACATTTACAATGTATTATCCTGTAGTCATAAAGCAGGCACTTTATTTATTTTTTTACAGAATTCAACCATAGACTTTATCACAGATCATAAACTGGGTGGTTTGAGTCCTGAATGCTAATTGGCTGAAAGCCATGGTATAGCAGAACATATACCACGGGTATGACAAATCATTTATTTTTACTGTTCTAATTACATTTGTAAACCGTTTCTAATCGCAATAAGGCAACTCTGGGGTTTGTGGTATATGGCCAATATACTGTACCATGGCTAAGGGCTGTTCTTATGCACGATGCAACATGGAGTACCTGGAAACAGCCATTAGTTGCCTAATTGCTTAATAAAATGCTGTTCAGATGCTCCATGTGTGTGTAAAACTTAGAACTCTCCTGGAAATCCATATTCCTGAGAATGCCATTGGCATGTCCGTATGTACAGTTGAAGTCGGAAGTTTACATACACCTTAGCCAAATAGATTTATACTCAGTTTTTTACAATTACTGACATTTAATCCTAGTACAAATTCCCTGTCTTAGGTCAGTTAGGATCACCACTTTATTTTAAGAATGTGAAATGTCAGAATAATAGTAGAGAATGACTTTCAGCTTTTATTTTTCATCACATTCCCAGTGGGTCAGAAGTTTACATACACTCAATTAGTATTTGGTAGCATTGCCTTTAAATTGTTTAACTTGGGTCAGACGTTTAGGGTAGCCTTCCACAAGTTTCCCACAATAAGTTGGGTGAATTTTGGCCCATTCCTCCTGACAGAGCTGGTGTAACTGAGTCAGGTTTGTAGGCCTCCTTGGTCGCACACTCTTTTTCAGTTCTGCCCACAAATTGTCTATAGGATTGAGGTCAGGGCTTTGTGATGGCCACTCCAGTACCTTGACTTTGTTGTCCTTAAGCCATTTTGCCACAACTTTGGAAGTATACTTGCGGTCATTGTCCATTTGGAAGACCCATTTGCGACCAAGCTTTAACTTCCTGACTGATGTCTTGAGATGTTGCTTCAATATATCCACCAAATTTTCATCCCTCATGATGCCATCTATTTTGTGAAGTACACCAGTCACTCCTGCAGCAAAGCACCCCCTCAACATGATGCAATCACCCCGTGCTTCACAGTTGGGATGGTGTTCTTCGTCTTGCAAGCATCCCCCTTTTTCCTCCAAACATAACGATGGTCATTATGGCCAAACAGTTCTATTTTTCTTTCATCAGACCAGAGGACATTTCTCCAAAAAGTATGATCTTTGTCCCCATGTGCAGTTGCAAACTGTAGTCTGGCTTTTTTATGGTGGTTTTGGAGCAGTGGCTTCTTCCTTGCTGAGCGGCCTTTCAGGTTATGTCGATATAGGACTCGTTTTACTGTGAATATAATAGTTTTGTACCTGTTTCCTCCAGCATCTTCACAAGGTCTTTTGCTGTTGTTCGGCGATTGATTTGCACTTATCGCACCAAAGTACATTCATCTCTAGGAGACAGAACGCATCTCTTTCTTGAGCGGTATGACGGCTGCGTGGTCCCATGGTGTTTATACTTGCGTACTATTGTTTGTACAGATTGACATGGTACCTTCAGGCTTTTGGAAATTGCTCCCAAGGATGAACCAGACTTGTGGAGATCTACAGTTTTTTTCTGAGGTCTTGGCTGATTTCTTTGGATTTTCCCATGATGTCAAGTAAAGAGGCACGGAGTTTGAAGGTAAGCCTTGAAATAGATCCACAGGTACACCTCCAATTGACTCAAATGATATCGGTGGCATGTAGCCTAGTGGTTAGAGCGTTGGATTTGTAACCGAAAGGCTGCAAGATCAAATCCCCGAGCTGCCAAGGTAAAAATCTGTTGTTCTGCCCCTAAACAAGGCAGTTAACCCACTGTTCCTAGGCTGTCATTGAAAATAAGATTTTATTCTTAACTGACTTGCCTAGATAAAAAAATATATTTTTATTTTTTTATATATTTTTTTAATTGGCCAATCAGAAGCTTCTAAAGCCATGTCATCATTTTTGGGAATTTTCCCATTTTAATATTTTATTGACCAGTCTGAGATATTTTTCTTTGCCATTCTGCCTAGAAGGCCAGCATCCTGGAGTCGCCTCTTCACTGTTGAGGTTGAGATGGGTGTTTTGCGGGTACTATTTAATGAAGCTGCCAGTTGAGGACTTGTGAGGCGTCTGTTTCTCAAACTAGACACTCTAATGTACTTGTCCTCTTGCTCAGTTGTGCACCGGGGCCTCCCACTCCTTTCTATCTGGTTAGAGACAATTTGCGCTGTTCTGTGAAGAGAGTAGTACACAGCATTGTATGAGATCTTCAATTTCTTGTCAATTTCTCGCATGGAATAGCCTTCATTTCTCAGAACAAGAATAGACTGATGAGTTTCAGAAGAAAGTTATTTGTTTCTGGCCATTTTGAGCCTGTAATTGAACGCACAAATGCTGATGCTCCCGATACTCAACTTGCTTCTTTAATCAGCACAACAGTTTTCAGCTGTGCTAACATAATTACAAAAGCGTTTTCTAATGATCAATTAGCCTTTTAAAATGATCAACTTGGATTAGCTAACACAACGTGTTATTGGAACACAGAGGTGATGGTTGCTGATAATGGGCCTCTGTATGCCTATGTAGATATTCCATAAAAAATCTGCCGTTTCCAGCTACAATAGTCATTTACAACATTAACAATGTCTACACTGTATTTCTGATCAATTTGATGTTATTTTAATGGACAAAAAATGTGCTTTTCTTTCAAAAACAAGGACATTTCTAAGTGACTCCAAACTTTTGAACAGTAGTGTATCCATTTCTGCCAAGATGACCCACTACCCTTGCCACCGCCGCTGAAAAAATTCCTAGGGAAACACTGGGGTGAAGTGTAACGTAGGTAGTTTGAAACCATGCTGTGCCTGAGACCTGAAGACTTCCGTTGGCTCCCTCAGCGGGCTAATGTGCTCCACTAGACTGTGAAACAAAACATTATTAAATAAGCAAAGATTTATTATATTTATGTCCCCAATCCCCAAAGCAGACAAATAGGACTGGAATACTTCACATCTGAGTCTATTTAGCTACTATTTAGCATGCAGTGCCATTCATAAACATAAACAATTCATAAACATTTTTTACTGTATTTGATTAAACCAGAGAGGAAGAGGCAAAGCGAGAGGGTTAACTGTGCCCAAAATCTGTCTTCTCCAGCAGGTGGCATTTTTTAAAGTTATCTTATCTTGCTGAGCGTGGAGTTTTTGTTTGGAGGTCAACGAGACTGTCGAATTTGGTCAACAAACAATTACATGTCTTGTTTGCTACGTGTGGCTTATTTGGTCAAATAAAAGTTTCGTAATACTAAGGTTGTTATGAGAGTACTGATATAAGTAGGACACGTGACATCCTGGCAACTTTGATACAAAAAAAAAACACTTTATATCGGAGTTGTGCAGGTTGTTTCATTAGTATCTGCCCTCTCAATGACTAGAATGGTCCCGACTGCCTTCCATTTGTTAATACATTTATTTCCATTGTTAGAGCGGCCCCTTGAGTATCTGGTCAATATAATGGATAATCTGTTATTAAACCCATTCCAGAACAGAAACTAGCAACATTAAGCAGTTTCCCTTTAAGAGCCATGTAAACAAAGAGCGGGTTTGCTTATATGAGAGGTATTTTATTTTGCACTTTTTATTCTGTGAAGTTGCACGGGGTTCTAAAGGGGGTTCCAACGATTGCGCGAGCGTAAATGCTTTCTGAATGTGAAAATCTGCGCTCATTCACTTTGTCAGGGGGAGTGAGATAGTTCAATGGGAGTGAGAGAGGAGCATGAATGGAGCAAAATGGCGGATCATGTGCAGGTAACCACAGCTTTATGTTTTGTAATATATCAATCCTCTATAAGCCTTTGAATGAGCTGTAATATATATTTCGATGCGTAATTTAATATAGAGAGAGTGAATGCATCCATAAAGCGGTCGTGGTACAGGTTGTGTGCGATATGTGTAGCTAGGATGCGAGCTGCAGTGTTGACTTGTGGCCTGTCATCGTGTAGCTTTCGCCGTTTAAAGATGCGGACCCGAAAACAAAACATTGGTGTTTATGAAACATGGCTAACTGTTAACTAGCTAGGACTGTTTCTACTGGGCGAATGTATTGATTGTAGCAGCTATCCACCTTGTCATTCTGTTTTATCTCGTGCCTTTTTTACGAAGTAAAGAACATCTTTAACATGTATGTTCAATGGGTCGGCCTATCTGCTAGCAAGGATGGGGAAAATGCAAGCCAGTTAGTTGACAGTAGCTAACTAGCTAGCACTAATTCATTGGTTAGCAACTCTCATACTTCATCCTTCGCGTCCTGAACGAAATCCGGTCAAATGTAATTATTGATTATGTTTTGCTTGCTTGATCAGACCTTTGAAATGCACCGCTATTTGTAATTTACCACGCTAGGTTAACTGTTGCTAGCTTACAGGTATAGCAACACGACATTCTCCCGCGCGACCCTCTTCGTTTTTTTTTTTTTTGTGAGCTGACATGTAGCTAGCTTGGAACCTGGCTCGTGGACGGTGTTGTCGTTATTATACTTATTAAACCCCACCGTGCATATTTTGCAACCCAAACAAGAATGTGCTACTCCGAAACGGACACACCTAGCAAGTTAACTAGATAACGTTATCTGGCATGGAGCATAACACATTAATAACTAGGTATCATTCTAGGTATCATTCTATCTGAGAATATAGCTACCATTAGCTAGCTAATCAGGTGACAATTAACTTTGCCAAACAACTAGCTTCGTCTTTCCAGCCAATGTGCTAAAGTAAGATAGCTTAGCTGGGATGCTTGCTGTCACGTGGGCACATTTTTGTACAACTGACTGACATTAGTTAGCTACTGTTAGTTAGCACTTGCAGCTAACTGTCATATCAAGCAGACGATAGATTAACAGTAACTATATCTGCCTCAAGCTTTCTGTAACTACTGTTTGTGTTATTAGCAACTTGCCACTGAAAGTGTCGGCGTCTGCTGATGTGAGTAGGTAGCTGGCTAATTGTTATTTTGCTAAGTCAGACAGGTATATATGTATGTGTTGATTAAATGAAGTCTTCACCCCACCCAGGTGGCTAATTCTGTGCATTATATACATTATTTTAGAGATGCTTGGTGTCAGTATTTTTATTAGATTTTTTACGTTAGCTCAGCAGGCTGATGGTGAGAGTGCCAGATAGATATCTAGTTTAGTAATAATAATTACAGATGTAAGCGCGCTGAGGCAGCGCTTCCTGGTCAGGGTGTCTGACTGTGTGACGTAACTGTCTCTTATTGCAAAGTCATCATGGACAGCACGGGACACACACACAACAGGGTCCAGACACACAAATTCTGTTCTGGCCTGCTCAGAACATTCGTTCTTGCCAATGTTCTCAGGAACCATCAGCATGACATGATGATCTAACTAGCCCACCCAAATCCTTAGTCAGATGTACTGCACAGCATCAGGATTGTTGTAGTAGTAATATTAGTAGGTGTGTGTGTGGTACACTATGAGTCAGACTCAGCAGCAGCAGTGTTGGGGTATTGAGCTCTTATCTATGTCTAGCAGTCCTCTTCTCCCTAGCCATGTGCATCCAACTCCCTCCCTAGACTAGTACATCCTGTACTATATCAGTAGCTAGCATCAGACTGGCCCTGGGATTCTGCTGACTTGTCCTTTAAACAATATGATGTTGGTTAGGCTAGCTGGGGTGTGCATGCATGAGTGGTTATGTAGTTCTTTACAACAATGGAGTTACTAATGCTAAATGAGGTGAATAGACTACTGCATTGTTACATCCGTTAGCTGGATGGATTTACTTTGTGAGTTAGTTAAACCTTATTATGTTAGTGTTGTGTATTGGGGTAGGTTAACTAACTGTGGGGTTTCCGGTCCCACCCACTCCCTAAAGCAGTAAAGGCTGCTGAGGGGATGACGGCTCATAATAATGGCAGGAATGGAGTCAATGGAATGGTATGAAACACATGGTTTCCATACAGCCTCCACTGCCCTATAGCCACTACATCGGTCTGTGTCTGGCTGGTGTTTAGCCCCTGTGTTTCTATCTAACAAGGGTCATATTCAATAGGGTGCTACTGAATGTTTATTTTGGTAAACTTTTTTGTCTTTGTAAAACAAATTGAGCGAGGCATGTCTATTTTCCGAAATAAGCTATAGTCTTTCTTATTTCTGTCTGAACGCTCCACAACGTTGTGCCGTACTGATTGCTCACAGCCCAATATAACTGTCTACACCTGTATCCTGGCTGTTGATGAGGGATGTTTTTTGGTGCTCTACTCACTTAGGTCTCTCTCTCCTGTGTGTGTGAGTAGAGCCTAGCCCAGCTAGAGATCCTGTGTAAGCAGCTGTACGAGACAACAGAGACTGGTGTGAGGTTGCAGGCAGAGAAAGCTCTGGTGGAGTTCACTAACAGCCCCGACTGTCTCAGCAAGTGTCAGCTACTACTGGAGAGAGGCAGCGTGAGTAGTACACGCACACACACACTGACATTATATCAATAAGCTGTTGATATTTACCATATTACCTGATTAAAAAGGGTGGCAGGCTTCCTAGCAGTTAAAAGCTTTGGGCCATTAACCAAAAGGTCGCTGGTTCGAATCCCTGAGCGGACTAGGTGAAAAACCGTTTGATGTGCCCTAGAGCAAGGCACTTAACCCTAACTGCTCCTGTAAGTAGCTCTGGATAAGAGCATCTGCTAAATGATTAAAATGTAAAAATGACTGACAGTGTTTACTGTATGACTTGCTATTTTAGCTCAGCTGATGTGTTGTCTCTATCACTGTCCATGCTTGTATTCCCATCTCTCTCTCTCTCTCCCCAGTCTTCCTACTCTCAACTTCTTGCAGCTACCTGTCTGTCTAAACTGGTTTCGCGCACCAGCAACCCTCTTCCCTTGGAGCAGCGCATCGACATCCGTAAGACTCACTCACACACATCCCACCAGTCTATATTCATGCTGTACAAGTTAGTCCATAAGGCTCATGTGTGTGTGTGTGTGTGTGTGTGTGTGTGCATGCAGGGAACTATGTTCTGAATTATCTGGCGACGCGGCCGAAGTTGGCAGAGTTTGTTACCCAGGCTCTGATCCAGCTGTACTCCAGGTAAACCTCTCCCTGCTCCTCTCTCCTCCTCTCTTCATCCCTCTCTCCTCCATGTGAGTGATTCTCTCCCTTGTTTTTGTCTCCTCCAGGATCATCAAGCTATGTGTTTTTGTGTGTGTTTCAGGATTACGAAGCTTGGCTGGTTCGACTGTCAGAAAGACGACTATGTCTTCAGAAACGTCATCGCAGATGTCACACGCTTCCTACAGGTACAAACGTGTGTGTGTGTGTAGCCAATATAATTTGTTTTCTTGAAGTAGGTAGTGGACTGATCAAAGCTGTCTTTCTTTGTCTGTCAGCAGGACAGTGTAGAACATTGCATCATAGGAGTCACCATCCTATCCCAACTGACCAATGAGATCAACCAGGTACTCTACCTCTCTTTCCTCTCCTCCACATCTCCCTCCTCTCCTCTTACTTCCCCTTCTCCCCTCTAATCTGAAGTGGTGGTTGTGTTGTTGTGTGTGTTAAATATGTGTTTGTTGTTGTGTGTACAGGCAGATACCAGCCATCCTCTGACCAAACACAGGAAGATTGCATCATCGTTCAGAGACTCGTCCCTCTTCGACATATTCACCCTGTCCTGCAATCTCCTCAAACAGGTGTGTGTGTGAGATGATGGTTGTGGTGGGTGTGTGAGAGGGATTGTATTAATGTGTTGACATACCTATTGACATCCATTTCCAGTTGTTCTTGTGAACTCAATGTGTGTGTGTCTAGGCGTCGGGTAAGAACCTCAACCTGAATGATGAGAGTCAGCATGGTCTACTGATGCAGCTACTGAAGCTCAGTCACAACTGTCTGAACTATGACTTCATCGGAACTTCCACAGACGAGTCCTCTGATGACCTCTGCACTGTTCAGATCCCCACTTCCTGGAGATCAGGTAAGACATTCTGTCAATTCTGTAAAATAGCAGTACTGCGTCACCTATTGCTGGTGTTGGGGTAACGCGTTACGTAATCAGATTCCTTTTATGAGTAGTGGAGTAAAGTAACATGTTACTTTTTCAAATTGGGTAATATTATTACAATTACAATGGGGAAACAACGCAAGCGTTGTTTTCAGAGTCATATCTCTAGCGGCCGCGTGTTTCGACTTGTTTCCTCATTTAATTCTCGAGCGAACGGAGAAAGGCTGAAGAAATGTAGTAAAGTATTGAGGGAGCACCTCTGATCTTTGCCATTTATCGTTTCTGGGATAGCAAAGCCTATAGAAGGTTTTCCCGTCTAGTGGCGAGTGTACCCTCTATACATCTCTGTGTCAGTGTACGTGCGGTCTATAACCAGAACTGGTGGCTCAAGAGAAAGATTTTGAATGAAAAGATAGGAAATGTTTGGCTTGCAGTACATATGGCTAATTAAGCAGCTCATATGATAGTGCAGCACTTGTAGACTAGCACAGGAAAGCATCGCCACAGATGAAAGGAGAATCGAGTGATCAAACCTGAGTTAATAAGTAGCCTGTCTTTGGTAGAGCGCACCCGGTTCGCTTTGCTCCCGCCGACATTCAAACAACCGGTGAGATTTTTTTAATGAAAGTAACTCAAAGTAGTATAACGTGTTACTTTCCAAACAAAGTAATATTGTAAAGTAACTAGAAATATGTATTACATTTCAAGTAACTAATCCCAACACTGCCTATTACTGTGTACTAACCTAATCTGTCTCTCTCTTTCTCTCACAGCGTTTTTGGATTCCTCCACTCTCCAGCTCTTTTTTGATTTGTATCATTCCATCCCTCCCTCCCTCTCCCCGTTGGTGAGTAAAGCGGAGTGTGTGAGTGTGTGGCTTGTATGTTCACTTCAGTACAGGATGGGTGTATTGTTTAATGCTCTGTGTGTGTGTGTAGGTGTTGTCGTGTCTAGTCCAGATAGCATCAGTGAGGAGGTCTCTGTTCAACAACGCAGAGCGAGCCAAGTTCCTCTCTCACCTGGTGGATGGAGTCAAGAGGATACTAGAGAACCCACAGGTAACACACACACTATTACATGTTACAAGACTCTTAAATTCTGTTATTCCTTCAAATTTGGTCCCCCCTTATTTTGGGTGAAATCATATTTTATGCTACAAGTAACTAACAATGCTGTCTTTGTGTTCCAGAGCCTCTCAGACCCTAACAACTACCATGAGTTTTGTCGTCTGTTGGCGCGACTGAAAAGTAACTACCAGCTGGGAGAGCTGGTCAAAGTAGAAAACTACCCAGAAGTCATCAGGCTTATAGCCAACTTCACTGTCACCAGTCTACAGGTACTATGTGTGTCTGTCTGTGTGAGACCCTGGAGGCAGATTGGTGCATGTCTTGGTAAACACAGACATTTCATAAATAGTCCTTCTTAATCTGCCCTTCTATACCTCTCAATGATCTTGTTAGATGTTAACTTCTTACGGCTGAAATCCCGTGAACGGGATCGATATGACAACAGCCAGTGAAAGTGCAGAGAGCCAAATTCAAACAACAGAAATCTCATAATTAAAATTCCTCAACCATACAAGTATTTTACACCATTTTAAAGATAAACTTCTCGTTAATCCAACCACAGTGTCCGATTTCAAAAAGGCTTTACAGCGAAAGCACACCAAACGATTATGTTAGGTCAGCACCTAGTCACAGAAAAACAGCCATTTTTCCAGCCAAAGAGAGGAGTCACAAAAAGCAGAAATAGAGAGAAAATGAATCACTAACCTTTGATGGTCTTCATCAGATGACACTCATAGGACTTCATGTTACACAATACATGTATGTTTTGTTCGATAAAGTTCATATTTATATCCAAAAATCTCAGTTTACATTGGGGCGTTATGTTCAGTAATGTTTTGCCTCCAAAACCACTGGTGATTTTGCAGAGAGCCACATCAATGTACAGAAATACTCATCATAAATGTTGATGAAAATACAAGTGTTATGCATGGAACTTTAGATACACTTCTCCTTAATGCAACCGCTGTCAGATTTCAAAAAAGCTTTACCGAAAAAGCACACCATGCAATGATCTGAGTACGGCGCTCAGACACAAAAACAAGCCAAAAATATATCCGCCATGTTGGAGTCAACAGAAATCAGAAATAGCATTATAAATATTCACTTACCTTTGATGATCTTCATCAGAATGCACTCCCAGGAATCCCACTTCCACAATAAATGATTGTTTTGTTTGATAAAGTCCATCCTTTATGTCCAAATACCTCCTTTTTGTTCGCGCCTTCAGTTCACAAATCCAAATTCACGACGCGCAGGTCAGACAAACTCCAAAAAATCCATTACAGTTCGTAGAAACATGTCAAACGATGTATAGAATCAATCTTTAGGATGTTTTTATCATAAATCTTCAATAAGATTTCAACCTGAGAATTCCTTTGTCTTTAGAAATGCATTGGAACTCAGCTACCTCTCACGGGCGCACGCATGGCTGAAGCTCATGCCCATCTGGCAGACACCTGATACAATCAGCTCTTATTCCCCTCCACTTCACGGTAGAAGCATCAAACAAGGTTCTAAAGATTTTTGACATCTAGTGGAAGCCTTAGGAAGTGCAATAGGACCCCACAGACACTGTATATTGGATAGGCCAAGACTTGAAACACTACAAACCTCAGATTTCCCACTTCCTGGTTGGATTTTTTTCTCAGGTTTTTGCCTGCCATATGAGATCTGTTATACTGACAGACATCATTCAAACAGTTTTAGAAACTTCAGAGTGTTTTCTATCCAAATCTACTAATAATATGCATATCTTAGCTTCTGGGCCTGAGTAGCAGGCAGTTTACTCTGGGCACCTTCATCCAAGCTACTCAATACTGCCACCCAGCCATAAGAAGTTTTAACGTTCTGCCGAAAACCTTGTTCTCCTTACTGAGATAACAGTGACAATTTTCTGATAACTTTTATATTGTGTGTGTTGCAGCACTGGGAGTTTGCCCCTAACTCTGTCCACTACCTGTTGAGCCTGTGGCAGCGCCTGGCAGCGTCTGTCCCTTACGTTAAAGCCACCGAGCCTCACCTGCTAGAGACATACACACCTGAAGTCACCAAGGCCTACATCACCTCACGCCTCGAGTCTGTCTGCATCATACTCAGGTAACACACACAGACACACACACTCTCACAGATGAAATTATGAAACGTTGAAATAATTTTCACGTCTGTGAAGGGATGGGTTAGAGGACCCTCTAGATGACGCAGGGTTAGTCCAGCAGCAGTTAGACCAGCTCTCCACCATCGGTCGCTGTGAATACGAGAAGACCTGTGCCCTATTGGTCCAGCTCTTCGACCAATCAGCACAGACCTACCAGGAACTACTGCAGTCTACCAACTCTAGTACCATCGACATCACTGTCCAGGAGGGTACGTCTCTTTCCCTCTCAATCAATCAATGAAGTATGTCAAAATATAGCTTTTAACAACACGTTTTTGTTACCAGGGAGGTTGTTGTGGTTGGTTTATATAATTATATTTCTATATCTATAGGGAGGTTAACATGGTTGGTGTATATAATTGGGGCGGTCATTGGAGGAAGAGTGTCCTTCGCCTCTACAGATGAACAAGACGCCATGGACGGAGAACTAGTCTGTCGGTAAGTTCACACACAAGTAACCTCACCCTAACCAATACCACTACCTATTAGGCTAGTGGACAATCCTCAAAAAGGGCTTTAGTTTTTGAGATACCCATACCCTAGGTATAACAAAGCACAAGCATGTTTTTCCATATCTCTGTCTCCCATACAGGGCATTTGGAAAGTATTCAGACCCCTTCACTTTTTCCACATTTTGTTAGACTTTAGAGTAAGGCTATAATCTATTACATTGATGAGCGAATTCTACACACAATACCCCATAATGACAAAGTGAAAACAGTTTTTTAGAAATGTTTGCAAAAAAGAAATGAAATGCATTATTTATATACAGTTGAAGTCGGAAGTTTACATACACCTTAGCCAAATACATTTAAACTCCGTTTTTCACAATTCCTGACATTTAATCCTAGTAAAAATTCCCTGTCTTAGGTCAGTTAGGATCACCACTTCATTTTAAGAATGTGAAATGTCAGAATAATAGTAGAGAGAATGATTTAGTTCAGCTTTTATTTCTTTCATCACATTCCCAGTGGGTCAGAAGTTTACATGCACTCAATTAGTATTTGGTAGCATTGCCTTTAAATTGTTTAACTTGGGTCAAACGTTTCGGGTAGGCTTCCACAAGCTTCCCACAATACGTTGGGTGAATTTTGGCCCATTCCTACTGACAGAGCTGGTGTAACTGAGTCAGGTTTGTAGGCCTCCATTTGCGACCAAGCTTTAACTTCCTGACTGATGTCTTGAGATGGTGCATCCACATAATTTTCCATCCTCACGATACCATCTATTTTGTGAAGTGCACCAGTCCCTCCTGCAGCAAAGCACCCCCGCAACATGATGCTGCCACCCCCGTGCTTCATGGTTGGGATAGTGTTCTTCGGCTTGCAAGCCTCCCCCTTTTTCCTCCAAACATAACGATGGTCATTATGGCCAAACAGTTCTATTTTTGTTTCATCAGACCAGAGGACATTTCTCCTAAAAGTACGATCTTTATCCCCATGTGCTGTTGCAAACCGTAGTCTGGCTTTTTTATGGCGGTTTTGGAGCAGTGGCTTCTTCCTTGCTGAGCGGCCTTTTAGGTTTCAGAAGAAAGTTATTTGTTTCTGGCCATTTTGAGCCAGTAATCGAACCCACAAATGCTGATTAGAGGTCGACCGATTATGATTTTTCTACGCCGGTACCGATACCGATTTATTGAAGGACCAAAAAAAGCCAATCTTTTTGAATTTTTTAAAGTTTTTGTTTTTACATTTATTTGTAGTAATGACAATTACAACAATACTGAATGATCAATGAACACTTTTATTTTAACTTAATATAATACATAAATAAAATCTATTTAGTCTCAAATAAATAATCTAACATGTTCAATTTGGTTTAAATAACGCTAAAACACAGTGTTGGAGAAGAAAGTAAAGGTGCAAGATGTGCCATGTAAAAAAAGCGTTTAAGTTCCTTGCTCAGAACATATGAAAGCTGGTGGTTCCTTTTAACATGACTCTTCAATTGTCCCAGTTAAGAAGTTTTAGGTTGTAGTTATTATAGGAATTATGACGCGTCGACTATTTCTCTCTATACAGTTTGTATTTCATGTACCTTTGACTATTTGATGTTCTTATTGGCACTTTAGTATTACCAGCCTAATCTCGGGAGTTGATAGGCTTGAAGTCATAAACAGCGTTGTGCTTCAAGCAAGGCTAAGAGCTGCTGGCAAACGCAGTAAAGTGCTGTTTGAATGAATGCTTACGAGCCTGCTGCTGCCCACAACCGCTCAGCCAGACTGCTCTATCAAATCAAACACACAGAAATACGAGCCTTTGGTCATTAATATGACAACGTTTATTCTTTCAGTGAAATACGGAACCGTTCCGTATTTTATCGAACGGGTGGCAACCCTAAGTCTAAATATTGCTGTTACATTGCACAACCTTCAATGTTATGTCATAATTATGTAAAATTCTGGCAAATGAATTACGGTCTTTGTTAGGAAGAAATGGTCTTCAAACAGTTTGCAACGAGCCAGGCGGCCCAAACTGCTGCAAAACCCTGACTCTGCTTGCACTGAACGCAGGAGAAGTGACACAATTTCCCTAGTTAATATTGCCTGCTAACATGCATTTATTTTAACTAAATATGCAGGTTAAAAAATATATACTTCTGTGTATTGATTTTAAGAAAGGCATTGATGTTTATGGTTAGGTACATTTGTGCAACGATTGTGCTTTTTTTAGCGAATGTGCTTTTGTGAAATCATCCCCCGTTTGGTGAAGTTGAAGTAGGCTGTAATTTGACGATCAATTAACAGGAACCGCATTGATTATATGCAACGCAGGACAAGCTAGTTAACCTAGTAAAGCTTTGCTTGATTTACAATCTGATACGTCAGTCCTTATTCGTCCTGCTGATAAGGGTGGGTCGGTTGTACTCATGGATAGGACAGCTTATGTAAATGAGTGTCATAGACATCTGCTTGACAACACCTTTTACAAGAAACTCAGAAGTGACCCTACTTCCCAATTTCAGAATACTATCTTTTCTGTCCTAGATGGGTATTTAAGTTCTGGTCAGATAACCAAAAAAGGACATGACTTTTTGGCTATTCAACACCCTAAAATTGCCACTTTCTATACTTTGCCGAAATTACACAAGAATGTTACAAACCCTCCATGGCGCCCTATTGTAGCGGGCATTGACACAGTAACGGCCCCTCTATCTACTTTTGTTGACTTTTTTATTAGACCACTTGCAGAACAGCTCCCCTCCTTTGTAAAGGACACCAGCAGTATGATCTCTATCATTGAATCTCTCGATCCTCTCACTGAGAATACCTTGTTAGTTACTTTTGATGTTGAGTCGTTATACACTAATATTCCACACGAGGGCGGTATTGAAGCTATGGAACATTTTCTTCTGCAACGTGACCCTAATGAATTACCTTCCAGTGCATGCATTATAACATTGGCTGAAATAGTACTCACACAACTATTTCATGTTTCTAAATGATTTCTTTATTCAGACGAAGGGTACTGCTATGGGATCCCCCATGGCTCCTAACTATGCTAATTTGTATGTGGGTTACATGGAGAAACAGTCTATTTTCAATCCTCTCAAAAATGTTTTCTTGCCTCACATCATTATTTGGAAACGGTATATTGATGATATTTCTGTTCTATGGAGGGGTGATGCAAAACAGCTCCAGGCATTCCATGCTTTTCTTAACCCCTGTTCTGAGCATCTGAGATTTACTATGCAATCTGATACACGTCAAATCAGTTTTCCTGATCTTGTGTGAAAATAATGTTCTATACACTGATCTTTACAGGAAACCTACTGATCGTAACAGTTTGTTGAGGACTGACAGTTGTCACCCACTTCCCTTGAAAAATAGTTTGCCCTACAGCCAATTCTGTCGAATCAAAAGAATTTGCAAAAAACAATCAGATTTCGACAGAAATATGGCTGAGACGCAAAGAAAGTTCAAGGAGAGGGGGTACAAAAATGATCAGATTAATATTGCCATTGATAAAATTCAAAACAAAACGAGACATGACCTTTTTCAAGGTCAGTCTCGCAAAAAGATGCATTCTTGCGTTCTAACTACCCGCTATTCAAAGTGCTCTGAACAAATTAAGGGAATTGTGCACAAACACTGGCACATTCTAAAATACGATGATCATCTCGGTAATGTGTTTTCGGACCTTCCCTTGGTCGTATTCTCGCGGGGCAGAAATCTGAGACCAATTGGTACACTCTGATTTACCACCCCAAGATATTCCTGAACAACGTCTATTTGCGCCTCTACTGGATGGAAATTACAAGTGTAATGGCTGTGCTCAATGCAATGGCACTTATAAATGTAGATCCTTCAAACACCCACAAACAGGGAAATCTATCCCAATTAAAGGTGTTACTACGTGCTCCACCAAGGCAGTTATTTATCTTATAACTTGTCCTTGTGGTAAAAATGATGTGGGTAAAACAAAGCGTAAATTAAAAGTATGTATCTCAGAGCATCGTAGCACCATTAGGTGCAAAAACTTGACTTACCCAGTTGTGGCCCACTTTTTGGAAGCAAACCACTCAATTTCGTCTCTGCGTTATATTGGCATCGAACATGTCACCCTCCCTAGGAGAGGGGGTGACCTTGATAATTTATTGTTAAAACGAGAGGCTGCCTGGATCTTTAACTTAAAGACCCTTGCACCCTTCGGTCTCAACATAGACTTTGATCTTAAGCCATTCTTGTGATTATTGTGACTTTGCCACTGTAATTGTTTGTAAGCTTGTGTAGTCTAAAATGAATCTATGATCGTATGGTATCCATTTGTTTTCTTGTATGGTGTTCTTTGAATGCCATTTTTATATTTGAGAATTAACCAATGATATTAGGCCACACTTGGCCATGATTACAGACACCTGTGTGTCTTTTGACACTATATAAACGAGTCATCTCGCAGTGTTTGTGATCATACCCTGATGAAGACAGCTTGGCTGTCGAAACATTGGATATTACATTTTTGCATCTGAGCTCCTAGAGTGTGCGGCTCTCCCTTATTTTCAAGTTTTCTACTCCGCTAGCCAGCACCTCGCCTTAATAGGTGTGCGTTTCTTTTCCTTCTAGATTACAACCTAGTAATATCAACACCCATGTGTAGTTAACTTGTGAAGATGGGTTTAATACTAGCTAGCAACTTACCTTGGCTCCTTGCAGCCACAAGGTCCTTTTGACACTGCACTCGCGTAACAGGTGGTCAGCCTGCCACGCAGTTTCCTCGTGGATTGCAATGTATTCGGCCATAATCGGCACCCAAAAAGGCGGATTACCGATTTGTTTTGAAAACTTGAAATTGGCCCTAATTAATCGGCCATGCCGATAAATCGGTCGACCTCTAGTACCCATGTTCAAAATCAATTACGTAGTCCGTCATTGCAACTGAAATGTGTCTCGTAACGCTGTCAAAGTTCAAATACGCCTCGTAGGCACAGTTTTGCTCTTTAAAACCTGTTAGGGACAGACGTTCCGCTAGCAGAACGCCTCACCAATATCCAATGGTATAGAGTGGCGCGAATTACAAATACCTCAAATGCAAAAACTTCGATTTCTCAAACATATGACTATTTTACACCATTTTAAAGACAAGACTCTCCTTTATCTAACCACATTGTCTGATTTTAAAAAGGCTTTACAACGAAAGCAAAACATTAGATTGTCAGGAGAGTGTTGTTTTGGTTCGAAATAATCCATAGTTATATCCAAATAGCTCCGTTTTGTTCGTCAAGTCACTATCCGAAGGGTGACGCGCCGGTGCATTTCGTGACAAAAAAATTCAAAATATTCCATTACCGTACTTCGAAGCATGTCAAACGCTGTTTAAAATAAATTTTTATGCTATTTTTCTCATAAAATAGCGATAATATTCCAACCGGGCGACGTTGTGTTCATTCAAACACTGAAAGAAAAAAATTGAGTCGTCTCGTGCACGTGCGCCTCAGTGTCATTGTTCTCAGAAGTACCACTCACAAAAACCCCTGCTGTTTTTCGCCCAGAGACTGGAGAGCTCTCATTCCACTTTCTGGCGCCTTCCTAGAGCCAATGGAAGCCTTAGAAAATGTCACGTTACAGCAGAGATGCTGTATTTTTGATAGAGATGCCCTAGAAGGAGAACAAATTGTCAGACAGGGCACTTCCTGTATAGAATCTTCTCAGGTTTTGGCCTGCCATATGAGTTCTGTTATACTCAGACACCATTCAAACAGTTTTAGAAACGTTAGTGTTTTCTATCCAAATGTACTAATTATATGCATATTGTAGTTTCTGGGCAGGAGTAGTAACCAGATTAAATCGGGTACGTTTTTTTATCCGGCCGTGAAAATACTGCCCCCTATCCCAAACAGGTTAAGAAACACAGAATCCAGTGCTCTGATCAAAGTTCCCATTCTGTCATCCTGGGTCAAATCCTCCGCGGATATTTCCAGTGCTGTATCTCTTGCTCTTCCCTCGAGCAATAATACCACTGCAAGTGCTTGCTTTTTCTTGTCCAGATTGGTAACCCGTGTCCAGATTCCAAGTAAATTTTTCCAACTCTCATACGACCTCTTCTCATCGACGCGAGGTGGCACATTTGTATTTATTAGCCATCTTCTGAAACCAATGTGATCTCCAAATGACACAACTAGGTTCCAGTTTAGCAGTTTACTTCACAATATCAGCGCGGTATTACACTCTGGCCCGGTCCAACAGGGACTAAAACTTCTGCGCAGGTGCACTTCTAACAGAGGGAGAGGACCATAATAACAGAAATATAGGGCTACTTAAAGCATGAAATTAACTCATGCATTGGTCTGAGAAACTGCAGTAATCACAAGATGCCTATAAGGACATAAGCCATTTATGGCAAGCAAGAGGCTCCTTAGGATGGTGTAACTTGCTTTATGTGATCGTTTATGGTGGCTGGGAATTGAATGTGAGATGGTGGTCTTTGTGCACTATGCTTTGTGCATCAGCTCAGGGATCAACTTCAAAAGTAAATGTGTGTGGAGCTGTGCTATGTCCCTCATAACCAACACTTCTTATTAATAGTCTATGATCTAGCTACACTAACGTTTAAGTAACCTGAGGTCACCCTCACAGGTTCTGTCACTCTCCATCTCCTGCTGGGCATTCCCCAGTACATAATCAATGCCAACCACCCACACTTAATATTGGCCAAATTATCATCTGACCTGACTTCCAAAGGAATATAAAGAAAAAAGTGCTTTAAGATTCCCTAATGTTGTTTGTTTCTGTATGTACGGCAGACAATTGACTACTTGTATTCAACATTTTAGCAACTTGCAATATTGAGTTATGTGGCCCAAGTTGACTGAGAACATATTCTCATTTACAGCAACGACCTGGGGAATAGTTACACTGAGTTAAGAGGGTGTGTTACAATATCTATCAATGTAACCACTTTCACAGTAAAATATTTGGACAACCATCCATTTCATAAAATAGTAGACCCTAGAGATATGGAAAACATGGTTGTGTTTTGTTATACCTCAGGTAGGGGCATCGCCACATTTTTGGGGCCTTGCCACTAGCCTAATACATTGAGTGCACAAAACATTATGAACACCTTCCTAATATTGAGTTGCACCCTCAGAACAGCCTCAATTATTTTCTTGCCCATTCATCCTCTGAATGGCACACATACACAGTCCATGTCTCAAGGTTTAAAAATCATTCTCCCTTTAATCTACACTGATTGAAGTGTATTTAACAAGTGACATCAATAAAGGATCATAGCTTTCACCTGGTCAGTCTGTCATGGAAAGAGCAGGTGTTCCTAATGTTTTGTTCACTCAGTGTACATGTCCTATTGTAAATGTACCTCAGGATACAGCAGCAGATGAGTCAATCGTGTGTGTCTCAGGATGCTTTTTAAAAATATATCTTTTAATTTAACTAGGCAAGTCGGTTAAGAACAAATTCTTATTTTACAATGACGGCCTAACCCGGGCAACGCTGGGCCAATTGTGCGCCGCCCTGTGGGACTCCCAATCACAGCCGGTTGTGATACAGCCCGGGATCCCTCCAGAGTCTCTAGTGACGCCTCGAGCACTGAGGTGCAGTGCCTTAGACCACTGCGCCACTCGGGGGCCCTGATGCTGAGTCAATCACACGTGTGTGTGTGTGTGTGTGTGTGTGTGTGTGTGTGTGTGTGTGTGTGTGTGTGTGTGTGTGTGTGTGTGTGTGTGTGTGTGTGTGTGTGTGTGTGTGTGTGTGTGTGTGTGTCAGGGTGCTCCAGTTGATGAACCTAACAGACTCGCGGCTGGCCCAGGCGGGTAACGAGCGGTTGGAGTTGGCCATGCTCAGCTTCTTTGAACAGTTCAGGAAAATCTACATCGGCGACCAGGTGCAAAAGTCCTCCAAGGTAAATACTTTTACCACACACACACAGAGTTATGTTTCAGACCTCAAACATGATTTAATGTTGATGAGTCCACATGTCATACTGTCTTGTTTAGATCCACAGCTATCTCTATCTCTCTCCGTTCCTCTCTACGCATGACTAACTCTTTCTCTCTCTATTCCTCTCTTAGCAAGACTAACTCCGTTACTATCAATTCAAGGGGCTTTATTGGCATGAGAAACATATGTTTACATTGCCAAAGCAAGTGAAATAGATAATAAACAAAAGTTAAACAAACAATACAAAATGAGCAGTTAACATTACACTCACAAAAGTTCCAAAGGAATAGAGACATTTCAAATGTCGTATTATGGCTATGTAGTGTTGTAATGATGTACAAAAGGGGAAAAAATCAACATAAATATAGGTTGTATTTACCATGGTGTTTGTTCTTCACTGGTTGCCCTTTTCTTGTGGTAACAGGTCACAAATCTTGCTGATGCGATGGCACACTGGTATTTCACCCAATAGATACGGGAGTTTATCAAAATTAGATTTTTTTTTTTCTCGAATTCTTTGTGGCTCTGTGTAATCTGAGGGAAATATGTGTCTCTAATATGGTCATACATTTGGTAGGAGGTTAGGAAGTGCAGCTCAGTTTCCACCTCATTTTGTGGGCAGTGTGCTCTTGAGAGCCAGGTCGGCCTACAGCGGCCTTTCTCAATAGCAAGGCTATCTTCCTTCCTCTCATGACTAACTCCATCTCTCTCCATTCCGTTCTCTGTCTGTAGCTAGTGGGAGTTGTGTTATATTTGAACTAGTAGCTCTTTTGTCTGTGGGTGTGTTAGTGCTGACACACAGCCTTGGGCTGACTGACTGACTGAGTGTGTTTTGTTTGTGCTGGGCAGAGGCTGCGAAATGTGAACAGTTCAGATAAGTGGTGACAGTCGAGAGAGCAGCCCTCCCCAACGTGTCTGTTTGGTTTGGTCTTCTACTTATCCTTCCCTATCCCTTCTTAGTGACATGGTCAGTTTTACTGTTAACATGGTGGATAAAGTAGGTGGAATCATGGCTAACCAGAGAATTCTCCGTGGAGTGGAGGCAGGGGAGTAGTTCTAGAATAATTAATATGATGAGGGTTCTGGAATGTCTCATTTCAGGTTGTGTATGTGTGAGATGGACCGTATGAGTCTGAGGTGGCAGAATAAAGAACACCCCAGACCTGCAGGAGATACACACCCCTCTATGACACCCCCTACCCTAACCCCCTGATACTAAGGCAAACCATCCTCAGCTCTGCTCAACTTAACACTATCACACAGACTCTCTTGATCTCGCTCACCCTCACACACTACTTTACCTCAGCTCAGGGTTTGGTGGAATGTGCAGCCATGTTGGGGAGATGAGAGCAGAGCTGATTGGTGTGTGTTTGTCTTTAACCCTGTGGAGATGTATGACTAGTGCTACGCTGCTGGCAGCTGTTACTGTTTGTGATTATATCATAGTTGTCCTACTGTGTAGTTGCGCACTCTCCAGGGGATCTTCCAATGGTTAATGGCGTGTGTCTGTGTGTGTGTCACAGCTGTACCGGCGGCTGTCAGAGGTTCTGGGGCTGAATGATGAGACCATGGTACTCAGCGTCTTCATTGGAAAAATGTGAGTTTCAACACTTCCTGTGTTACTACTACTGCTGGTTCTATGAACTAACCACTGATTAATACCATTTGTGATTGCAGCATCACCAATCTGAAGTACTGGGGCCAGTGTGAACCAATCACTTCCAAGACACTTCAGTTACTCAATGACCTCTCCATAGGATATCCTTTTGCACGTGTGTGTGTGAGAGAAGGGGGGGGGGGGGGTGTATTTGGTATTCTGTTATATTCCAACTCCTGTGTTGTCTCTTTGACGGTGTGTGTGTACGTACAGCAGTGTGAGGAAGTTGGTGAAACTCAGCGCTGTTCAGTTCATGCTGAACAACCACACAGTAAGTACCCTGACCTTTGACTCTTCACCCTGACCCTTAACACTAACCACCTGAAACTCAATGTATGCTTTTTCATCCAGTTCTTTTCCCATAATGCCCTTATCCTTTCTCCTATGATGTCAGAGCGAGCACTTCTCCTTCCTGGGCGTGAACAACCAATCAAACCTCAGCGACATGAGGTGTCGCACCACGTTCTACACCGCACTGGGACGCCTGCTGATGGTCGACCTAGGTAGACACACACACACACACACACACACACACACACACACCACACACACACACACACACACACACACACCTACAGTCTACAGGATTATCAGTAATGATCTTATTTGGATAATTACAAACTTTTCATTCTTTCACCTAGGGCTGTGATGATACCAGTATCATATATTTTTTCCATGGTAAAAATGAAAACACGAAGCAGATCAAACTCGTTGGTCCTTTAAAACCTGTTGTATGTAAAATATAGTGTGCTATAGCTTGGAAAAATAAATCAATGTGACTCTGGATGACAAGATGATGATGTTTGTTTCCAACATTAGGGCTGTTTTCCTAAACAAGTTAAATCCACTTCGTGTGTTGGTCCCTTGCCGTGATACTGGTATCGTCCCAGCCCTACTTTCACTTTGTTTTCATCTTGTGTGTGTAGGTGAGGATGAGGACCAGTTTGAACAATTCATGCTTCCCCTAACGGCGGCGTTTGAAGCAGTGGCTCAGATGTTCAGCACCAACACATTCAACGAGCAGGAGGCGAAGAGGACGTTGGTAGGACTGGTCAGAGACCTGAGAGGTATCGCTTTTGCCTTCAACGCCAAGACCAGCTTTATGATGCTCTTCGACTGGATGTATCCTTTACTGACCCCTGACCTTTACGGACCAGGGGCCTGCTTAGGAGGTTGAAAGGTTAAAGAACGTTCAGATAGAAATGCATTGTGTAGAAGAGATATGACTGTCTGTCATAGAATAGGAAATCACTGTAGAGTTGTGAATTGCAAGTAGTGTTGTCCTTCACTTGAAGTCTCATTGGTGCACAGTGTTGTTCTTAACCCCTCCCCCAGCTACCCAGCCTACATGCCCATCCTGCAGAGAGCTATAGAGCTCTGGTACCACGTACCAGCATGCACCACTCCTGTCCTAAAGCTCATGGCTGAGCTAGTCCACAACAGGTACACAAACATTCATACAGTCAGAACCCTGACACTTCTCCCTCGACCTCTAACCCCTGACTTCCAACCCTTTGTAGGGATTAACACCAATTTCCTGAACAAGTGCCTTCCTGATTACCAAGATAAAAACATTTTTTTAAGTATCTCGAACAATAATATAACATTTCTATGCAACACTAATGCAAAAACAGAAAATATGCCATGCTAGAAACCTGCATTATTTAGGCTAGTCTCCAATAGAAAACGTCTACATGGCTTCTATAACTTACACTGCTACACACGACTTCTCCACGCAGTCACGGTAGGTCATTTCCATCCCAGGTTTCTCCTCTACAGTTTGTTCATTCAAATAACTATCCAAACGGCAGCTGTGTTGCACAACAGAGGCTCCAAAATATAAATTACTAACTACTGCTAACAAAACACCTAATACATTGTGTCTGCAAAAGCGCTCAAGGAAATTGACACTCGCAACATTGTTCCAAGTTGTTACACTAACAAAAGCAAGGGCACTGGCTTGACTAGAAGGTCAGATTCACATGGAATTGATCGGCAGCAGTCCATGGTGCGGATTCTACACAGTTTGCTTGTCTGTCACAGGGAAAATATCCAATGCTGCGCTAAACAAACAGTCACCACGTAAGTGAGTTTTCATAGTAAAAACAGCCATAATCTTTCCAAATTCCCCTGATAGCCAGACAGCTGCTCTGCAAGGGGAGAGGAAAGAGCCAACAAGCTGGGTGTCATCTTTCAGTCAACGGTAAAACGACCCTGTCATTTTCACTAGCTATAAGAACTAGTAGTTAAAACTATAGGTTACATAAACAAAATAGTGTGACGACTTTGAGAGAACTTTGAGTTGATTTAATTACAACAAATACAACAAGAAACCGTTAGATACCTGCAAGTGTTTCTCAATTTATAGTGATTAGAATTATGTCCGTTCCACAATTGCGGGTATTAAATGCTTTTAGATAGCATTTCTGGTTGGAAGGATCTCGGGATACTTGGCAAAGGCTTGCAATTTTCTCAGGATGGAAAATTGGTAAATGTTTGAGGAAAATATGAATCCTTAACTCTGTGTCTGTGTTTCCAGGTCACAGAGGTTACAATTTGATGTGTCATCACCCAACGGAATCCTGCTTTTCAGAGAAACCAGCAAGATGATCACCACCTATGGTACTACACTCACTGGAGCAATGTAATTGGTTGGTCAGCCACACATTTTTTTATATATTAATTCCCTTGGTTCTCTCTCTCCCCTTCTCCAGGTAACCGTATCCTGACCATTGGGGAGGTGCCTAAGGACCAGATGTACAGTGTGAAGCTGAAGGGTGTCAGTGTGTGTTTCTCCATGCTCAAGGCTGTGCTCTCTGGGAACTATGTCAACTTCGGGGTGTTCCGTCTCTATGGAGATGACGCACTGGACAACGCACTACAGACCTTCATCAAACTGCTGCTGTCCATACCACACAGCGACCTGCTGGTACACACACACACTCCTCTCCAACCCTCACAGCGAAGTACTTCCCTGAACATTCTAAATATGTCTGACAATGACAGTTTCAGCACACTTAATCTCCTTCTTTCTCCCTCCCCCCTTCTCTTTCTCCCTCCTCACTCCAGGACTATCCCAAGTTGAGCCAGTCGTTCTACAGTCTGTTGGAGGTGTTGACTCAGGATCACATGAACTTCATTGCTTCTCTAGAACCGCATGTCGTCATGTACATACTGTCATCTATCTCCGAGGGACTCACTGCACTGGGTAATGTATATACATACACACACTGCACCGAGAAATTATACATACACAGTATACCGCTGCACTGGGTAATGTATATACAGTTGAAGTCGGAAGTTTACATACACTTAGGTTGGAGTCATTAAAACTCGTTTTTCAACCACTCCACAAATTTCTTGTTAACAAACTATAGTTTTGGCAAGTCGGTTAGGACATCTACTTTGTGCATGACCCAAGTAATTTTTCCAACAATTGTTTACAGACAGATTATTTCACTTATAATTCACTGTATTACAAATCCAGTGGGTCAGAAGTTTACATACACTAAGTTGACTGTGCCTTTAAACAGCTTGGAAAATTTCAGAAAATTATGTAATGGCTTTAGAAGCTTCTGATAGGATAATTGTGAATTGGAGGTGTACCTGTGGATATATTTCAAGGCCTACCTTCAAACTCAGTGCCTTTTTATCATGAGAAAATCCAAAGAAATCAGTCAAGACCTGGTTCATCCTTGGGAGCAATTTCCAAATTCCTGAAGGTACCACGTTCAGCTGTACAAACAATAGTACGCAAGTATAAACACCATGGGACCACGTAGCCGTCATACCGCACAGGAAGGAGATGTGTTCTGTCTCCTAGAGATGAACTTACTTTGGTGTGAAAAGTACAAGTCAATCCCAGAACAACAGCAAAGGACCTTGTGAAGATGCTAGAGGAAAAAGGTACAAAAGTATCTACATCCACAGTAAAACAAGTCCTATATAAACATAACCTGAAAGGCCGCTCAGCAAGGAAGAAGCCACTGCTCCAAAACCGCCATAAAAAAGCCAGACTACGGTTTTCAATTGCACATGGGGACAAAGGTCATGCTTTTTGGAGAAATGTCCTCTGGTCTGATGAAAGAAAAATAGAACTGTTTGGCCATAATGACCATTGTTATGTTTGGAGGAAAAAGGGGGAAGCTTGCAAGCTGAAGAACACCATCCCAACCGTGAAGCACGGGGGTGGCAGCATCATGTTGTGGGGGTGCTTTGCTGCAGGAGGGACTGGTGCACTTCACAAAATAGATGGCATCATGAGGGATGAAAATTATGTGGATGCAACATCTCAAGACATCAGTCAGGAAGTTAAAGCTTGGTCGCAAATGGGTCTTCCAAATGGACAATGACCCCAAGTATACTTCCAAAGTTGTGGCACAATGGCTTAAGGACAACAAAGTCAAGGTATTGGGGTGGCCATCACAAAGCCCTGACCTCAATCCCATAGACAATTTGTGGGCAGAACTGAAAAAGCATGTGCGAGCAAGGAGGCCTACAAACCTGACTCAGTTACACCAGCTCTGCCAGGAGGAATGGGCCAAATTCACCCAACTTATTGTGGGAAGCTTGTGGAAGGCTACCCTAAACGTTTGACCCAAGTTAAACAATTTAAAGGCAATGCTACCAAATAATAATTGAGTGTATGTAAACTTCTGACCCACTGGGAATGTGATGAAAGAAATAAAAGCTTAAATAAATCATTCTCTCTACTATTATTCTGACATTTCGCATTCTTAAAATAAAGTGGTGATCCTAACTGACCTAAGACAGGGAATATTTACTAGGATATAATGTCAGGAATTGTGAAATACTGAGTTTAAATGTATTTGGCTAAGGTGTATGTAAACTTCCGACTTCAGCTGTACATACACACACTGCACCAGGAAATGGTACATATACAGTATACCACTGCACCGGGTGATATATACAGTGACTTCAGAAAATGTTCACACCCCTTGACTTTTGTTGTGTTGCAAAGTGAGATTAAAACATATTTAATTGTCATTTTTCATCAACGATCTACACACAACATTCATGTTAGAATTTTTCTTCAACTTTGACATCTATAAAAAATTCATGAAAAATAAAACGCTAATATATCTTGATTCGATTCAACCCCCTGAGTCCATACATGTTAGAATCACATTTGGCAGCGATTACAGCTGTGAGTCTTTCTGGGTAAGTCTCTTAAGAGTTTTGCACACCTGGATTGTACAGTATTAGCCCATTTTAATGATTTTAAAATTCTTCCATCTCTTTTTAGTTGGTTGTTGATCATTGCTAGACAACCATTTTCAGGCCTTGCCATTAGATTGTCAAGCTGATTTAAGTCAAAACTGTAACTAGGCCATTCAGGAACATTTAATGTCATCTTGGTAAGCAACTCCAGTGTAGATTTGGCCTTGTGTTTTAGGTTATTGTCCTGCTGAGGTTGAATTTGTGGTTGAAATTTGTTTGAAATTTACTGCTCGACTGAGGAACCTTACAATTATCTATATGTGTTGGGTATAATCGTGTTAAACAATAGCTGTCATCCAAGGTGGCTACTTATATTTGAAGAATCTCAAATATAAAATATATTTAGATTTAACACTTTTTGGTTACTACATGATTCTATATGTTATTTCATAGTTTTGATGTCTTCTATTATGTAGAAAATAGTAATAATAAAGAAAACCCCTTGTATCAGTAGGTTTGTCCAGACTTTTGACTGGTACTGTATATAACATTCTATTGGTTTCAAGAATTTTGTATAATTTTAAGTAGAACAATTTTAGGTTTTGAATCTGGCGTCGTTTTGCCTATCAGTTCATAAACCATGTAATCAGTACATCAAAATCTCTTAACTATTTTTCAATCTATATGGCACAGCTGTCAATTTTTTTGGTCCTTAAATGAAACTGGTATACTTAAAAAAGATATATATTCATCACCATTTTCTTTAACCAATGTTGGTCTTTAATGCAGGGCCGACAGACAAGTTCCTTACTTTTCCCCCTTCCACTTGCCTCTTCCATTTTTGCAGTAATGCTGCAAATTTGGGTAGAGCAGACATTTCCATATTTTTGTTAGCTGCATGTGTGACAACTCCACCAGTCCTATTTATGATATAATTTACAAAGATTATACTTTATTTTTATTTTTTTCAATTAGTATATTTACGTTTAACCACTTTGTTGTATTATTTGTTCTGTCTTTTCTGGTGGATTAAACTGAAATTGCAACCAACTTTTTTTTTATGGCTTGTTTTAAAAA
Source organism: Salmo salar (assembly GCF_965601325.2). Lineage (NCBI taxonomy): Eukaryota > Metazoa > Chordata > Actinopteri > Salmoniformes > Salmonidae > Salmo > Salmo salar. The sequence continues at coordinate 97,452,513 of NC_138303.1, read as the reverse complement.
TAGCGATATTTTGGAGATTTCATTTTCAAATAACTGAAAGTGAGAGGTTGTAATCTGAATAAAGGGAAAAAGGCCGTTCTTGAACATGGCGTGAGACATTCTTACTAATCTGCTAGAGAACCAGTTGGAATTTAACTATAACTTTTGTATGACTGACACCTTTTAGTGAGAGGTTTAATGCTTTAATATTTAGTCATTTTTGCCCTCCAAATTCATATTCATTTTATAAATAGGCCTGTTTAATGTTGTGTGGCTTGCCATTCCAAATAAAGTTGAATATGTTTTGCTCATATAATTTAAAAAGCAGGTCACTAGGTGTAGGCAAAACCATACGCAAATAGGTAAACTGTGATATGACTAAAGAGTTAATCAGGGTGAGTATTCCACAAATAGACAGGCATTTTCCTTTCCATGGCAGCAAGATCTTAACTATTTTTGCTAACTTTCTATTAAAATGTATTGTACTGAGATCATTTCTTTCTTTTGGATATGTATACTGAGTATGTACACATCATCATCAGACCATTTTATTGGTAAACTACACAGTAATTTAAAAGTTTTATTTTTTTTGTGACCCAATACATAATATAGTACACTTATCACACTTTGGTTGTAATCCAGAGAGGTTAGAAAAGTATCTTGATCCTCTATTAGGCTGTGGAGTGATCCAAATTGTGGATTTAAAAGAAAGCTTGAATCATCGGCGTACAATGACACCTTTTTGTTTTTAAGCCCTGGATTTCTAATCCCTTGATATTATTGTTGGATCTGATTTTAATAGCTAACATTTCAATGGCCATAATAAATAGATATGCCGATAGTGGACAACGTTGTTTTACTTCTCTTGACAGATTAAAACTTTCTGAGAAGTAGCCATTATTTACTATTTTACACCTAGGGTTACTATACATAACTTTAACCCATTTTATAAGAGATTCCCCAAAATTGAAATATTCCGGGCAGTTATATATAAACTGCAGTTGTACTTTATCAAAAGCCTTTTCAAAGTCAGCTATGAAAACCAGGCCTGGTTTCCCTGATATTTCATTGTGTTCTATTGTTTCCAGTAGTTGCCTTATATTATCTCCAATGTATCGTCCATGTAAAAAACTTGTCTGATTAGGTAATGTATGTGCCAATTAGTTGATGGTCCGACTGCATTCTGTCCCCTACCAACACTTTATTTATTTATTATTTACTTGATGACCTTGGTGGGGGCACCCCACCAGAATCCCCACCGGCTAGGTACAAGGTCATCAAGGTACTCATTAGCAGCTTTGAGAAATTCCTTGTATATTATGCTCACCCATCAGGGGGCTCTGGCTTTGTTGGACCAATCCTGCCAGGCAGGCTCAGAATCTTGAGGGGGCGGTGCTGCTCTAGAAGGTCTCTGACTGCATTTATCTTTTTGTTTTGGCTGCGTATAGGCTACTTACAGTAGGCCCATAAAACAGATCAGGACTTCTCCTTAGTGTATGGGTCTCTCAGGTGGCTGTATAGGGTTGTGGACTGTTCCATCATGATAGGACAATAAATAAATCAACTATATTTATAATTTATTTTAAAATGACTAACGTGTGTTGTAGATACTATGGTGTGTACTGGGTGTTGTTCCAGTCTGGACCATATCGCCACCTACCTGTTCAAACAGGTAACCTCTCCCTCTGTTCATCTGTAATCTATTAATATCATTTTATACATACATGTATGTACATATATTGATGCTAATGTATTGTTTCTGTTTAGCTGTCTCGCTCCACTAAGAAACGGCCTGTTGCCATGGCAACAGACGAACGCTTCCTACACATCATGCAGCAACACCCAGAGATGATCCAACAGGTACACACACCCCAAACACACACACACACACCGATCTCGCTCTCTCGCACACTCACTCACACTAATCATTCTGTGTGTTTGTCCTACAGATGCTGTCCACAGTGTTGAACATCATCATCTTTGAGGACTGCAGGAACCAGTGGTCCATGTCCAGACCTCTACTGGGCCTCATCCTGCTCAACGAGAAGGTACAGGTACACAACCACATCCACACACCCATTATCCAACCATTCCCTGGAAGACGTGGAAATTGTTGCTGAGTGGACTATCCTGGCTAAAAAAAGGAAAGAAAAAAACCTAACACACCAGCCTCGTCCTGTGTGGGTCTCCATTCCTGCAGTATTTTGCCGATCAGAGAACATTCTTTTTTTGTGTGTGTGTGTAGTATTTTGCAGACCTGAGGAACAGCATTGTGAACAGCCAGCCTCCAGAAAAGCAGCAGGCCATGCATCTCTGCTTTGAGAACCTGATGGAGGGGATAGAACGCAACCTGCTAACCAAGAACAGAGACAGGTACACACAATTCCATTGACTGTGTGTGCGCGCTCACTTTGTGTGTGTGTGTGGTAACTTTGTTTTTTAACTGTGTGTATATTAATCTGTGCAGGTTCACCCAGAACCTCTCGGTGTTCCGGAGGGAGGTGAACGACAGCATGAAAAACTCTTCATACGGAGTCAACACCAATGACATGATGAGCTGACATTCCACACACGCACACCTGCTCCACACAGAGCAGCTTCCCAAAACTCAACCCCCTCCACTCCTCCTCTCACCCCTCTTCCTCTTCTCACCCCCTCTTCCTCTCCCTTGTGGTTCCACCCCCCTTTTTATAGAAGCCTATATAAATATACAGACCTATTTTAAAGCCAGTCTGTAGAGGTCACCCTGCTACTCGCTGGGAGGAGAGGAGGATGAGGATATCTCTACACACTCTGGAGGGAGAGAATCTGCTGGGGGGATGAAGGTGAAAAGGGAGAAGCCGGTAAATGTAGTTCTCTGCTTCTGCCTGCCTTGTATAGAAACACAACAAATCAAGTGTACATTTTTTTTCATAACATTTTGAACAATGTTTATATTGATTGAATTTAAAACACAAAATGAGAAATGTGTGATTGAACTTTTTACAGTGTAGTGAGTCAGTGCACCTGTCTGTCTGTGTGTGGGGGGAAAAAACTTTCTACGGGGGATGAGAGGAGCGAGAAAGTAGAGAGCACTAGAGCTGTGAAGGGGTAGAGACAAAGAGAGTGAGAAACTGTCCATTTTGCACATTTTCCTCTGGCCCTCTGATTTGAGTGATGTAAATACCCACCACTGTTACTCCCTAGGCACTGCCCCTAGACACCACCTTTACTCTCTATGCACTGTCCAAAGCCCCTAGACACCACCTTTAGCCCCTAGACATTTAAGCCTAGAAAATAATTGGTTGGGTGTAGGTGTGGGGCAGGGTTATGGGAGTAGGTTTGGGTTAAGGTCATGCTCCACTTTACCCTCTGGTAGGCTGGTTGGAGCTGACACTAACCTCAGGGGAGTCGGTTGGGTTAGGGGAGAGTGAAGTGTCTCAGCATGCTAGCTAGTGTGTAGGGGTCACAGATCTGATAACAGAAAGGAGCGTGGCTGCAGTCTATCTCTGGAGTAGGTGTGACTCAGAGTGTGTGTGTGCGCGCGTGGCCTCTCGTGGTGCTGTAAAGGAGCGGTGCGCTCCAGACAGAACCTTCCAGGACATTCTAGAACGTTCAGCTCTCGTTTCCGAGCTCCCTGAAGGATAGTTTATTTCTAATTGAGAAACTAAAGAAGAATGCAACCTTTTGTAGAACAGAGAGCTGTGTATTACAGGGAAATGGGTGGTAAGAAAAAGACAGAACTGTGTATTAAAGAGATGTGGGTTCAGAGTTCATTAGCAACTTGTGCTACTCTACAGGTGTTGCTGCTAACTGTTTGTGACAACTAGCTCATCTCTAACAATGTTGATTTGACTTCCTGGTTTATTGTTTTGGTTCCCTAAAGTGTGTGTGTGTGTGTGTGTGTGTGTGTGTGTGTGTGTGTGTGTGTGTTGGATCGGTACCTTGGTTCTCTGATGTGAGTGTGTGTTGGATCGGTAGTTTGGTTGAGTTGTGTGGATGTCTGCTACATATTATAGTGTCGGCATTGTGACTGCAAATAAACGTTATTTGGTTTGTATACTGTGCTGTCACTGTTTCACTGCACAACATGGGTCATGTCTTTAGTGTGTGGTGAAGACTAGCAAGGTATTGTCTTCATAAGGATTTATCTGAAACACAGGCTACAGGTTGATTTTTGACATCCATTTATTCAGATTCAGGTATAAAAAAAAAAAATATATAGTTGAAGTCGGAAGTTTACATACACTTAGGTTGGAGTCATTTAAAACTTGTTTTTCAACCACTCCACAAATCTCTTGTTAATAAACTATACTTTTGGCAAGTCGGTTAGGACATCTACTTTGTGCAGGACACAAGTCATTTTTCCAACAATTCATTACAGACAGATTATTTCACTTATAATTCACTGAATCACAATTCCAGTGGGTCAGAAGTTTACCTGTGCCTTTAAACAGCTTGGAGAATTCCAGAAAATTGTGTCATGGCTTTAGACGCTTCTGATAGGCTAATTGACATCATTTGAGTCAATTGGAGGTGTACCTGTAATTCAAGGCCTACCTTCAAACTCAGTGCCTCTTTGCTTGACATCATGGGAAAATCAAAATAAATCAGCCAAGACCTCTGAAAAAAAATAGTAGACCTCCACAAGTCTGGTTCATCCTTGGGAGCCATTTCCAAACGCCTGAAGGTACCACGTTCATCTGTACAAACAATAGTATAAACACCATGGGACCACGCAGCCGTCATACCGCTCAGGAAGGAGACACGTTATGTCTCCTAGAGATGAACGTACTTTGGTGCGAAAAGTGCAAATCAATCCCAGAACAACAGCAAAAGACCCTGTGAAGATGCTGGAGGAAACGGGTACAAAAGTATCTATATCCACAGTAAAATGAGTCCTATATCGACATAACCTGAAAGGCCGCTCAGCAAGGAAGAAGCCACTGCTCCAAAACCACCATTAAAAAAAGCCAGACTACGGTTTGCAACTGCACATGGGGACAAAGATTGTACTTTTTGGAGAAATGTCCTCTGGTCTGATGAAACAAAAATAGAACTGTTTGGCCATAATGACCATTGTTATGTTTGGAGGGAAAAGGGGGAGGATTGCAAGACGAAGAACACCATCCCAACCATGAAGCACGGGGGTGGCAGCGTCATGTTGTGTGGGTGCTTTGCTGCAGGAGGGACTGGTGCACTTCACAAAATAGATGGCATCATGAGGGATGAAAATTATGTGGATATATTGAAGCAACATCTCAAGACATCAGTCAGGAAGTTAAAGCTTGGTCGCAAATGGGTCTTCCAAATGGAGAATGACCGCAAGTATACTTCCAAAGTTGTGGCACAATGGCTTAAGGACAACAAAGTCAAGGTATTGGAGTGGCCATCACAAAGCCCTGACTTCAATCCTATAGAAAATTTGTGGGCAGAACTGAAAAAGAGTGTGCGAACAAGGAGGCCTACAAACCTGACTCAGTTACACCAGCTCTGTCAGGAGGAATGGGCCAAAATTCACCCAACTTATTGTGGGAAACTTGTGGAAGGCTACCTGAAACGTTTGACCCAAGTTAAAGGCAATGCTACCAAATACTAATTGAGTGCATGTAAACTTCTGACCCACTGGGAATGTGATGAAAAATAAAAGTTGAAAGTCATTCTCTACTATTATTCTGACATTTCACATTCTTAAAATAGTGGTAAGCCTAACTGACCTAAGACAAGGAATCTTTACTAGGATTAAATGTCAGGAATTGTGAAACACCTTAGCCAAATACATTTAAACTCAGTTTATGTAAACTTCCGACTTCAACTGTGTGTATGTGTGTGTGTGTGTGTATAAAAACATATGACGAGGCCAGTCCGAAGGTAGAAACCAAATGCAGTTGGATACACTGGGTAAATCTGAAAGAACACCCTATTTCTTATTTAGTGCACAACTGCTAGCCAGAACTCTGGTCATAAGTGGTTCACTATAGAGAATATGGTGCCATTTGAAAGACGTTTACAACTTTGTACAAGGACATACGCAATCCCAGAAGTGCTTGGCACAAATAAGAGGAAAGCTAATTACATATAGCTACGATGCTCAGTTTAGACATCAGTACACACACACACTTGTGGGATGCAGGCTGGTGTGTGTGTGTGGAGGGAGGGGGGGTGGACTTCTGGGCCATGTTCAGTAAGCAAATGTTGCAGATAGAAATACTGTGAATTGTTTGTTGTACATATTTATCTTAACATGCCCTGTGATGTATTACACAGATTGTTGCAAAACGTTCTGCAACAAACCATTTATTCCAAACAGAAAACGAGTTTCTATTGTAAAAATTCAGGTAGCTCCCTCCAGGTTTAGTTTTGGTTCTTAAATGTTTTCTGTTGCAAGACGTAAAGAATATATCCCTGCTGAACGCGCCCCTGGTCAAGTTTCCAGTAGACCACCTATGTTGTCAACAAGGTGGGTAACCACAGGAAAAGTTTGTAAGGAGATGGTGGTGTGTCAAGTATTGGGTATGTTTACACTAGTAACCAGGGCTGTTGAAACTTTCTCTGTGTTAGAGGTGGTGGTGGTAGGGTTTATAAAGGGTGTTTACCTGATACACAGGGCTGACAACTTTCTCTGTGTTAGAGGTGGTGGTGGTGGTAGGGGTTATAAAGGGTGTTTACCTGGTACACAGGGCTGACAACTTTCTCTGTTACTGGGTTAGAGGTAATAGCAGGTTGGGTTATAGGGTATGGGTTTACGAAGGCTGCTTTTTAGCCTGGAAAACAGGGGTGTTGAATCCTTCTCTGTTCCTAGCGATCTCGATGGCAAAGAACTGGATCCTGGTGGCTGCAGGGACAATAAGGCCATTGTTAAATACTCATGATAACTAAAAATCCAGGTGAATATTCATAATAAAAAAAGAGAAGGCCTGCACACTTATGCTCCTAATTAGTGACAACATTTCTTGTGTAATAGTGACTGAACATACCAAATATGGTGTTTTCCTCTGTGTAGTCCTTCACACAGTCAAGTCGTAGCAGAGTCCCATAGTTAAAGTCCTCCACCACTCCGTCAAACTGGTTACAGAATGGACGCCACTTCTATTGATGCCAATACAGAGGTGAGGTTAGTTTCTCTCACACACACACCCACCCACCCACCCACTCTTCATCTGTCCCTCTTATCTCTGACTCCTGTAACACACATTGTCCTCTACCTCTTTGGCCTCTGCCGTCTTGAGCATGTCTGGGTCCAAGTTCTTAATGTTGAGATCTGAGAAGGATTCTTTGAAGGATGCATAGATCCGGTCATCCACCTTGGTCAACTTCAGATTACTGGGGTCTACCGACGAGATCAGCTACAGTACACACACATTATTAGCTAGAGGGGAGAGGACTAGATCAGTGCAATGTGGCTGCTAGTATTGATAATATGCTCCAACTGGTGCAGGTACTTGTGAGTAAGAGATACTCACATTGAAGTAGATCTCTGCGTGATTGTAAGCCTTCATCGCCCACATCACTTCCAGTTGAGGCTAAGACACATGCACCCATACACAGGTTAGCTAACTGACACTACAATTATACTGTGTTGAGTGTGTCAGAGGATGGAAAACCTCAATAGACCGTGTGTTGTCAACTCACATCGTTCCCATAAGCCTCAGCTGGTAGAGACAGAGCCTGTGCAGCTGCTGTAGCTCCCTCCATGCCCTGAATAACATGATATAACAGAATCATTAACATTATCATTACAATTGCTCCTTTACACTAGCTTTGGGACACAACACAGGAGTCTGTATTGGTTGGACTCCCTGAGTTGTGAATCGTTCTGATGGGTGGCAATGGAAAATAACCCTACCAAAATATAGCCGGCTACACCAAAAAATAATTTCCTGTCAACGAAAGCATATAATCTCTAGGAACTCGATTTACCAGACGTAAAGTGAAATGTGACCCTCGCTATTAAATAAAGGTCTGAATTCAACTTGAACTACACCAAGTGCGTGGTTTAATGGCAGCCCGCTGTCTAACTCAACAGGAATTCAAGTTTGATTCAGACATTGGCTCTATTTACTCATTTGAAAACGCTAATTAGCATCAAAGTAGACCATGCAAAACTACACATTTCTGCAAACTCCTGCATATCATCTCTCGCTGACACCTTTGCTATATATACACATACACACGTCACCTTGTCCAGAGAGAGATTTACATGGTTATCAAAACGTCACGCCTGGGTAAGCCTACACGAAACACAGCCCTTATTTTAGGTGTTTGTAAAATTCCCTATGGGAAAAATTAATGGTGGAAAAAAACGATTGAAACCTGTTTGACTACTAGGTTTTATGGGTATGATGACACCTCCACCGTGGGGCTCTATATTGTGGTAGGTATTTTCCATCCCCACGGACCAGAACGATTCACAACTCAGGTAGTCCGAACAATACAGACTTCCGATGCTGTGTCCCAAAGCTAGTTCACACCCTAAATAATACGACGAAATGTTGGCATTATCAATTCAATATTACTGTTATTGCTATAGTCTAATAATGGTATTAAAACATGTTCAATTCAATCAATGTTGTTCCCGTTTAGGAAGAAGCACTACTACAAATAAAAATGCAGCATATACTTTAAGAATTCACATACAGCTACTCTCTACCGGTATATGACATGTACATTAAATTCAAATACAGTTATTCAACCGTGTGGATTCTCACCAGAGAAGCAAGTCCATTTCCCGACGCCATAGCTGTAAACCCCTGACCCGATGACGTCACATCGTTCTGCTTAAAGGGCCCACGCCTTGTCTCCTTTCCTATATCTGCTGTGACATCTGGGACTGGTTAAAGCTAAATTCTCGTATTCATTGTTCACCATGTTGCTTCTTATCCACTTGTTGTCAGATAGGCTAGGAGAGGGAAGGAGCTGGGGAGAGAAGAGTAAAAGAGAGGAGGAGACGAGAGAGAAGAGAGGACGCACTCACACCCTCCCACCAGTCTCCTCGATATCTAGGAGCGCGCTTAAACTGACAGGCTCCCGCCCATGGCACGCGACTGATGGGATTTCGGGATGCTCGATCTGTTCGCGTCACTAGCTGGAGTGTTATTTTGTTGATGACGGCGGATTGATTGGCAGGTAAGATTAGATCATTTGATTCCATTTTGTTATTAGTTACGTTTATAAAGACATTACACTTGACTAGGGACTGTTGTATTCTAGGTCGGTCTGAGGGGTAAGGTCGTCTAGGAAGGGTTAATAATATCATTTTGTCATGGGGTATTTTCAGCACATTTCATATAAACAATTCAAGATCTTGTCTTCTAGATCGCCTCTCATTCCCCGTCGTGGGAATTTATCGATGAAAGGCCGCATGACGTTGTTATTATAGGCCTACTGGATAGGGAGGATATAAATTATAGGCTTATACAGTATGTGATGTACAACTAATAGTCTATAGCCGATATGAGCCTATGTTCATCTGTTGCGTCGATGTTTATCTATTATGAGGCTATATTGTAAAAAAGTTTTATTAGAACAGTAAAGCAAATATGACTCCATGAAAGCCACACCAATAACCGTTAGCCAGACAAGCCAGGCGTGCATAGGCCATCAGACAATTCTGACAAAAGCCAGATGGGCTGCACCATTATTTTGGTGTGTGGGCTGATCGGAATTGACACACACACACACATATTTTTATGTGTACTCATTCTAGGGTTTTTCTTTATTTGTACTATTTTCTACATTATATAATAATTGTGAAGACATCAAAACTATGAAATAACAAATATGCAATCATGTAGTAATCTAAAAAGTGTTAAACAAATCAAAATATATTTTATACTTGAGATTCTTAAAAGTATCCACCCTTTGCCTTGATGACAGCTTTGCACACTATTGGCAGTCTCAACCAGCTTCATGAGGTAGTCACCTGGAATGCATTTCAATTAACAGGTGTGTCTTAAGTTAATTTGTGCTATTTCTTTCCTTAATGCATTTGAGCCAATCAGTTGTGTTGTGACAAGGTAGGGGTGGTATACAGAAGATAGCCCTATTTGGTAAAAGACCAAGTCCATATTATGACAAGAACAGCTCAAATATTAGGAGACAGTCCATCATTACTTTAAGACATGAAGGTCAGCCAATGCAGAACATTTCAAGAACTTTGAAAGTTTCATCAAGTGCAGTCGCAAAAACCAAAAAGCGCTATGATGAAACTGGCTCTCATGAGGACCGCCACAGGGAAGGAAAGACCCAGAGTTACATCTGCTGTAGAGGATATGTTCATTAGAGTTACCAGCCTCAGAAATTGCAGCCCAAATAAATGCTTCACAGAGTTCAAGTAACAGACACATCTCACCATCAACTGTTCAGAGGAGACTGCGTGCATCAGGCCTTCATGGTCAAATTGCTGCAAAGAAACCCCACCAAAGGACACCAATAAGAAGAAGAGACTTGCTTGCGCCAAGAAACACAAACAATGGACATTAGACTGGTGGAAATCTGTCCTTTGGTCTGATGAGTCCAAATTTGAGATTTTTGGTTCCAACCACCGTGTCTTTGTGAGACGCAGAGTAGGTGAGGGGATGATCTCCGCATGTGTGGTTCCCATCATGAAGCATGGAGGAGGAGGTGTGATGGTCTGGGGGTGCTTTTCTGGTGAAACTGTCAGGGATTTATTTAGAATTCAAGGCACACTTAACCAGCATGGTTACCACAGCATTCTGCAGCGGTACGCCATCCCACCTGGTTTGCACTTAGTGGGACTATCATTTGTTTTTCAACAGGACAATGACCCAACACACCTCCAGGCTGTGTAAGTGCTATTTGACCAAGAAGGAGAGTGATGGAGTGCTGCATCAGATGACCTGGCCTTCACAATCACCCGACTTCAACCCAATTGAGATGGTTTGGGATGAGTTGGACCGCAGAGTGAAGGAAAAGCAGCCAATAAGTGCTCAGCATATGTGGGAACTCCTTCAAGACTGTTGGAAAATAATTCCAGGTGAAGCTGGTTGAGAGAAGCCAAGAGTGTGCAAAGCTGTCATCAAGGCAAAGGGTGGCTACTTTGAAGAATCTCAAATATATTTAAGCTATTTTAGGACATTCAATTTACTGTTGGATGGCTACTAGCAGTGGGTATTATATTTAAGGTTAGCGATCTAGTGTATGTGTTTTTTTAGTTTCCACTCCCTCATGTGTTTAACTCCAAATTAATTAGCCTATGAAATTAGTGAACATAAAGACGTATGTAATTCATCTCTCTGGAGTCCTATTTTTACAGTAAAATATAGCAATTATAGTCTAATTGTCAACCCTAACAGAATTCATGTCAATCACTGGATTAGGTTGAACAAAATAGAGAAAGTGAGAGAGACCGCATTAACCGCCCTGTAGCACTCACTTCCGTCATCATGAAGTGCTTTGAGAGACTAGTCAAGGACCATATCACCTCCACCCTAGACCCACTCCAATTTGCTTACCGACCCAATAGGTCCACAGACGACGCAATCGCCATCACACTGCACACTGCCCTAACCCATCTGGACAAGAGGAATACCTATGTAAGAATGCTGTTCATCGATTACAGCTCAGCATTTAACACCATAGTACCCTCCAAACTCGTCATTAAGCTCGAGACCCTGGGTCTCGACCCTGCCCTGTGCAACTGGGTCCTGGACTTCCTGACGGGCCGCCCCCAGGTGGTGAGGGTAGGTAACAACATCTCCACCCCGCTGATCCTCAACACTGGGGCCCCACAAGGGTGCGTTCTCAGCCATCTTCTGTACTCCCTGTTCACCCACGACTGCGTGGCACGCACGCATCCAACTCAATCAAGTTTGCAGACGACACTACAGTGGTAGGCTTGATTACCAACAACGACGAGACGGCCTACAGGGAGGAGGTGAGGGCCCTCGGAGTGTGGTGTCAGGAAAATAACCTCGCACTCAATGTCAACAAAACAAAAGAGATGATCGTGGACTTCAGGAAACAGCAGAGGGAGCAGCCCCCTGTCTACATTGACGGGACAGTAGTGGAGAGGGTGGAAAGATTTAAGTTCCTCGGCGTACATATCACGGACAAACTGAAATGGTCCAGACAGCGTGGTGAAGAAGGCGCAGCAGCACCTCTTCAACCTCAGGAGGCAGAAGAAATTCGTCACGCTGTCACCAAAAACACTCACAAACTTTTACAGATGCACAATCGAGAGCATCCTGTCGGGCTGTATCACCGCTTGGTACGGCAACTGCTCCGCCCATAACCGGAAGGCTCTCCAGAGGGTAGTGAGGTCTGCACAACGCATCACCGGGGGCAAACTACCTGCCCTCCAGGACACCTACACCACCCGATGTCACAGGAAGGCCAAAAAGATCATCAAGGACAACAACCACCCGAGCCACTGCCTGTTCACCCCGCTAACATCCAGAAGGCGAGGTCAGTACAGGTGCATCAAAGCTGGAACCGAGAGACTGAAAAACAGCTTCTATCTCAAGGCCATCAGACTGTTAAACAGCCATCACTAACATTGAGAGGCTGCTGCCAACATACTGACTCAACTCAAGCCACTTTAATAATGGGAAAATTGATGTAATCAATTTATCACTTGCCACTTTATTTATATTAGATAATGTTTACATAACCTACATTATTCATCTCATATGTATATACTGTACGCCATACCATCTACTGCATCTTGCCATAATTAGATGTATCACTAGCCACTTTAAACAATGCCACTTTATATAATGTTTTCATAACCTACATTACTCATCTCATATGTATATACTGTACTCTATACCATCTACTGCATCTTGCCATCCTAATGTAATGTATCACTAGCCACCTTAAACAATGCTGCTTTATGTTTTCATACCCTACAATGCTCATCTCATATGTATATACTGTACTCCATACCATCTACTACATCTTGCCTATGCCGTTCGGCCATCACTCATTTATATATTTTTATGTACATATTCGTATTCATTCCTTTACACTTGTGTGTACAAGGTAGTTGTTGTGGAATTGGTAGATTACTTGTTAGATATTACTGCATGGTCGGAACTAGATGCACAAGCATTTCGCTACACTTGCATTAACACCTGCTAACCATGTTTATGTGACAAATAAATTTGATTTGATATGCGTCAAAAGCAACCTTGGGAAAATCCTCTGCATTATCATTAACAGCAGACTCAGCAGCATACATTTCCTCAGTGAAAACAATGTATTGAGCAAATGTCAATTGTTAAATTTTTTAACCAAATTCCCGTACAAAAGACCATGTATTCACCTTGCACACCCTAATTGACAACGAAACAAATCAAAACAAAGGCAAAGTCTTCTCATGCTTTTGATTTCAAAAAAGCTTTTCACTCAGTTTGGCATGAGGGTCTGCTATACAAATTGATTTAAAGCTGTGTTTGGGGAAAACATATCACATTATAAAATCCATGTGCACAAACAATAAGTGTGCGGTTAAAATAGACAAAAAACACATTTCTTCCACCGGGCTGTGGGGTGAAACATGGATGCAGCTTGAGTCCCACCCTCTTCAACATGTATATCAACGAAGTGGCGAGAGCACTAGAACGGTCTGCAGGACCCAGCCTCACCCTACTAGAATCTGAAGTCAAGTGTCTACTGTTTGCTGATGATCTGGTGCTGTCCCCAGGCCTACAGCAGCACCTAGATATTTTGCACAGATTCTGTCAGACCTGGACCCTGACACTAAATCTCAGTAAGATTAAAATAATGGTGTTCCAAAAAAGGTCCAGTTGCCAGGACCACAAATACAAATTCCATCTAGACACCGTTGCCCTAGAGCACACAAAAAACGATACGTACCTCGGCCTAAACATCAGTTAACTTCCACAAAGCTGTGAACGATCTGAGAGACAAGGCAAGAAGGGCCTTCTATGCCATAAAAAGGAACATAAAATTTGATATACCAATTAGGATCTGGCAAAAAAATTATTCAGTTATCAGAATCAGTTATAGAACCCATTGCCCTTTATGGTTGTGAGGTCTGGGGTCTGCTCACCAACCAAGAATTAACTAAAAGGGACAAACACCAAATTGAGACCTCATGCAGAATTATGCAAAAATATATTCTGTGTACAACGTAAAACACCAAAAAATTGCATGAAGAGCAGAATTAGTCCGATACCCGCTAATTATAAAAATCCAGAAAAGAGCTGTTAAATTCTACAAACACCTAAAAGGAAGCGATTCCCAAACCTTCCAGAACAAAGCCATCACCTACAGCGAGATTAACCTGGACAAGAGTCCCAAAAGCAAGCTGGTCCTGGGGCTCTGTTCACAAACACAAACAGACCCCACAGAGCTCCAGGACAGCAATACAATTAGACCCAAACAAATCATGAGACAATAAAAAGATAATTACTTGACACATTGGAAAGAAGTAACAGAAAAATGGAACAAACTAGAATGCTATTTGTCCCTAAAGAGAGAGTACACAATGGCAGACCCAAAATTAAGGAACCTTTGACTATGTACAGACTCAGTGAGCATAGCTTTGCTATTGAGAGAGGCCGCCGTAGGCAGACCTGGCTCTAGAGAAGACAAGCTATATGCACACTGCTCACAAAATGAGGTGGAAACTGATCTGCACCTCCTAACCGCCTGCCAGATGATAACCATATGAGAGACACATATTTCCCTCAGATTACACAGACCCGCAAAGAATTCGAAAACAAACCCAATTTTGATAAACTCCCATATCTATTAGGTGAAATACCAGTGTGCAAACACAGCAGCAATATTTGTGACCTGTTGTAACAAGAAAAGGGCAACCACTGAAGAACAAACACCATTGTAAATACAACCTATATATATACTGCTCAAAAAATAAAGGGAACACTTAAACAACACAATGTAACTCCAAGTCAATCACACTTCTGTGAAATCAAACTGTCCACTTAGGAAGCAACACTGATTGACAATACATTTCACATGCTGTTGTGCAAATGGAATAGACAACAGGTGGAAATTATAGGCAATTAGCAAGACACCCCCAATAAAGGAGTGGTTCTACAGGTGGTAACCACAGACCACTTCTCAGTTCCTATGCTTCCTGGCTGATGTTTTGGTCACTTTTGAATGCTGGCGGTGCTTTCACTCTAGTGGTAGCATGAGACGGAGTCTACAACCCACACAAGTGGCTCAGGTAGTGCAGCTCATCCAGAATGGCACATCAATGCAAGCTGTGGCAAGATGGTTTGCTGTGTCTGTCAGCGTAGTGTCCAATGCATGGAGGCGCTACCAGGAGACAGGCCAGTACATCAGGAGACGTGGAGGAGGCCGTAGGAGGGCACAACCTAGCAGCAGGACCGCTACCTCCGCCTTTGTGCAAGGAGGAGCAGGAGGAGCACTGCCAGAGCCCTGCAAAATGACCTCCAGCAGGCCACAAATGTGCATGTGTCTGCTCAAATGGTCAGAAACAGACTCCATGAGGGTGGTATGAGGGCCCGACGTCCACAGGTGGGGGTTGTGCTTACAGCCCAACACCGTGCAGGTCGTTTGGCATTTGCCAGAGAACACCAAGTTTGGCAAATTCGCCACTGGCACCCTGTGCTCTTCACAGATGAAAGCAGGTTCACACTGAGCACATGTGACAGACGTGACAGTCTGGAGACGCCGTGGAGAACGTTCTGCTGCCTGCAACATCCTCCAGCATGACCGGTTTGGCGGTGGGTCAGTCATGGTGTGGGGTGGCATTTCTTTGGGGGGCCGCACAGCCCTCCATGTGTTCGCCAGAGGTAGCCTGACTGCCATTAGGTACCGAGATGAGATCCTCAGACCCCTTGTGAGACCATATGCTGGTGCGGTTGGCCCTGGGTTCCTCCTAATGCAAGACAATGCTAGACCTCATGTGGCTGGAGTGTGTCAGCAGTTCCTGCAAGAGGAAGGCATTGAGGCTATGGACTGGCCCGCCCGTTCCACAGACCTGAATCCAATTGAGCACATCTGGGACATCATGTCTCGCTCCATCCACCAACACCACTTTGCGCCACAGACTGTCCAGGAGTTGGCGGATGCTTTAGTCCAGGTCTGGGAGGAGATCCCTCAGGAGACCATCCGCCACCTCATCAGGAGCATGCCCAGGCATTGTAGGGAGGTCATACAGGCACGTGGAGGCCACACACACTACTGAGCCTCATTTTGACTTGTTTTAAGGACATTACATCAAAGTTGGATCAGCCTGTAGTGTGGTTTTCCACTTTAATTTTGAGTGTGACTCCAAATCCAGACCTCCATGGGTTGATAAATTGGATTTCCATAGATTATTTTTGTGTGATTTTGTTGTCAGCACATTCAACTATGTAAAGATAAAAGTATTTAATAAGATTATTTCATTCATTCAGATCTAGGATGTGTTATTTTAGTGTTCCCTTTATTTTTTTGAGCAGTGTATATAGCCATAATGACATGTCTCTATTCCTTTGGATCTTTTGTGAGTTTATTATTTATTTCACTTCCTTTGTCAATGGTAACATATGTTTCCCATTCAAATAAAGCCCATTGAATTGAGAGGATTGATTTGGTTGTAGTGCAGAAAATTATGCTATTTCAATGGAAATTCCTCTGTGAGCAGAGTTGGGGACTTGAGTCTGTGACTAGGGCACTGTCGTGGCAAAATGTAGATTTCTGCCTAAATAGACATACGCAAAAGTAACTGCTATTCATGTGTAATTACATGATTCTTACATGCAAAAACTTGGTATATTGTGGAAAGAAGACATATGGGTATAACGACACAAGGCGAGACCCAGAGGCAGATGGTTTGAGCGCTGGTATTTATGAATCAAATCAAATCGAAGTTTATTTGTCATGTGTGCCGAATACAACAGGTGTAGACCTTACAGTGAAATGCGTACTTACAGGCTCTAACCAATAGTGCGAAAAAAAGGTGTGTGTAGGTAAGTAAAGAAATAAAACAACAATAAAAAGACATTTGAAAATAACAGTAGCAAGGCTATATACAGACACTGGTTAGTCAGGCTTATTGAGGTAGTATGTACATGTAGGTATAGTTAAAGTGACTATGCATATATGATAAACAGAGAGTAGCAGCAGCGTAAAAGAG
Source organism: Salmo salar (assembly GCF_965601325.2). Taxonomy (NCBI): domain Eukaryota; kingdom Metazoa; phylum Chordata; class Actinopteri; order Salmoniformes; family Salmonidae; genus Salmo; species Salmo salar. Next base: position 97,435,454 of record NC_138303.1, on the reverse strand, counting down.
GGGTTGGGGGGGGGCACACAATGCAAATAGTTCGGGTAACCATTTGGTTACCTGTTCAGGAGCCTTATGGCTTGGGGGTAAAAACTGTTGAGAAGCCTTTTTGTCCTAGACTTGGCACTCCGGTATCGCTTGCCATACGGTATTAGAGAGACCAGTCTATGGCTGGGGTCTTTGACAATTTTTAGGGCCTTCCTCTGACACCGCCTGGTGTAGAGGTCCTGGATGGCAGGCAGCTTTGCCCCAATGATGTACTGGGCCGTTCGCACTACCCTCTGAAGTGCCTTGCGGTCAGAGGCCGAGCAATTGCCGTGCCAGGCAGTGATGCAACCGGTCAGGATGCTCTCGATGTTGCAGCTGTAGAACCTTTTGAGGATCTCAGGATGTCAGCACATGCTCTGAGCACACGTCCTGGTAATCCGTCTGGCCCCGCAGCCTTGTGTATGTTGACCCATTTTAAGGTCTTACTCACGTCAGCTACGGCGAGTGTGATCACACAGTCGTCAGGAACAGCTGATGCTCTCATGCATGCCTCAGTGTTGCTTGCCTCGAAGCGAGCATAGAAGTGATTTAGCTCGTCTGGTAGGCTTGTGTCACTGGGCAGCTTGTGGCTGTGCTTCCCTTTGTAGTCTCTAATAGTTTGCAAGCCCGGCCACATCCAATGAGCGTCGGAGCTGGTGTAGTATGATTCAATCTTATCCCTGTATTGACGCTTTGCCTGTTTGATGGTTCGTCGGAGGGCATAGCGGGATTTCTTGTTAGATTCCTGCACCTTGAAAGCGGCAGCTCTACCCTTTAGCTCAGTGCAAATGTTGCCTGTAATCCATGGCTTCTGGTTGGGGTATGTACGTACAGTCACTGTGGGGACGACGTCCTCGATGCACTTATTGATAAAGCCAGTGACTGATGTGGTGTATTCCTCAATCATAATCCAAGGGATAGACAAAAGGCAGCTCGGGGACAGGCAATAATTCATAGCCAGGGCAGAGTCCAAAACGGTACAGGGCGGCAGGCAGGCTCGAGGTCAGGGGCAGGCAGAGTGGTCAGGCAGGCGGGCTGAGTGTCAGGACAGGCAAGGGTCAGAACCAGGAGGACGAGAAAAACAGACTGGGAAGAACAGGAGCTAGGAGAAAAACGCTGGTTGACTTGGCAAACAAGACGAACTGGCAGAGACAGACAGAAAACACAGGTACAAATACCCAGGGGAAGATGGGTGACACCTGGAGGGTGGTGGAGACAAGGACAGGTGAAACAGATCAGGGTGTGACACTGGGAGATTTTAAGGAAATGATCAGAACATAGAGTTGATGTCGGAAGTTTACCTACACCTTAGCCAAATACATTTAAACTCAGTAAAAATCCCCTGTCTTAGTTCAGTTAGGATCACCACATTATTTTAAGAAAGTGAAATGTCAGAATAATAGTAGAGAGAATGATTTATTTCAGCTTTCATTTCTTTCATCACATTCCCAGTGGGTCAGAAGTTTACATACACTGTGATGGCCACCCCAATACCTTGACTTTGTTGTCCTTAAGCCATTTTGCAAGTATGCTTGGGGTCATTGTCCATTTGGAAGGCTCATTTGCGACCAAGCTTTAACTTCCTGACTGATGTCTTGAGATGTTGCTTCAATATATCCATATACTTTTCATCCCTCATGATGCCATCTTTTTTGTGAAGTGCACCAGGCCCTCCTGCAGCAAAGCACCCCCACAAATTTTTTTCCATATTCCTGCCGAATTGGTGGAATGCTCGTGCGCTTCTTTCAGCGCCTCCATGGCTTTTTAAAAATCTGCTAGCTCTATATTACAGGGAGAATCGGAGCCGTTTGTCGCCATATCAATAGTTATTATCCCCTAACCTCTCCCGACGGTGTTCAGGGTATCTTAGATTACTTCACTCCCGTCTATAATACACACCTTCTATTAACATTTTTTTTTAGATAGCACTACACACTTCCCAGGATAATAATTAATGGGTCACGGCACTTAATACCTTGTATTTAGAACCGATACCATTGCGGCTGCAAATTTATTACTGGAAAATACGGATTACTTATTTCCTCCAATATCCCTATTATTGATAACACACATCACCAAAATTATTCACACTTGTCTTCCTATTTCCACATCATCTGCCATGGTTCCCTACCCCAACAGGGCACACAACTAACCTCTTCCACACACACACTCACACCCTGCACTCTCACGGTCACTGCAACTGGGCCTTTTGTCCTCTCGTCACAGTTTTAGCAGGGATCCAATTCCACCCAGAATTTACCCCCTAGGACTTAACCTTCGCAGGTACTAGTCTGCTCGAGTTTACCTACCGGGACTTATACTTACAGTACTAGCAGGAACCAACCTACTAGGGATTTACCATTTACGTTATAGTACTAGCAGGAACCAACCTACTAGGGATTTACCATTTACGTTATAGTACTAGCAGGAACCAACCTACTAGGGATTTACCATTTACGTTATAGTACTAGCAGGAACCAACCTACTAGGGATTTACCATTTACGTTATAGTACTAGCAGGAACCAACCTACTAGGGATTTACCATTTACGTTATAGTACTAGCAGGAACCAACCTACTAGGGATTTACCATTTACGTTATAGTACTAGCAGGAACCAACCTACTAGGGATTTACCATTTACGTTATAGTACTAGCAGGAACCAACCTACTAGGGATTTACCATTTACGTTATAGTACTAGCAGGAACCAACCTACTAGGGATTTACCATTTACGTTATAGTACTAGCAGGAACCAACCTACTAGGGATTTACCATTTACGTTATAGTACTAGCAGGAACCAACCTACTAGGGATTTACCATTTACGTTATAGTACTAGCAGGAACCAACCTACTAGGGATTTACCATTTACGTTATAGTACTAGCAGGAACCAACCTACTAGGGATTTACCATTTACGTTATAGTACTAGCAGGAACCAACCTACTAGGGATTTACCCTCTAGGACTTACCCTACAGGTACCAGCCTGTACGAGTTTACCTTCCGGGATTTACCATTTACCATAAAGCTACGACCGGTCGTTATACAATGGGCCGACTGAATTAAACTCAGGCTCTCCAGGTCCATATCCTATAATGTTCAGCCTACGATTCTCATCTCCCCAAGATGTCAAAATGAGTGGAAACAGATGTAGAAACTAGCCTACCTTGTTTGTTGCCAGCTCTGCTCCACTGATCTGGACTCTTTGGTTTGACTACAAATCGTGGTGAATCCTGCCGACAACGCCAACTGTTAGGTTCTTATTTTTCAGAGTAAATAACTCACGGACACTAGAGAAGCTTAACCAAGTTGAATTCTTCCCAAAGGGTCGACACAGCTGTATTCAGAGAAAAAACATTACTCACCATCACAAGTATGTATACCCCACTTGGGACACTCCTCCTTCTCTCCAATCCTTACATCTTATGGTTCCACAGGAAGAGGGTAATAAACCCTTATTACTCCCTTCAGGGGATCTGACCTGACCTCCTGACCTAAACCCCTCCTTCACCTAATCCACAGATGTCCATCCGCTCCCCTATAGCAATCCTGTGATCTCCTCCCGTCCACCCAACACATTCCAAAGCCATCTGTCTTTCTACAGAAAACCCTTAACTTCTGACATAAAACCCATTCTCTTCCACTCCTTATATTCTATGCTTCTGATCTATTATTTATTTAATATCTCAATGTTCAAAGTTTATCCTGAATCCAACAGTATCAAAATGTGAAAAAAGTCCAGGGGTCTGAATACTTTCCGAGTGCACTGTACACACACACACACACACACACACACACACACACACACACACACACACACACACACACCACCATATATACACACACACACACACACACACACACACACACACCACCATATATACACACACACACACACACACACACACACACACACACACACCCCCCCCATATATACACACACACACACACCACCATATACACACACACACACACACACACACCACCATATACACACACACACACACACACCACCATACACACACCACCATACACACCTCCACACACACACACCACCACCACCATTTATATATACACCACACACACACACACACCAACATATATACACACACACACACACACACCACCATATACACACACACACACCACCATATACACACACACACCACCATATACACACACACACCACCATATACACACACACACACACACCACCATATACCACCATACACACTAACCACCACACACACCTCCACACACCTCCACACACACACACACACACCACCACCACCATTTATATATACACACACACACACACTCACCACCATACACACACACACACACCACCATACACACACACACACTCACCACCACACACACACACACACTCACCACCATACACACACACACCACTTATGCTGCTGCCATACTGTTTACTACTATTATTATTATTATTATTATTAATATTACTATTATTTATCCTGCTACCAGTCACTTTCTCCAAATCCCAGCCTACATGTACATATCTACCTCAAATACTCTATTCTGCACACTGTAAATTAATCATGTATATAGCTTCCTCTATTATTTGTAATTTTTTGTGTTTTTAAATTGTTCTTTATTTTCTTATTAGTTATAATTATTTTGATATTGAATACTGCACTGTTAGTTAGGGCTTGCAAGTTAGGGCTTTCTAGTTAAGCATTTCACCGTACTTGTGCATGTGACAAATAACATTTGAACAGATTTCTATAGGTATAAGCAAGGTGGAGCTATTAGCCTTCTATTACCCTCTAGACTAGACCCCATCTATATTTTACTTTAGCGTCTGTGGCCTGTCTGCTCCCGATAGATCACCTAACCCAGGAACAACTTTCAGAGAAACAGATCCCAGTAGATCAATATGAATCTACTCACACTGCTGGCAGAGAGCTCAGAGCTGACACACACTGCTGGTTATACACTGTAACGTGTGTGTGTGTGTGTGTGTGTGTGTGTGTGTGTGTGTGTGTGTGTGTGTGTGTGTGTGTGTGTGTGTGGTGTGTGTGTGTGTGTAGCTATCTTAAGATGAATGCACAAATGTTAGTCGCTCTGGATAATGTAAATTACAAACGTGTGTGTGTGTGTCTTATAAAGGCGAAAGGAGGGACTGGGTGCGAAAGACGCACACAGAGAAAGAGAGAAGGCCTCTCCAAGGGGATGTTCCCTAGTGGGGGGAGTGTAACCGTGGTGATGGCTGGCTGGGCGTCAGCCTGACTGGCTGGACTGATAAACAATTCAGTTAGAGAGAAAAAGAGATGGGGAGGAGGCAGGAGAGGGGAGGGAGGTCAGCGCCTGGGAGGGCTACTGAATCATTATGGAATGGACTGGTGTACGAAATCTGGCAAACGAGTGCACTTTAGGGAGAAGGTAGGGAGAAGCAACCTAGCCAGGGGGAGGGAGAGGAAGAGAGGGAGCAGGGAGGGGGAAGAAGAGGGAGGAAGCGGAGGAAGAAGAGGGAGGGAGGGAGGGGAGGAAGAAGAGGGAGGGGGAGAGAAAGAGAGGGGAAGGAGAGGAAGAGGGAGGGGGATGAGGAAAAATAGGAGGGAGGAAGGGGAGAGGAAGAGGGAGCGGGGAGAGGAAGAAAAGTGAGGAGGGAGAAGGAGAAGTGGGAGGAAGAAGAGGGAAGAGAGGGAGGGGGATAGGAAGAAGGGGGAGAGTAAGAGGGAGGGGGAAGGGAGGAGGAAGAGAGGGAGGGAGGGGGAAGGGAGGAGGAAGAGAGGGAGGGAGAGGGAGGGGGGAGGAAGAAGGGGAAGAGGGAGGGGGGAGGGAGAAGGGAGGGAGGGAGATGGGGAGGGAGAGGGAGGGAGGAGGGAGAGGGAGGGGGGAGGAGGGAGAGGAAGGGAGAAAGAGGGAGGAGGAAGTGGGAAGGGGGAGGAAGAAGAAGGTAGGAGGAAGAATGAAGAGGGAGGGGGAGAGGGAGGGGGAGGAAGTAGAGGATGAGGAAGAAGAGGGAGGGGGAGGAAGTAGAGGGAGAGGGGAGAGGGAGGAAGTAGAGGGTGAGGAAGAAGAGGGAGGGAGAAGAGGGAGGGGGGAGGAAGAAGAGGGAGGGGGAGGGTGGAGGAGGGGGATAGGAAGAGAGGAAGGAGAGGGGGGGAGGGGAAGAGGGAGGGGGAGGGAGGAAGAGGGGGAGGGGAGAGGGTGGGGGAGGAAAAGGGGGTGGAGAGGAATAGAGGGAGGAGGGAAGAGGAAGGAGGGGGGAGGAAGATGAGGGGAGAGGGAGAGGAGGGAGAAGATGGAAAGGGAAATGGGGAGGAGGGAGGGAGGGGGAGAGAAAGGGGGAGGGAGGGAGGGAGGGAGGGAGGGAGGGGGAGGGAGGGAGGGAGAGGAGAGAGAGGAAGGGACGGGAGAGAAAGAGAGGGAGGGAGAGGGAAATGGGGAAGAGGGAGGGAGGAGGGAGGGGGGAGATAATGGGAGGGAGAGGAAGAGAGGGAGGAGGGAGAGGAAAAAGAGGGGGGAGAGGAAGAAGAGGGAGGAAGAGAGGGAGGGAGAGAGGAGAGAGAGAGAGAGAGAGAGGGGGGAGGAGGGAGGGGAGAGGAAAAAGAGGGCAGGGGAGAGGAAGAAAGGGGGAGGGAGAAGGAAGAAGGAAGTGAGGGAGGCCTCTGACTTCATGGGGACTCCTTTAACCCTCCTCTATTCTCTCTCCCTTTCTTTAAAACCCTTATGATAGTCTTAACTCTCACTTGTTTAAAGATTATCTTTCTTTTCATCACATGTTGTGATTTGATTTATTGGGATCCCCATTAGCCGACGCAAATAGTGACAGCTAGTCTTAGTGTGGTCCGACACAACGAAAAAGACATTAAAGATAAGCTCACATGATTTATTTGTTTTTTGAAACCAGGTTTGCCGTTCACTTGCGCTATATTAGATAGAAGGGAGTTCTGTGCATTCGTGTATGTGTGTCACACACCATGTAGGGTGACTATAGAAGGCAGTGTTTTTATATTATTATTTTTTTTACCCCCTTTTCTCCCGATATCCAGTTGGTAGTTAGTCTTGTCCCATCGCTGCAACACCCGCATGAACTCGGGAGAGGTCGAAGGTCGAGAGCCATGCGTCCTCCGAAACACCACCCTGCCAAACCGCACTGCTTCTTGACACACTGCTCGCTTAACCCGGAAGCCAGCCGCACCAATGTGTTAGAGGAAACACCGTACAGCTGGCAACCAAAGTCAGTGTGCATGCATCCGGCCCGACACAAGGAGTCGCTAGTGCGCGATGGGACAAGGACATAGCAGCCAGCCAAACCCTCCCCTAACCCAGATGATGCTGGTCCAATTGTGCGCTGCCTCATGGGTCTCCCGGTCGCGGCCGGCTGCGACACAGCCTGGGATTGAACCCGGGTCTGTAGTGATGCAGTGCCTTAGACCACTACGCCACTTGGGAGGCCCTGAAGGCAGTGTTTTTGTGCTGTGTGACACGAGCTCAGTTTCCATCCAATTGGCTACAAATTTTCATGCAAATATTTTTCAATCTACATAAAGAAAATATGTGCATTTTCCCACCAGTGGTTTTTCCACCAAACTGACTTGTTGCAGATACAAATCAGTGCGTGATGACGTAGTGCACACAATTTTCTTTATCGATTAAGTTTTCATGTACCGAATAAAAATCTGAAGTTCAATGTGTTTCCATCACATTTTCAACTCTACCGTTAGTTTTGTCACAAAAACTGTTGTGTTAAATAGCAAATGTACCTTATCTGTTCTTGGCACGTGTTCTCTAGCCAACAGCTCGCAGATACAGTGTGGGTAGGCTAGTCTACATAATAAGATTATTATGGATGAGAGTGAGAATATTTTTATTTGTCAAATGGCAGCCAAGCATCGATCATCATGTCACTAGAATAAGACCCTCGATATTTAATGGAAAGGAGCATCAAGCTCATCACCTTGCACTTTCACCACCATTGAAAGTTCATAAGTTATTTCATCTGTAGCCTCATAAACTGCATGGTTTCCTGAGGTGTAGTGGGAGGACCACACACCATATCATTGCGTAACTCCAAGTTCACTTCGATATGATCGTTTTTATATCAATATTTGCGCTTAAAGTCATTTCCACCGCCATTTCTCGCATAATTAATTTTACAGACACAAAAAAATCCCACCGTGTTGAACGAACAAATAATCTTTCGGGATTTATAAAAAAGTTTCCATCACAGCTGTCCTGATTTCTTTTTTTCATCTGTGACTTTACTCTCCTAAAAACTGTGGATGGAAACATGGTTATTGTGAGTTGGTTAGTGTGAGTGTGATGTTGTGAGGAGCCTGTGGACACAGTTCACAGTGGCAACAATATCCTCCGTCAGAAAGACGGGCTTTATGAACCTTGTTCCTTATCTACATCACTGTTCTACGTCTGTCTGTCTGTCTGTCTGTCTGTCTGTCTGTCTGTCTGTCTGTCTGTCTGTCTGTCTGTCTGTCTGTCTGTCTGTCTGTCTGTCTGTCTGTCTGTCTGTCTGTCTGTCTGTCTGTCTGTCTGTCTGTCTGTCTGTCTGTCTGTCTGTCTGTCTGTCTGTCTGTCTGTCTGTCTGTCTCAGCCAGCCAGCCAGCCAGCCAGCCAGCCAGTTTAAGCCACAGGAAGGATTTCCACCATCATGCAGAAGGTAAGACACACAAACATACAGTGCCTTCAGAAAGTATTCACACCCCTTGACTTTTTCCACATTTTGTTGTGTTACAGCCTGAAATGTAGATTTTGTGTCACTGGCCCACACACAATACCCCATAATGTCAAAGTGGAATTATGTTTTTATTTTTTAAATTTTTACAAGTTAATTAATAATGAAAAGCTGAAATGTCTTGAGTCAATAAGTATCCGACCATTTTTTTATGGCAAGTCTAAATAAGTTCAGGAGTAAACGTGAGAATAACATAATAAGTTGCATGGACTCACTCTGTGCAATAATAGTGTTTATCATGATTTTTGAATGACTACCTCATCTCTGTATCACACACATACAGTTATCTGTAAGGTCCCTCAGTCGAGCAGTGAATTTCAAACACAGATTCAACCACAAAGACCAGGGAGGTTTTCAAATGCCTCGCGAATGAGGGCACGTATTGGTAGATGGGTAAACATTTTAAAAAGCAGACATTGAATATCCCTTTGAGCATGGTGAAGTTATTAATTACACTTTGGATGGTGTATCAATACACCCAGTCACTACAAAGATACAGACGTCCTTCCTAACTCAGTTGCCGGAGCGGAAGGCCAATGGTGACTTTAAAACAGATTTTAATGGCTGTGATAGGAGAAAACTGAGGATGGATCAACAACATTGTAGTTACTCCACAATACCAACCCAACTGACAGAGTGAAAAGAAGGAAGCTTGTACAGAATAAAAAATATTCCAAAACATGCATCCTGTTTGCAACAAGGCACTAAAGTAATACAGCAAAAAATACTGGGTACCACCCTCCATATTTTCAAGCATGGTGGTAGCTGCATCATGTTATGGGTATGCTTGTAATCGTTAAGGACTGGGAGTTTTTCAGAATAAAAAATAAACTTAATGGAGCTAAGCACATGCAAAATCCTAGAGATAAAATCAAGTACACCTATAAGCCTACCGCTGGCCAATCAGATAGCTCAGATCACCATATCGGCACAGTTTCCTAAAGCCATAGACCATAAAAAGAAACCTTGAATGCACATCAAAGTTGATACTGTGAGATTTCTAAACTTTTAAAACCATGACTAGAGAGAGACTCAACAAATACAGCAAAGAGCTGCTGTTTTTATGAGCAAGTTCATGTTTAAGTTGTTATTCAGCACTAACAACACTTTGTTCAACACTTTTCGAAGTCATAAAATGCATGTTCTCCCTACTTCCACTCATGCTACAACCAGTACTGCAGCTGTAATGAATGAGGACAGTAAAGTGTTCCCATAAGCTTGTGTTGTTATTATTAGCGGCTTGTGTCTTTTTAATATTGAGGAATATTTCACTTTCTCTGGTCATAGGAGTAACAACATCAGGCAGAAATAATGCAGTGTGACTTTTTTTGCCATCAGCTGGAAGACCGTGTCCCCTTTTCTCAGTGAAGGGAGGGAGACCGGAGGGATGGTGAGTCGTGTGAGAGGCAGCCTCCCCGCTGCTCCCTCCCTCCCCCCAGACTGACCATCAGTCCAATAAAAAAATAAAAAGCTCATTATTATGCTCACTCACCTGTGCCTCACAAGTAATACAACAAATTATCTTTGACTTAAATCAGCTTGAGAATCTATGGCAAGACTTGAAAATGGCTGTTTAGCAATGATCAACAACAAACTTGATGGAGCTTGAAGAATTTTCTAAAGAATAAAATGCAATTATTGTACAATCCAGGTGTGGAAAGCTCTTAGAGACTTACCCAGAAAGACTCACAGCTGTAATCGCTGCCAAAGGTGATTGTAATGTGTTGACTCACAAAATTTAATCAAATAATTTGTTGACTTTGTCATTATGGGGTATTGTGTCTAAATAAAAAATGTAATCCATTTTGAATTCAGGCTGTAACAACAAAATGTGGAATTAGTCAAAGGGCATGAATACTTTCAGAAGGCACTGTACGTCTTCCTCTGTGGAGGGAGGGGTTAGGGTTAAGTGTGTGTGTGTGTGTGTGTGTGTGTGTGTGTGTGTGTGTGTGTGTGTGTGTGTGTGTGTGTGTGTGTGTGTGTGTGTGTGTGTGTGTGTGTGTGTGTGTGTGTGTGTGTGTGTGGGGGGGGGAGGTAGAGGGATGGCCAGCCACGGGCAGAATGTCCTCCTTGCGGGGTCCAAGTGCTCCTGGCTCATCCAGCATCAAGGTAAAATACACACACACACACACACACACACACACCAGTGGAGGCTGTTGAGGGGAGGACGGCTCACAATAATGGCTGAAACGGAGCAAATGGAATGGCATCAAACACAAGATTTGTTGTATTTGATACCATTCCACGAATTCCGGTCCAGCCATTACCATGAGCCCAGCCTCCCCAATTAAGGTGCCTCCAACCTCCTGTGACACACATTCACATACATACACACACTGTCCCTCCAGGCCCGTGTGAATGATGAGGTGGTGGACTACACAGATATGGCTGCTCTGCCCAGAGACAAAAGTATTCTTCAGGTGTGTGTGTGGTTTCTGTGGGGGGTGTGTGTATGTGGAGCGTGCGTGCTTGTGATTCACCACTGACTGCTATTCTGCAGGTGGAGAGACCAGATCTCATGACCTACCAACCTCACCTCACCTACTCACCACTAGACGCAGTGTGTACGCCCCGTAAAGAGGTACACACACAATTCATGTTACAGTAAGTAACTCGTAAAGGCTGTTTAGGAAGAGAAGTGTGATGTGACTGTGTTCTCCTCTTCCATCTCCAGAGATCCCTCTCTCCTCCCTCTCCTGAGGTAAGACACTTCTTCAGACCTCTCTCCTTTCCTGACCTCCCCTTCTTCTCTCCCCTGTCTCCCCCTCCCTTTATTTCTCTGTGTTGCGCTGTGTAGGTGTTTCTCTTCATCCAGTTACCCAGCAGCACTAACTCTCTCCGTTTCTCTCCATATATTTCTCTCTCCTCTCTCTATTCTCTCTCTCAGCTGAAGGTGTGTAGGGAGGATGGAGGGTCTCCAGGAGGCTCCACAATTCAGCTCCGAAAGACATCCATTCCCCTACAGCAGCATTTCCACAGGCCAGGTACACACACACATGCACGTATGCACACACAAACACACACACTCACACACACGTGCACCAACGCACACACACACACACATACTTTTCTAATTCTGTGTTTTATTTCAGATAATGGTGCCAATATCTACATGAAGCTGCCTAATTTTAAACAAGGTACTGTATATTTGTGTGTGTGTTTGGCTTTGAGATTTGTGTAAGCCTGTACGTGTGTGTGTGTGTGTGTGTGTGTGTGTGTGTGTAATTCTTTCTCTCCCTGTCTGTAGAGGTCAGCAAGCAGCAGGTGATGGGCAGCATTATCCAGTCGTCTAAGTTCCCAGCAGCTCAGAAACCAGACCCCAACCTGCCCTCAAAGATAGAGACAGAGTACTGGCCCTGTCCTCCCTCACTGGCTGCTATGGGTAAGATCCACGCACCCACATACATGTTTGTTTTACTATCCTTTTGGGGACCAGACAATTGATTCCCATTCAAAATCATATTTTTCCTAACTTCTAACCCTTAACCTATACCTAAGTCCAAACACCTAACCCTATAGAATGAGTTTACCACTCCTGATGTAAATTTAAGATTTATACTCAGTCGTTTCTCACACAGTATTCAAGATTCTGCCCTCAATGCATAGTCTCCAATAGAGACACATCCTATGACGCTCCTCACCATCACAGATCTGTCAGGTGTGGTGGGGTGTGAGTAATACCTGTGTGATTCATTCAAACCAAGTACTGCTGCAAAACCTGTTGATAAACGTTGTGTATTGCATTTAATGCTTTGAAGGTAGTGATTAGAAAGTTTTCCTGCAAATTTTGTCTGACCCCAGTAATGAGAGTATGGGCACGAACTGCAAAAATCACTGAAGCTGGAGACTCATATCTCCCTCACTAGCTTTAAGCACCAGCTGTCAGAGCAGCTCACAGATCACTGCACCTGTACATAGCCCATCTGTAAACAGCCCATCCAACTACCTCATCCCCATACTATATTTATTTATTTATTTGTCTTGCTCCTTTGCACCCCAGTATCTCTACTTGCACATTCATCTTCTGCACATCTAGCAAAAATGCTCTCCTAACCTGCTACGAAAATCCCTTTGTATCGAAGTGGCGTGAAAAGTGTGTCCCAGCTAGCTTGCTGTGTTTTTGGCCAGGCTAATCTAGAGGCGAAAGAAACGCACACCTATTTAGGCGAGGTGCTGGCTAGCGGAGTAGAACACATGAAAAATTAAAGGAGAGCCACACACTCTAGGAGCTCCGATGCAAAAATGTAATAACCAAGGTTTCGACAGACAAGCTGTCTTCATCAGGGTATAGCCAGGCTGTCAGCTAGCTACTACTAGCAAGGGAAGGCGGCAACACTTCACAAAATGAAATGACAGAAATAAAAAACGTTGCTATCGCCCCCTTATGAATGGGAGTGGGACCGGTGAGGATATCATGTTACCAAAAGATGTCTGCTGTTCCAAAATTCCCACTCCACGCACATGAACAGAGTGAAGCTTGTAGGAAGTAGCCTTAAGCCTCAAATAGCCTTTTTCCTTGTGGGGTCCAGCAAAATGTCCCCACAAATGTCCTTGCTTTACCATCCTTGTGAGGACTTCTGGTCCCCACAAGGATAGAAAAACCAAACACACACACGTGATTGGATAGGTAGTGGTAGTGTGTGGTCTGACCTCTCCTGTTGTTGCCACAGAGATCGAGTGGAGGAAGAGGAAGGAGGAAGAGGACGAGGGGAAGGATGAGTTTGAAGTCCTGACTGATGACACCAAGACACTACAGGAGCAGGAACTCCACAAGGTAACTCTTCACATGGATTCCTTCTTCGTAATGTATTACATAAGTGCTTTTAGAATGCTTATTCAGTATATACAGTATATTATCATAGGAAGTTTTACCGTCTTCACTAATCAATATTTATCGATTGATGGTGTGTCTGTGTGCATGGGTGTGTTTGTGTGTGTGGCGTGTGTGCCAGATCAAGTCTAACCTGGGCAGGCTGATCCTGAAGGAGGAGAAGGAGGAGCAGGAGAAGGCTCTACTTGACATTGGCCGCAGGAAGACGCAGTCACTGCCAGACAGAACACACATGCACACAAGTAAGTTACAGTCCATTGTGTATGTCTGTGAGTGTGTGTGCTCGAACCTGATTCTGATTGGTTGCGCTGATGTCTTCAGGTTTCTCCTTGAAGTTGTCCTCCAGTTCAGGTCTGACCAGGGTGAGTGTACAGTGTGTTTGCATGTGTTGCAGTAAGTGTGTGTGTGTGTGTGCGTGATGATTTATATGTGTTACCTCTGTGCAGATGCAGTCTGCAGAGTTCACTACAGAGGGAAATCAGGGCAAAACAGGTAGGCTACAGGTATTATGTATTACAAAAACAGTTGTAGTAGTGAAGTAGGACCTACACAATCAGTTTCACCAAATTACGATTTTGTGTCACTGGTCTACACACAATACCCCATAATGTCTACCTCATCTCTGTACCCCACACATATAGTTATTTGTAAGGACCCTCAGTCAAACAGTGAATTCATAACAAGAATTAAAACACAAAGACCAGAGAGTTTTCCAATGCCTCGCAAAGAAGAGCATCTATGGCAAGACTTGAAAATGGCTGTCTAGCAATGATCAACAACCAACTTGACAGAGCATGAAGAATTTTATAAATGATAATTATTGATTGATTCACAAAATTTGTCATTATGGGGTATTGTGTATAGATGGGTGAAAAAATCTATTTAATCCATTTTGAATTGAGGCTGAAACAACAAAATGCACATACAGTGCCTTCGGAAAGTATTCAGACCCCTTGACTTTTTCCACATTTTGTTACGTTACAGCCTTATTCTAAAATTGATTAAATAAAACATTTTCCTCATCAATCTACACACAATACCCCATAATGACAAAGTGAAAACAAGTTTTTAGAAATGTTGCTAATTTATTAAAAATATAAAACCTTGTGTCTTATTTATGTAAGTATTCAGACCCTTTGCTATGAGACTCGAAATTGAGCTCAGGTGCATCCTGTTTCTATTGGTCATCCTTGATGTTTCTACAACTTGATTGGAGTCCACCTGTGGTAAATTCAATTGATTGGACATGATTTGGAAAGTAACACAACTGTCTATATAAGGTCCCACAGTTGAAAGTGTATGTCAGACCAAACCCCAAGCCGTGAGGTCGAAGGAATTGTCTGTAGAAATCCGAGACAGGATTGTGTCGAGGCATAGATCTGGGGAAGGGTACCAAAACATTTCTGCAGCATTGAAGCTCCCTAAGAACACAGTGGCTTCCATCATTCTTAAATGAAAGATGTTTGGAACCACCAAGACTTTTCCTAGAGCTGGCCGCTCGGCCAAACAGCAATCGGGGGAGAAGGACCTTGGTCAGGGAGGTAACGAATAACTCTAATGGGCAATGACAGAGCTCCAGAGTTCCTCTGTGGAGATGGGAGAACCTTCCAGAAGGACAACCATCTCTGCAGCACTCCAACAATCAGGTCTTTATGGTAGATTGGCCAGATAGAAGCCACTTCTCAGTAAAAGGCACATGACAGCCCACTTGGAGTTGCCAAAAGTCACCCAAAAGAAACAAGATTATCTGGTCTGATGAAACCAAGATTGAACTCTATGGCCTGAATGCCAAGTGTCACGTCTTTAGGAAACCTGGCACCATCCCTACGGTTAAGCGTGGTGGTAGTGTAACTGTGTAGGTTCCGTCCCTCTCCTCGCCCCAACCCGGGCTCGAACCAGGGACCCTTGCACACATCAACAACTGACACCCACGAAGCATCGTTACCCATCGCGCCACAAAAGCCGCGGCCCTTGCAACGCAAGGGGAAACCCTACTTCAGGTCTCAGAGCGAGTGACGTCACTGATTGAAACGCTATTAGTGCGCACCACCGCTAACTAACTAGCCATTTCACATCGGTTACACTCACCCCCCTTTTGACCTCCTCCTTTTCCGCAGCAACCAATGATCCGGGTCACGGCACCAATGTAACTGTGTAGGTTCCGTCCCTCTCTTCGCCCCAACCTGGGCTCGAACCAGGGACCCTTGCACACATCAACAACTGACACCCACGAAGCATCGTTACCCATCGCGCCACAAAAGCCGCGGCCCTTGCAACGCAAGGGGAAACCCTACTTCAGGTCTCAGAGCGAGTGACGTCACTGATTGAAACGCTATTAGCGCGCACCACCGCTAACTAACTAGCCATTTCACATCGGTTACAGTAGCAGCATCATGCTGTGGGGATGTTTTTCAGCAGCAGGGACTGGGAGACTAGTCAGGATCAAGGGAAAGATGAACAGAGCAAAGTACAGAGATATCCTTGATGAAAACCTGCTCCAGAGTGCTCAGGACCTTAGAATGGGGCGACGGTTCACCTTCCAACAGGGCCATGACCCTAAGCACACAACCAAGACAATGCAGGAGTGGCTTCGGGACCAGTCTCTGAATGTCCTTGAGTGGCCCAGCCAGAGCCTGGACTTGAACCCGATTTGAAAATCTCTGGAGAGACCTGAAAATAGCTGTGCAGCGACTCTCCCTATCCAACCTGATAGAGTTTAAGTGGACCTGCAGAGAAGAATGGGAGAAACTCCCCAAATACAAGCTTGTAGCGTCATACCCAAGAAGACTCGAGGCTGTAGTCGCTGAGGTGCTTCAACAAAGTACTAGGTAAAGGGGCGGCAGGTAGCCTAGTGGTTAGAGCGTTGGACTAGTAACCGAAAGGTTGCAAGATCAAATCCCCGAGCTGACAAGGTGAACATCTGTTGTTCTGCTCCTGAACAAGGCAGTTAACCCACTGTTCCTAGGCTGTCATTGAAAAGAAGAATTTGTTCTTAACTGACTTGCCTAGTTAAATAAAGGGGGGAAAAAAGGTTCTGAATACTTACATAAATGGAATTTTTCAGTTTTTCTTATTTTTAATAAATGTGAAAAAAATCTAAACCTATTTTTGCTTGGTCATTATGGGGTATTGTGTGTACAGTTGTGGCCAAAAGTTTTGAGAATGACACAAATATAAATGTTTACCGTCTGCTGCCTGAGCTTGTATGATGGAAATTTGAATATACTCCAGAATGTTATGAAGAGTGATCAGATGAATTGCAAAGTCCCTCTTTGCCATGCAAATGAACTGAATCCCCCAAAAACATTTCCACTGCATTTCAGCCCTGCCACAAAAGGACCAGCTGACATCATGTCAGTGATTCTCTCGTTAACACAGGTTTGAGTGTTGACGAAGACAAGGCTGGAGATCACTCTGTCATGCTGATTGAGTTCGAATAACAGACTGAAAGCTTCAAAGGGAGGGTGGTGCTTGGAATCGTTGTTCTTCCTCTGTCAACCATGGTTACCTGCAAGGAAACACGTGCCGTCATCGTTGCTTTGTACAAAAAGGGTTTCACGGGCAAGGATATTGCTGCCAGTAAGATTGCACCTAAATAACCATTTATCGGATCATCAAGAACTTCTAGGAGAGTGGTTCAATTGTTGTGAAGAAGGCTTCAGGGTGCCCAAGAAAGTCCAGTAAGCGCCAGGACCGTCTCCTAAAGTTGATTCAGCTGCGGGATCGGGGCACCACCAGTACAGAGCTTGCTCAGGAATGGCAGCAGGCAGGTGTGAGTGCATCTGCACGCACAGTGAGGCGAAGACTTTTGGAGGATGGCCTGGTGTCTAAGAAGAGCAGCAAAGAAGCCACTTCTCTCCAGGAAAAACATCAGGGACAGACTGATATTCTGCAAAAGGTACAGGGATTGGAATGCTGAGGACTGGGGTAAAGTCATTTTCTCTGATGAATCCCCTTTACGATTGTTTGGGGCATCCGGAAAAAAGCTTGTCCGGAGAAGACAAGGTGAGCGCAACCATCAATCCTGTGTCATGCCAACAGTAAAGCATCCTGAGACCATTCATGTGTGGGGTTGCTTCTCAGCCAATGGAGTGGGCTCACTCACAATTTTGCCTAAGAACACAGCCATGAATAAAGAATGGTACCAACACATCCTCCGAGAGTAACTTCTCCCAACCATCCAGGAACAGTTTGGTGACGAACAATGCCTTTTCCAGCATGATGGCGCACCTTACCATAAGGCAAAAGTGATAACTAGGCGGCTCGGAGAACAAAACATCCATATTTTGGGTCCATGGCCAGGAAACTCCCCAGACCTTAAGAACATTGAGAACTTGTGGTCAATCCTCAAGAGGCGGGTGGACAAACAAAAACCCACAAATTCTGACAAACTCCAAGCATTGATTATGCAAGAATGGGCTGCCATCAGTCAGGATGTGGCCCAGAAGTTAAATGACAGCATGCCAGGGCGGATTGCAGAGGTCTTTGAAAAAGAAGGGTCAGCACTGAAAATATTGACTCTTTGCATCAACTTCATGTAATTGTCAATAAAAGCCTTTGACACTTATGAAATGCTTGTAATTATACTTCAGTATTCCATAGTAACATCTGACAAAAATATCTAAAGACACTAAGGCAGCAGACTGTGAAAATGTATATTTGTGTCATTCTCAAAACTTTTGGCAACGACTGTAGATTGATAAGGGGGGGACGATTTAATACATTTTAGAATATGGCTGTAACGTAACAAAATGTGAATGCACTGCATATACAGTACCAGTCAAAAGTTTGGACACACCTACTCATTCAAGGGTTTTCTTTATTTTTTACTATTTTCTACATTGTAGAATAATAGTGAAGACATCTAAACTATGAAATAACACATAAGAAATCATGTAGTAACCAAAAAGTGTTAAACAAATCAAAATATATTTTATATTTGAGATTCTTCAAAGTAGCCACCCTTTGCCTTGATGACAGCTTTGCACACTCTTGGCATTCTCTCAACCAGCTTCATGAGGAATGCTTTTCCAACAGTCTTGAAGGACTTCCCACATGCTGAGCCCTTGTTGGCTGCTTTTCCTTCACTCTGCGGTCCAACTCATCCCAAACCATCTCAATTGGGTTGAGGTCAGGTGATTGTGGAGGCCAGGTCATCTGATGCAGCACTCCATCACTCTCCTTCTTGGTCAAATAGCCCTTACACAGCCTGGAGATGTGTTTTGGGTCATTGTCCTGTTGAAAAACAAATGGCGTATCGCTGCAGAATGCTGTAGTAGCCATGCTGGTTAAGTGTGCCTTGAATTGTAAATAAATCACAGAGAGTGTCACCAGCAAAGCACCCCCACACCATCACACCACCTCCTCCATGCTTCACGGTGGCAACCACACATGCTGAGATCATCTGTTCACCTACTCTGCGTCTCACAAAGACACAGCAGTTGGAACCAAAAATCTCAGAATTTGGACACATCAGACTAAAGGACAGATTTCCACCTGTCTAATGTCCATTGCTCGTGTTTTTTGGACCAAGCAAGAGTCTTCTTGTTATTGGTGTCCTTTAGTTGTGATTTATTTGCAGAAATTCGACCATGAAGGCCTGATTCACGCAGGCACCTCTGAACAGTTGATGTTGAGATGTGTCTGTTACTTTAACTCTGTGAAGCATTTATTTGGAGTTAACTCTAATGAACGTATCCTCTGCAGCAGAGGTAACTCTGGGTCTTCCTTTCTTGTGGCGGTCCTCATGAGAGCCAGTTTCATCATAGCGCTTTTTTGTTTTTGCGACTGCACCTCAAGAGACTTTCAAAGTTCTTGAAATGTTCCGTATTGACTGAACTTCTGACCCACTGGGATGTCTTAAAGTAATGATGGACTGTCGTTTCTCTTTGCTTATTTGAGCTGTTCTTGCCATAATATGGACTTGGTTTTTTACCAAATCGGTCTATCTTCTGTGGAGCACCCCTACCTTGTCACAACACAGCTGATTGGCTCAAACGCATTAAGAAGGAAAGAAATTCCACAAATTAACTTTTAACAAGGCACATCTGTTAATTTAAATGTATTCCAGGTGACTACCTCACGAAGCTGGTTGAGAGAGGGCAAAGCTGTCATCAAGGCAAAGAGTGGCTACTTTGAAGAATCTCAAATATAAAATATATTTTGCTTTAACACTTTTTTTGTTTACTACATGATTCCATATGTGTTATTTCAGTTTTTCACTATTGTTTTACAATGTAGAAAATAGTCAAAATAAAGAAAAACCCTAGAATGAGTTGGTGTGTCAACTTTTGACTGGTTCTGTATATACACACAGTAGCCAGTTGCCTCCAGAACAGCCTAAATTCTTTGTGGAATGGATTCCACAAGGTGTGGCATTCAAATTATGCTCAGTTGGTATCAAGGGACCTAACGTGTGCCAGGAAAACATTCCCCACATCATTACACCACCGCCACCAGCCTGTACCGTTGACACCAGGCAGGATGGGGCCATGGACTCATGTTGCTTATGCCAAATCCTGACTCTGCCATCAGCATGTTTTTCCACTCCTTAATTGTCCAGTGAAGGTGATCGCGTGCCCACTGGAGACGCTTCTTCTTGTTTTTAGCTTATAGGAGTAAAACCTGGTGTGGTCGTCAGCTGCAATAGCCCATCTGTGACAAGGAATGACGAGTTGTGTACTGTGCCATTATTTGCCCCAATGCCTGAATGCCTGTTTTATATATCAAGCTACAGCCATGTGACTCACTGTCTGTAGGAGCGAACTAATTTCGTGAACGGGGTGGTGTACCTAATAAACTGGCCACTGAGTGTATATTAAAGTGTATATCTACAGCCTTTTATATGTTGAATATAACTATTTAATTATCTTCTTTTCTCTTGTCTCTCCCTGTTGTGTTGTGCAGCTGAAAAGGTAAGGGTGTTCTTATGCCAGGATTTATTCTGATCAGCACCAGGTCCGCGTTAATATCTAACTGAGCCGACATCTGTAGCCTTGACATGCGATCTCCACGAAAGCGATAACATTGCCTTTTAAAAAGCTGTGTTGTCTACAAGCGTGGTCAGGTTGAATCCCAGCCTTATTTTCATACCGACTCTTCCCTCTGCTCAAGTCATATCTATCTACCGCCAAGGCATTTTGATTACACAAACGGTGTGTGCGTGCGTGCGTGCGTGCGTGCGTGTGTGTGTGTGTGTGTGTGTGTGTGTGTCTAGAATGGAGAGGCACCGCGGGAAAGGATGGACAGAGGAAACTCACTGCCAAGTATGCTGGAACAGAAGGTGAGCACTGGTGAATACGTACCACGCATTCATGCACACAGGCAAAAATACATATAATAAAGACCCAGACAAAACTGTGTTTTTTCTCCTCAGATCTACCCATATGAAATGCTCATAGTCACCCATAGAGGGCGCTGCAAGCTGCCGCCGGGTGTGGACCGTACCAGACTGGAGGTGTGTGTGCGTGTACATACGATATCATATGCGTCAAATGTACAGTTGAAGTCGGAGGTTTACATACATTTAGGTTGGAGTCATTAAAACTCGTTTTTCAACCACGCCACAAATTTCTTGTTAACAAACTATAGTTTTGCCAAGTCGGTTAGGACATCTACTTTGTGCATGACACAAGTAATTTTTCCAACAATTGTTTACAGACAGATTATTTCACTTATAATTCACTGTATCACAATTCCAGTGGGTCAGAAGTTTACATGCACTAAGTTGACTGCCTTTAAACAGCTTTGAAAATTCCAGAAAATTATGTCATGGCTTTTTGATAGGTTTCTGATAGGCTTATTGACATCATTTGAGTCAATTGGAGGTGTACCTGTGGATGTATTTCAAGGTACCACGTTCATCTGTACAAACAATAGTACGCAAGTATAAACACCATGGGACCACGCAGCCGTCATACCGCTCAGGAAGGAGACGGGTTCTGTCTGTGCAAATCAATCACCGAACAACAGCAAAGGACCCTGTGAAGATGCTGGAGGAAACCGGTACAAAAGTATCTATATCCACAGTAAAACAGGTTCTAAATCGACATAACCTGAAATGCGCTCAGCAAGGTAGAAGCCACTGCTCCAAAACCGCCATAAAAAAAGCCAGACTACGGTTTGCAACTGCACATGGGGACAAAGATCGTACTTTTTGGAGAAATGTCCTCTGGTCTGATGAAACAAAAATAGAACTGTTTGGCCATAATGACCATCGTTATGTTTGGAGGGAAAAGGGGGAGGATTGCAAGCCGAAAAACACCATCCCAACCATGAAGCACGGGGGTGGCAGCATCATGTTGTGGGGGTGCTTTGCTGCAGGAGGGACTGGTGCACTTAACAAAATAGATGGCATCATGAGGGATGAAAATTTGGTGGATATATTGAAGCAACATCTCAAGACATCAGTCAGGAAGTTAAAGCTTGGTCGCAAATGGGTCTTCCAAATGGGCAATGACCCAAGCAGACTCCCAAAGTTGTGGCAAAATGGCTTAAGGACAACAAAGTCAAGGTATTGGAGTGGCCATTACAAAGCCCTGACCTCAATCCCATAGAAAATTTGTGGGCAGAACTGAAAAAGCATGTGCGAGCAAGGAGGCCTACAAACCTGACTCAGTTACACCAGCTCTGTCAGGAGGAATGGGCCAAATTCACCCAACTTATTGTGGGAAGCTTGTGTAAGGCTACCCGAAACATTTGACCCAAGTTAAACAATTTAAGGCAATGCTACCAAATACTAATTGAGTGTATGTAAACTTCTGACCCACTGGGAATGTGATGAAAGAAATAAAAGCTGAAATAAATAATTATCTCTACTATTATTCTGACATTTCACATTCTTAAAATAATGTGGTGATCCTAACTGACCTAAGACAGGGAATTTTTACTAGGATTAAATGTCAGGAATTGTGAAACTGAGTTTAAATGGATTTGGCTAAGGTGTATGTAAACTTCCGACTTCAACTGTATGTATGAATGTGTTTGACTGTGTTACTAAGCGTGTGCGTCTTTCTCCTCAGAGACACCTGTCTCCTGAGGACTTTGAGCGTCTGTTCGGAATGCCCATCGCCGAGTTCGACTGTCTGTCACTATGGAAACGAAATCATTTGAAAAAGAATGTTCAACTTTTCTAGCAGAAAGTGACCTTATCCGTCACAGGAAACAGGAACCACTCCACTGCCTAACGAAGAATACCCCACAACACCAAACTATCACACCCTAACTAACCATATATACGTCACATCCTAACTAGTCCTATATCACTGTAGCCATATTCAACCTGTATGTTCCGACGTATCCTCTAGGGCTCTATTCAGTCACATCCGCTTTTGCCGACATCTGCATAGCGGTTGTTTTGGCGGTGTCAGAGGTAGAACTGCACTAGAGCTGTCAAATCCACAAGCGCCTCCTGGCTTTATACCTAAAGCGGACAATGCCATTGGTTGCACAGAGTTGCATTAAGAGAAATCCCATGTAGCCTTGTTTACAAGTTGGAACACTGGAATGTGAGATGTAATCTACACCTCCATTAAGCTGATAGAAATCCTCATCATTTAGTTTAGTGATTTTCAATTTGAGCGTCATTATTCTATATGGCATACATTCTGAACTTCTAACGCGAGTGGGACGGGTGCGGCTGCGTGACAATGATCAAGAGCAGCTGCTCACGTTTTGACAGCTCCGACTTAGTTACACCTCCAAAACATCAGCTATGCGAGTGTCTGCTGTCGCCGGTTAATGCTGGATTTGATTGAATCTGGGCCCTAGTCTCACTGGCTTTGATATAGAGCATCAGTACAGAGACAAGTCTTACCCCTAACCGACCTGATCATAAGCATTGAGAATCTCCTAGTATCCACTGCCTCCCCACCACATACACAGATGTGAATACTGTACACACACTATCTGGCCACACAATAATTATCACTGCTTTTAACACCTAGAAATGTGAAAATATCATTTTCATATTAAATCTACAGTGCATTCGGTAAGTGTTCAGACGTCCTCTTTTTTCCACATTGTTATGTTACAGCCTTATTCTTAAATGGATAAAAAAAAAAAAAACATGTTTACATAAGTATTCAGACCCTTTACTCTGTGTTTTGTTGAAGCACCTTTGGCAGTGATTATAGCCTTGAGTCTTCTTGGGTATGACACAACAAGCTTGGCACACTTGTATTTGGAGAGTTTCTCCCAAGCACTGTCAGGTTGAATGGGGGGCGTCGCTGCACAGCTATTTTCAGGTCTCTCCAGAGATGTTCAATTGGTTTCAAGTCCAGGCTATGGCTGGGCTACTCAAGGACATTGAGACTGGTCCCGAAGCCACTCCTGCATTGTCTTGGCTGTGTGCTTAGGGTCCTGTTGGAAGGTGGACCTTCGCCCCAGTCTGAGGCCCTGAGCACTCTGGAGCAGGTTTTCATCAAGGATCTCTCTGTACTTTGCTCTGTTCATCTTTCTCTCGATCTTGACGAGTCTCCCAGTCCCTGCCGCTGAAAAACATCCCCACAGCATGATGCTGCCACCACCACGCTTCACTGTAGGGATGGTATTGGCCAGGAGATGAGCAGTTCCTGGTTTCCTCCAGACGTGTTGCTTGGCATTGAGGCCAAAGAATTGGTTTCATCAGACCAGAGAATCTTGTTTCTCATGGTCAGTGTCCTTTAGATGCCTTTTGGCAAACTCCAAGTGGGCTGTTATGTGCCTTTTTTTGAGGAGTAGCTTCCGTCTGGCCACTCTACCATAAAGGTCTGATTGGTGGAGTGCTGCAGAGATGGTTGTCCTTTTGGAAAGTTCTCCCATTTCCACAGAGGAGCTCTATCAGAGTGACCATCGGGTTCTTGGTCACCTCCCTGACAAAGGCCATTCTCCTCTGATTGCTCAGTTTGGCTGGGAGGCCAGCTCTAGGAAGAGTCTTGGTGGTTCCAAACTTCTTCCATTTAAGAATGATGGAGTCCACTGTGTTCTTGGGGACCTTCAATGCTGCAGAATTGTTTTGGTACCCTTACCCAGATCTGTGCCTCGGCACAATCCTGTCTCAGAGCTCTACGGACAATTTCTTCGACCTCATGGCTTGGTTTTTGCTCTGACTTGCACCGTCAACTGTGGGACCTTATATAGACAGGTGTGTGCCTTTCCAACTCATGTCCAATCAATTTCATTTACCACAGGTGGACTCCAATAAAGTTGTAGAAACATCTCAAGTATAATCAATGGAAACAGGTTGCACCTAAACTCAATTTTGAGTCTCATGGCAAATGGTCTGAATACTTGTGTAAATAATGTATTTCTGTTTTGATTTTTAATAAATTGGCAACATTTCTAAAAACCTGTTTTTGCTTTGTTGTTATGGGGTGTAGATTGATGAGGGAAAAAAACGATTTAATACATTTTAGAGAAAGGCAACAAAATGTGGAGAAAGTCGAGGGGTCTGAATACTTTCCGAAGGCACTGTATGTTCAAAGTTCACATCACTGTGATTTGTTTTTACATGATTGATCGACCATGGTTAATGTTTTATAGAAATATTGTTGTGTATTAGTACAGCTTTTTATTCACGTTAATATATTTCCTGGTGTGAACCCATGACTGAGGTTGACAAATATTATTGTATTAATTTGAAAATGATTCTCTCTTAGTCCTTCAGAACAGCATTATTTTTTTCTTTTCGTGGTTCTTCTCAAATCGGAAACAGGCTCTAAGATCGTAGGAAAGGTTCTGAGACCAGTAGGACATTCCTGGCGTCAAGAACACCAGAAATTCCAAATCCCACCCAGAACAAGACCCCTAATCCCTACCTCCCAACCCTAGTGTATATGCTGAATTTGGAAAATTAATAAAATAAGTGTTGTGTTTTAATTACATTTTGCATTCTACAACAAATCTAGCTGTATAGAAAACACTGTCCTTTGTCATTCAACAAATTCTACAAGGTAACAAAGGTGTTACTTTTCAGTTTTTTATTGAATGGATACAGCTACATAAATCAGAGGCCTGCAGTACAAATACTTGACAAAAAAAGTTTTGAAATTCAGCTATTAAGAAAACCTTGATTAAACGATCTCTGTACATTCTGTGAGATATGTTGAGGAGCTGGAACAGAAGTCAGAAACAAGACGCTCACATACACGATGTGTCTCTATTGACCCTCCACCCCATCCACCCTTAATACCGCCACCCATGCAAACACACACACTCCAAACAGCCTTCACTTAGTCATCATCCAACTACCACCATCTTCCACACTTTCAAACACCTTTCATTCATACCTCTCCCTCATACACAAACACCATCTAGCTTCTACTTCTCCACTCGTAACAGACTGACGTCTTCAGAGAGAGAAAACAAATCTCTTCCCTCCCACATCCCTCACCCCCTCGCTGATCTAGGTATGAAGCCTAATTCTATTTTTCATAAAACAAAAACAGTCAATCACATTGAGAGACGGGAACATTTATAATGTACATATAATATAAATGTCAATACTCTTGTCACACTGTCGTTGGCATTAGAAAGGATGGATTTAATGCAATGGTGGTTCAAACGGATTTCTCTCTTTTTATTCAAGTGCTCTTGCTTGCTCTTTTTGGGTGGGACACAGACACAGCGAAGGTACTTTATATACTATATATCTTAGGCACCATAGCCTAGGTACTTTATTTCTTAGGCACCATAGCCTAGGTACTTTATATACCTTAGGCACCATAGCCTAGGTACATTATATACTATATATCTTAGGCACCATAGCATAGGTACTTTATATATTAGATAACATTACTAAGATATAAAGTACCTAGGCAAAGACCTTTTATATAAGTTGCAGCGTAGGTCTTCCTTGCCAAGCACACAAATAGGTAAAAAGGTGGTCTGACTATTATCCCAATTATCAACTCAAAATTACAAAATGGATTTGCCTTTTATTTAATACGGCAGTGATGCCCCAGCCTAGGGACAGTCAATAAAGAAATGTACATTGTAGATTGAATCGTCATGTATCATTTATAGAAATGTACAATGTAGATTTAATCATGTGTCATTTGTTCAGATCCACTGTTAAACTCCAATGACATTAGATTCATTCTAGATGATGAAATAAATAAACATGATGCTAGGACTGATTCTCTGGAGGCCAAGTAACAAAGACCCATCCTACTGCCCCTCAGAGAGGGAGAGAGAAAGGGAGAAGAGGCACAAGACCGGAGAGCAGAGGGAGGGAGAAGAGGAGAGCGGTAGAAAAGAGGAGAGCAGGAAAAGAGGGGGACACGGAGGGAGGGATAGCGGGAGGGATACGGAGGGAGGGAGGGACACGGAGAGCGGGAGGGAGGGAGGGAGAGCGGGAGGGATACGGAGGGAGGGAGGGACACGGAGAGCGGGAGGGAGGAGGGAGAGCGGGAGGGATACGGAGAGCGGGAGGGAGGGAGGGATACGGAGAGCGGGAGGGATACGGAGAGCGGGAGGGATACGGAGAGCGGGAGGGATACGGAGAGCGGGAGGGATACGGAGAGCGGGAGGATACGGAGAGCGGGAGGGATACGGAGAGCGGGAGGGAGGGAGGGATACGGAGAGCGGGAGGGAGGGAGGGATACGGAGAGCGGGAGGGAGGGAGGGATACGGAGAGCGGGAGGGAGGGAGGGATACGGAGAGCGGGAGGGATACGGAGAGCGGGAGGGATACGGAGAGCGGGAGGGATACGGAGAGCGGGAGGGATACGGAGAGCGGGAAGGAGGGATACGGAGAGTGGGAGGGAGGGATACGGAGAGCGGGAGGGAGGAGGGAGGGATACGGAGAGCGGGAGGGAGGGAGGGATACGGAGAGCGGGAGGGAGGGAGGGATACGGAGAGCGGGGGGAGGGAGGGTACGGAGAGCGGGAGGGGGATACGGAGAGCGGGAAGGAGGGATACGGAGAGCGGGAAGGAGGGATACGGAGAGCGGGAGGGATACGGAGAGCGGAGGGATACGGAGAGCGGGAGACGGAGGGAGGGATACGGAGAGCGGGAGGGATACGGAGAGCGGGAGGGATACGGAGAGCGGGAGGGATACGGAGAGCGGGAAGGAGGGATACGGAGAGCGGGAGGGAGGGAGGGATACGGAGAGCGGGAGGGAGGGAGGGATACGGAGAGCGGGAGGGAGGGAGGGATACGGAGAGCGGGAGGGAGGGAGGGATGGATACGGAGAGCGGGAGGGAGGGAGGGATACGGAGAGCGGGAGGGAGGGAGGGATACGGAGAGCGGGAGGGAGGGAGGGATACGGAGAGCGGGAGGGATACGGAGAGCGGGAGGGAGGGAGGGATACGGAGAGCGGGAGGGAGGGAGGGATACGGAGAGCGGGAGGGATACGGAGAGCGGGAGGGAGGGAGGGATACGGAGAGCGGGAGGGATACGGAGAGCGGGAGGGAGGGATACGGAGAGCGGGAGGGAGGGATACGGAGAGCGGGAGGGAGGGAGGGATACGGAGGGAGGGGAGGGATACGGAGAGCGGGAGGGAGGGAGGGAGGGATACGGAGAGCGGGAGGGAGGGAGGGATACGGAGAGCGGGAGGGAGGGAGGGATACGGAGAGCGGGAGGGAGGGAGGGATACGGAGAGCGGGAGGGAGGGAGGGATACAGAGGGAGGTGGGCCAGATGCCTAGGCCTGTGTGTTGGTCCCGTTCTTGTTAGGTGGGCCACTGGCTGGGAGGTTGTTGGGAGGGGGAGGAGCATCTTGGCGAGGGGGCATCCGCTCATTGACCCTGTCCAGACCTCGGGCCTCCTCAAAGGACTGGATCTTATGCTGCGGGTTGAACCCTTGGATGGCTGGAGAGAGATGTAGAGTTTAGTATTAGTGCAGGAATACAGCACAATACAGGGGGTTTGGTCTGACGCTTAGTAAGGGAGGTATGGGGGTGAAGAGAAAGATTTAGGATCTAATCTACAGTCTAGTAGGTACTAGTTAGTGGTTGGTAGGGGTAATAGAAGTATAGTCTAATATGGTCATGTTCAGTCTAATACATAAAGTGTAGTCTGACATTGTAGACTTGAAGGGTTTGGTTGTTAGAAGGTTTTGGTAGTTAGAGGTAAGACACTTACTTCAAAAACATCAAGGCAGCATGGGCAAACAAACAGAGAGAAGGAGATTGAGACCAGGTGGAGGAGACAGAGAGAGGGAGTGGAGCGAAGACTCAGACTATTTGGTAAATGGCATAAATAGCCTGATACTTCATGGTACGTCCACAAAACGTCTCTTAACTTAGTAATATGTATATAAACAACAATAATACACTCAAACTTTGGGGAGGGAGGAAGAGGGAGGAGAGAGAGAGAGAGAGAGAGAGTTGAGAAATGACTTGCGTACCTCGTGCCTCTTCTGCCTGTACGGTAGCTGTGTAAGCGTGAGTAGTAGAGCCATGCCCAAAACATACAGAGAGAGAGTTAACATTACCAACAGACCCAGATCAGTGAGGAATCAATGCATTCAGAGTGTTAAACATCTATAGTCAGTGAGATAATGTATTTATTCAGAGTGTTAAACATCTATAGTCAGTGAGATATCAATGTATTTATTCAGAATGTTAAACATCTATAGTCAGTGAGTTATCAATTTATTTATTCAGAGTGTTAAACATCTATAGTCAGTGAGATATCAATTTATTTATTCAGAGTGTTAAACATCTATAGTCAGTGAGATATCAATGTATTTATTCAGAGTGTTAAACATCTATAGTCAGTGAGTTGTTATCAATGCAGTCAGTCATAAGATCATTCAACCCCACCCCCAACCTCCCCAGCCCACTTCCCTCTCAACCCTGACACAGGAGTTCCACATGACTGGGATTAGTGCAGAAAGGGGAATGTTCTGGGTTTAAGAGATTGATCAAGGTTTAAAGAGAATTCTGCAGGTTAAAGGAGAATGTGGATTAGGGATAGGTGAGTGTGTGAGAGTCAGGGAGCCCGAGAGAGGGAGGTGGAAGGAGCATTAAGTCTGTTGGTGGGTTTGAGTGCAGGCAAAGGATAAAACAATTGTCTCATGATGCCATAGTAGTTCAGGTGAGAGTGTGTGTGTGTGTAGGTGTGCATACGTACCGCTCTCCAGGGTCTGCCGTCCTCCAGACAGAACTCCCACAGGCAAGGCCCCAGTGGGGGTCAGCCCCTTCAGCTGTAACACACTCTCATTCTCCTCTCTGTCAACACACACATTCAGTTTCCAGATTCAACAGCATGGTTGTTACAAGCGGGGCACCATACAAAAGATTGGACTGGAAGCTGAACATAACCAAGTCCAGATAGAATCTGGATGCAGGTCTTCTCATCAATACCTTTACAGAGGTTGATTACATCTAATCAATGAAACCAGATGTGTACTGTACCTGAGCACAGAAAAGACACGGGCCATCTTCCCAATTGCTCTGATCTTATTCCTGATGACCTCCTTCCTCACAGCAGACGTTCCAGCTGAGAG
This sequence comes from Salmo salar, assembly GCF_965601325.2. Lineage (NCBI taxonomy): Eukaryota > Metazoa > Chordata > Actinopteri > Salmoniformes > Salmonidae > Salmo > Salmo salar. The sequence continues at coordinate 97,405,450 of NC_138303.1, read as the reverse complement.
GGAGAGAAAGAGCAAGAGAGAGAAAATGAGAAAGAGAGCGAGGGAAGGAGGATAGAGAGAAAGAAGGTAGGAGAGAGGGAGAAAGAAGGGCGAGGTACGGGACTTGTGAAACATTACACACACCGGCCGTGTTCGAGAGCATCCAAAACTGTGACGTATCATGGGTAAATAGATTTTTAGATCAGTCAGTCGACTTTAAAGTCTGCTGCAATGTCGAACTCGCCCACACACACAGCTCAGCTGATACTCAGCTGCCATGTGGCAACAATAGAGGTGTTGACCAATATCTGTTGTTGAATCCGTTGTGGGTGTGAACTCTTCACCTCTCTTCACGTCTATTTTTGCTACACTGCACTTCAGTCAAAAACAACTTCACTTCCTTAAAGGTTTCATTTCCTCTTTGAAGGAACACGTTGCTACTATATCATCATTATCATACATGGAAAGTCAATATGAAAGTGTTGTTAAGTGTGTTTCTTACCCTCGCAGGTGTCGTCTCCTTCAGACATGAGCTCGTCGTCAGAGCAGATGTTGAGCACGTTAACCAGCATCTCTGTCACTGTAGGAACACACACATTATCTCACACAGAGGTCAGTTTTGCAAAGGTAACAAGAAGCCCAAAGTTACTATACACACCGTTATAACACACATATACACTCACCCTTCTCGCCTACGAAGGGCAGAGACCAGGTGAACACGTCCATGAAGTTGGGCAGCCAGTAGGGATGGGGGGAGCAGTTGAACTGACGGATGTTCATCACGTTATTCTCATACTTCAGTACCGCCGCTACAAGAACACACACACACCATCTGCCATGTGTTGCCATGGTTTCTACCTTGTTATGTTTCTAACCTATTGTCATGGTTTGAAATGTGGGTAACCTTTGTGTTTGTTTACCTTTGTTGTTGTACACGTCCAGGTAATTCGGAGCAGAGAATATCGTGATCAGAGAAGGAAAACCCGTCGTCTGGCTTTTCCTGTACATTCTATACCTGAAATACACAGTTTATATCACAAAACAGTATCATACTACTATTATTATGAATTAATAATACTCACCCAGCGTCCTGGGCTTCATGTGCTCTCAAAACAGTATCATACTACTATTATTATGAATTAATAATACTCACCCAGCGTCCTGGGCTTCATGTGCTCTTAAAACAGTATCATACTACTACTATTATTAATTAATAATACTCACCCAGCGTCCTGGGCTTCATGTGCTCTTAAAACAGTATCATACTACTACTATTATTAATTAATAATACTCACCCAGCGTCCTGGGCTTCATGTGCTCTTAAAACAGTATCATACTACTATTATTATTAATTAATAATACTCACCCAGCGTCCTGGGCTTCATGTGCTCTTAAAACAGTATCATACTACTACTATTATTAATTAATAATACTCACCCAGCGTCCTGGGCTTCATGTGCTCTTAAAACAGTATCATACTACTACTATTATTAATTAATAATACTCACCCAGCGTCCTGGGCTTCATGTGCTCTTAAAACAGTATCATACTACTATTATTATTAATTAATAATACTCACCCAGCGTCCTGGGCTTCATGTGCTCTTAAAACAGTATCATACTACTACTATTATTAATTAATAATACTCACCCAGCGTCCTGGGCTTCATGTGCTCTTAAAACAGTATCATACTACTACTATTATTAATTAATAATACTCACCCAGCGTCCTGGGCTTCATGTGCTCTTAAAACAGTATCATACTACTACTTTTATTATTATTATTATTATTAATGACTTAATATAATACTCACCCAGCATCCTGGGCTTCATGTGCTCTTATTACTGACAGCAGATTATTGTTCATCAGAAAGTCACATACTGCTGGGTAACTGTAGAAGTAGGAGCAACCTCGAACTGAGTTATGAGCAAAGTGTTCCTGGGACTTCTCAGAGCCATAGTCTTCTCCAGGGTCTGACCACAGCAGGTCACACATGGGTCCGAACGCAGGGGGCTCCTTAAACCGGTCCAGCTGGTCAACACAGAGTTAAACACAGTTAATCTACAGGGTTAATCCGGTTAAACAGTTCAATAACGCCGGGTGCTCCTTATACCCGTCAAAACACTGTTAATAACATTGTCAGCTTAACCAGTTAAAACGATTAAGATAGAGTTCATCCAAAGCAGGTCAGGGGTCAGAGGTCAGGGGTCATACCTTGCGTATGTCGTCCAGGCAGGTGATTTCAGGGCTCAGGCCTCCGTGGACACACAGGAACTGCTGGTTGAGGAGCGCAGCCAGGGGAAGGCAGTCAAACGCCTCCATACACGCATCATACACACGCTCAGAGTACTTTATCTTACCTAGAACACAACAGAGAGGACATTATTATTACTATAAGACCCACCTACCCACAGAGTACTTTATCTTACCTAGAACACAACAGAGAGGACATTATTATTACTATAAGACCCACCTACCCACAGAGTACTTTATCTTACCTAGAACACAACAGAGAGGACATTATTATTACTATAAGACACACCCACCCACAGACACGCACCCACCCACCCACCCACCCACACACACTAAATACACAGGACCACTCACACTCCTGTTTAAAGGTGAAGTACTCTGTGAGATGTCGGCACTCATGGTTTCCTCTGAGGAGGAACAGAGTGGTGGGGTGGTTGATCTTCAGAGTCCACAGGAACAACACACACTGAAGAGAAAGAGAGAGTGAGTTCCATCTACACTAGCTACGATCACGACAGCTAGGATGAAGGCCAATAGATATGTAATGATATCATTACAATACACTGGCTTAATCAGAACCTAAGAGGAACACAAAACCCAATTGTGTGTGGGGTGGGGTTCGACGACAACTGGGTACTGTGCTGCTGACTATTTAAAGATGTGCTGCTAAGCCCTGCGACTCAAGACCGGGTTACAGGCCATGACTCCAAATGTTAGATGAAACAGCAGATTCAGAAACACACTGACCTCGATGCTGAAGTATCCTCGATCAACATAGTCCCCCAGGAACAGGTAGCGGGTGCTGTTGGGCGAGCCGCCCACCTCAAACAGCTTCATCAGGTCAAAGAACTGGCCATGGACATCCCCACACACTGCAACACACACACACGAGTTAGAGGTCCATCTGTCGGAGAATGTTTGGGGTTAGTAACAGGTCAGAGGTTACCTGTTATAGGTGCTTCCACCTCCAGCATGCATTTCTCTTGTCGCAGGATGTTGGCTCCATCAGTAATGATCCGTAGAGCTGCTTCCTCCTCCAGACGGCCCTCCTTAACGAGATGGGTCTTGAGCACCTCAACACTGGGCTTCCCGTCTACATACAGGTCCTTTACCGTCAGCTTGGAGCCAGGGGGGTAGGGCACCGCTACAACGCAATACAACATTATTATAAAGAATATACACTACCAACACTAATTAACTAATGAATCTATCAAACACCAGGACACACCCTGTAGCAGCTCTATTGGTTTATTACAACCCAGGACACACCCTCTAGCATCTCTATTGGTTTATTAAAACCCAGGACACACCCTCTAGCATCTCTATTGGTTCATTACAACCCAGGACACACCCTCTAGCATCTCTATTGGTTCATTACAACCCAGGACACACCCTCTAGCATCTCTATTGGTTCATTACAACCCAGGACACACCCTCTAGCATCTCTATTGGTTCATTACAACCAAGGACACACCCTCTAGCATCTCTATTGGTTCATTACAACCCAGGACACACCCTCTAGCATCTCTATTGGTTCATTACAACCCAGGACACACCCTCTAGCATCTCTATTGGTTCATTACAACCCAGGACACACCCTCTAGCATCTCTATTGGTTCATTACAACCCAGGACACACCCTCTAGCATCTCTATTGGTTTATTACAACCCAGGACACACCCTCTAGCATCTCTATTGGTTCATTTAAACCCAGGACACACCCTCTAGCATCTCTATTGGTTCATTAAAACCCAGGACACACCCTCTAGCATCTCTATTCGTTCATTAAAACCCAGGACACACCCTCTAGCATCTCTATTGGTTCATTAAAACCCAGGACACACCCTCTAGCATCTCTATTGGTTTATTAAAACCCAGGACACACCGTCTAGCAGCTCTATTGGTTCATTAAAATCCAGGACACACCCTCTAATGTATCTATTGGTCTATTGAACCCCAGGACACACCCTCTGGAGGTCTCAGGGTACCAATCCTTCCACATTAAAATGTGGTGGCTCTAGTCTAGAGATAGACAGTGTGTTGCATGGCTGAGTGACTGGGTAAAAATACAGCGTCATATTTGCAAGAGGACTGGCAGGAATCAGGAAGATCAGATTTGACTGGCAAAAAAAACTCTATCGGTCTCCCTCCCTCTGGGCTATATTAAGTCCTAGTCACATGAATAGTCTACCATTCATTCATTCATTCATTCATTCATTCATTCATTCATTCATTCATTCATCAGAACCCACTATTTTAATGTTACCGTCGGTGTGGTGCCAGGTATTGCATCCATAATTCCCTCTGAAAATAACTAAAATACACTATATTTCCAAAAGTATGCGGACACCATCTCGTTGAACATCTCATTACAAAATCATGGGCATTAATATGGAGTTGGTCCCCCTTTTGCTGCTATAAAAGCATCCACTTTTCTGGGAAGGCTTTCCACTAGATGTTGGAACAGTGCTGCAGGGACTAGCTTCCATTCAGCCACAAGAGCATTAATGAGGTAGGGCACTGATGTTGGGGGATTAGGGCTGGCTCGCAGTCAGCGCTCCAATTCAAGTTTCCAGTTTTAATGTCACATGCACAAGTAAAGTGAAATGATTTTCTTGCAAACTTATAACCTAACAATGCAATAACAATGTATTACTAGAAAATACACATTAAATAACAATAAGAAATATGAAATACACAAAGTAAACATACTATACACAGGAAATATATTTGTTTAAAGTCAGATCCAATACCATATTTCCATGTGCAGGAGTGATGGAGGTAGACATGTATAGGGGTAAGGGAGCTAGGCAACAGGATCTAAGATAAACACAGTAGCAGCAGCTTGCATATGAGTGTGTGTGTGTGTGTGTGTGTGTGTGTGTGTGTGTGTGTGTGTGTGTGTGTGTGTGTGTGTGTGTGTGTTGGAGTAACAGTGTGTGTGTGTGTATAGGGCCCTGTGAATGTGCATAGAGAGAGTGCAAAGGTTGAAATAAAAGGTCAATAAAGATACAAGGTAAACTCAAATAGTCCATGTAGCTATTTATCAGTTGTATTGTTTGGGGATAGAAGCTGTTCAAGAGCCTGTTGGTGTCAGACTTGATGCACCGGTACCTCTTGCAATGCGGCAGAAGAGGAAATAGTCTATGGCTTGGGTGGTTGGAGTCTGACAATTTTCCGGGCCTTCTTTTCACACCACCTGATATAGAGGTCCTGGATGGCAGGGAGCTTGGCCCCAGTAATGTACTGGGCTGTCCACACAACCCTCTGTAGCGCCATGCGATCCAGGGCGATGCTATTGCCATGCCAAGCAGTGATGCAGCCAGTCAATATGCTCTGAATGGTACAGCTGTAGAACCTTTTGAAGATTTGAGGGCCCATGCCACATTTATCCAACCTCCTTAGGGGGAAGGGGCACCGCGGCGCCTTTTTCACAACTGTGCGTGTGTTTGGACCATTTTAAGTCTTTAGTGATTTGGACATTGAGGAACTTGAAGCTGTCTACCTGCTCCACTGCCGCCCCGTCGATGTGGATGGGGGCGTGCTCACCCTGTAGTCCACGATCAGCTCCTTGGTCTTGCTGACGTTGAGGTTGTTGCTCCGGCAGCACACTCCCTGTTAGATGACTCATCGTCACTGCTGATCACCACTGTTGTGTTGTCAGCGAACTTGATAATGGTGTTGGAGTCATGCGTGGCCACACAGTCACGGGTGAACAGGGAGTACAGGAGGGGACTAAGCACACAGCCCTGTGGGGCCACTGTGTTAAGGGTCAGGAAGTCCAGGATCCAGTTGCAAAGGGAGGTGTTCAGACTCAGAGTCCTAAGCTTGGTGACGAGCTTGGAGGGGACAATGGTGTTGAATGCTGAGCTATAGTCAATGAACAGCATTCTCACATAGGTGTTCCTCTTAACTACATGGAGAGCAATTGAGATGGCGTTGTCTATGGATCTGTTGGGGCAGTATGCAAATTGGAGTGGGTGTAGGGTGTCTGGGATGGTGGAGTTAATGTGTTCCATAACCAGCCTCTAAAAGCACTTCATGATTACAGAAGTGAGCTCTACAGGGCGGTAGTCATGATTACAGAAGTGAGCTCTACAGGGCGGTAGTCATGATTACAGAAGTGAGCTCTACAGGGCGGTAGTCATGATTACAGAAGTGAGCTCTACAGGGCGGTAGTCATGATTACAGAAGTGAGCTCTACAGGGCGGTAGTCATGATTACAGAAGTGAGCTCTACAGGGCGGTAGTCATGATTACAGAAGTGAGCTCTACAGGGCGGTAGTCATGATTACAGAAGTGAGCTCTACAGGGCGGTAGTCATGATTACAGAAGTGAGCTCTACAGGGCGGTAGTCATGATTACATTAGTGAGCTCTACAGGGCGGTAGTCATGATTACATTAGTGAGCTCTACAGGGCGGTAGTCATGATTACAGAAGTGAGCTCTACAGGGCGGTAGTCATGATTACAGAAGTGAGCTCTACAGGGCGGTAGTCATGATTACAGAAGTGAGCTCTACAGGGCGGTAGTCATGATTACAGAAGTGAGCTCTACAGGGCGGTAGTCATGATTACAGAAGTGAGCTCTACAGGGCGGTAGTCATGATTACAGAAGTGAGCTCTACAGGGCGGTAGTCATGATTACAGAAGTGAGCTCTACAGGGCGGTAGTCATGATTACAGAAGTGAGCTCTACAGGGCGGTAGTCATGATTACAGAAGTGAGCTCTACAGGGCGGTAGTCATGATTACAGAAGTGAGCGCTACAGGGCGGTAGTCATGATTACAGAAGTGAGCGCTACAGGGCGGTAGTCATGATTACAGAAGTGAGCGCTACAGGGCGGTAGTCATGATTACAGAAGTGAGCTCTACAGGGCGGTAGTCATGATTACAGAAGTGAGCTCTACAGGGCGGTAGTCATGATTACAGAAGTGAGCTCTACAGGGCGGTAGTCATGATTACAGAAGTGAGCTCTACAGGGCGGTAGTCATGATTACAGAAGTGAGCTCTACAGGGCGGTAGTGATTGTGGCATGAAGCCTTAGAGTTGTTGGGGACAGGGAAGGTTGTGGTCATCTTAAAACGTGGGGATTACAGACTGGGACAAGGAAAGGTTGAAAATGATCGTGAATATGCCTGCCAGCTGTTCTGCGTATGCTCTGAGAACGAGCCCTGGAATACCGTCGGGGCACGCTGCCTTGTGAGTGTTGACCTGATTCATCCCAAAGGTGTTCAATGGGGTTGAGGCCAGGGATCTGTACAGACCAGTCAAATTCTTCCACACCGATCTTGACAAACCATTTTTGTATGGACCTTGCTTAGTGCACGGGGGCATTGTCATGCTGGAACAGGAAAGGGCCTTCCCCAAACTGTTGCCATAAAGTTGGAAGCACAGAATTGTCTAGAATATCATTGTATGCTGTAGTGTTAAGATTTCCCTTCACTTGAACTAAGGGGCCTAGCCCGAACCATGAAAAACAGCACCAGACCATTATTCCTCCTCCACCACCAAACTTTACAGTGGGCACTATGCATTCAGGCAGGTAGTGTTCTACTGGCATCTGCCAAACCAAGATTAGTCCGTTGGACTGCCAGATGGTGAAGCGTGATTCATCACTCTAGAGAATGCGTTTCCACTGCTGCAGAGTCCAATGGCAGCAAGCTTTACATCCCTCCAGCCGACACTTGGCATTGTGCATGGTGATCTTAGGCTTGTGTGTGGCTGCTCGGCCATGGAAACTAATTTCATGAAGCTCCCAACGAACAGTTCATGTGCTGATGTTGCTTCCAGAGGCAGTTTGGAACTCGGTATTGAGTATTGCAACCAAGGAGATGATTTTTATGCGCTATGCGATTCAGCACTCGGCAGTCCCATTCTGTGGCCTACCACTTCGTGGCTGAGCCGTTGTTGCTCCTAGATGTGTCCACTTCTCAATAACAGCACTTACAGTTGACCAGGGGAGCTCTAGCAGGGCAGAAATTTTACTGACTGACTTGTTGGAAAGGTGGCATCCTATGATGGTGCCACATTAAATGTCACAGAGCTCTTCAGTAAGGCTATTCTACTGCCAATGTTTGTCTATGGAGATTGCATGGCTGTGTGCCTGATTTTATACACCTGTCAGTTACGGGTGTGGCTGAATTAGCCAAATCCACTAATTTGAAGGGGTGTCCACATACTTTTGTAGATATAGTGTAATTCTTCCCTCCATTTCTCTACCTCTATCCCACCCTCTGCCCAGTTAGTGTACATTTTCAACACAGAAGCAGGTCACACAGACAGACTGAGCTATTCATGTCACACTAAAGGTTCATCTTATCTAACCCATACTCCACACACATACTACATACTGGTTCATCATATCACACTACACACACTAATCCCGGGCCGAGCTCCTGTATACGCTAGGGCCCAGGGCCGAGCTCCTGTATACGCTAGGGCCCAGGGCCGAGCTCCTGTATACGCTAGGGCCCAGGGCCGAGCTCCTGTATACGCTAGGGCCCAGGGCCGAGCTCCTGTATACGCTAGGGCCCAGGGTGCGAGCTCCTGTATACGCTAGGGCCCAGGGTGCGAGCTCCTGTATACGCTAGGGCCCAGGGTGCGAGCTCCTGTATACGCTAGGGCCCAGGGTGCGAGCTCCTGTATACGCTAGGGCCCAGGGTGCGAGCTCCTGTATACGCTAGGGCCCAGGGTGCGAGCTCCTGTATACGCTAGGGCCCAGGGTGCGAGCTCCTGTATACGCTAGGGCCCAGGGCCGAGCTCCTGTATACGCTAGGGCCCAGGGCCGAGCTCCTGTATACGCTAGGGCCCAGGGTGCGACCTCCTGTATACGCTAGGGCCCAGGGCAAAAAAAGGGCCCATATCCATACATGTATGAAGACAGTATCATTACACAGGCAGAGCAATGCAGCTGGCTGGCCTGATCAGGTTACTTTCGGTAACTAAGCCAAAAGGTCAAAAATGTCAACCCTCACAGAGCACTGACAACACGCACGCCTCTGACAGAAACTGATTATTGATCGCAGCAAATTACACTTAACAAAAATATAAAACGCAACATGTAAAATGTTGGTCCCATGTTTCATGAGCTGAAATAAAAGATCCCAGAAATGCATGTGCATCTCTTGCACGTGCGATTGAAGCACATGATATTTACTGGGGGGAAGAAATGCAGCGACACTCCTCAGCTCGGCAACAATAACAATGGTGTTGGGTGCGGCCAGTTTCCCCATGCTGTGGATTCCATCTCTAAAGGCATAGGTTGCTTTCTTTAGACAAACAACGGTGTGTAACTAATCAACAATATTAGCATGAGAGGTGTTCTGCCAAAATGAATCGATTCTATTGTAATACCAATTTATTACCTCCATGCTGCCACTGTTTGGGTACACAGAGAAGGCGTCTCTTTTAATAAACCTTATTGGCCTAAAAAGCAGTTTGTTAAATGGTTTAAAGTAGTAAGATTACATTTTGGCCTATTCTAATTTGATGTAGGGAATGGGATAGAAATAAGTTGTTTTTGTGACCAGTAGGCCTAACTAACTGGTTAGCGTAAATTACAAATAAAACAATTGGTGGGAAAATGTGTGAATCTTCTAGTGGTTTAGATCTGCCTTGGCAGGCTTCCACACTGACTCATTTCTCTTCAAAAGTTGGCAGAACAACATTTGGTGCAACAGGCCTAGGCCTATACAGAATGAAGCAAGCACAGGCATGCTAGATCTATTGAATGTACAGTTGGCCCAGAAGACAGCAGCACAGCTGGCCCTTAAATGTACACAGAGGGCTCTCCTGACTCAAAGTAGAGAGATTGACTGCATTACTAATTGTCTTTGTGACAGGAATTGACGTGTTAAAAGCAAACTGTCTGTTCAAACAGCTAACACAAAGCTCAGACACCCTACATACCACAAGACATGTCACCAGGGGTCTCTTCATAATCCCCAAGTCCAGAACAGAGGCTGGGAAACACACAGTACTACATAGAGCCATGACTACATACAATTCTATTCCACATCAAGTAACTCAAGTTAGCAGTAAAATTCCACACACACAAAAAAAACACTGTGGACACACTAACATTGTATTGTTGTAATATTTTACATATTATATTGTAAATGTGTAATGGTGGAGCAGTGTACATTTGTACAGTGCACAATGTCTTGTCTGATGTAGACATTGTTTTGTTCTTGTTTGGACCCCAGGAAGAGTAGTGGCTGCTTTGGCAGCATCTGATGGGGATCCCAATAAAATACTAAATGCCGGTAATGTCTACCGGTAATGTCTACCGGTAATGTCTACCGGTAATGTCTACCGGTAATGTCTACCGGTAATGTCTACCGGTAATGTCAGCAGATGAACCTAATTTTGACTTGTTACACAATTGACGTGTGTGTCATGAAATGTTTTTTTTCCATTTCATTTCATGTTTACTATGTCAGCTAAAAGCTGAATTACAGTAACACATACAATAAACAGATTTAAATGAATAAGATACAACAAAATCTAAATGTCAGGGAGTTGAGACAAGAATGGAGGTTGACCGATCTGAGCGGTGGAGGGAGGGAAAGGGGCGTATCTTGGTCAGTGACAGCCACAGCGAGGGGCGTATCTTGGTCAGTGACCGCCACAGCGAGGGGCGTATCTTGGTCAGTGACAGCCACAGCGAGGGGCGTATCTTGGTCAGTGACAGCCACAGCGAGGGGCGTATCTTGGTCAGTGACCGCCACAGCGAGGGGCGTATCTTGGTCAGTGACAGCCACAGCGAGGGGCGTATCTTGGTCAGTGACAGCCACAGCGAGGGGCGTATCTTGGTCAGTGACAGCCACAGCGAGGGGCGTATCTTGGTCAGTGACAGCCACAGCGAGGGGCGTATCTTGGTCAGTGACAGCCACAGCGAGGGGCGTATCTTGGTCAGTGACAGCCACAGCGAGGGGCGTATCTTGGTCAGTGACAGCCACAGCGAGGGGCGTATCTTGGTCAGTGACAGCCACAGCGAGGGGCGTATCTTGGTCAGTGACAGCCACAGCGAGGGGCGTATCTTGGTCAGTGACAGCCACAGCGAGGGGCGTATCTTGGTCAGTGACAGTCACAGCGAGGGGCGTATCTTGGTCAGTGACAGCGAGGGGCGTATCTTGGTCAGTGACAGCGAGGGGCGTATCTTGGTCAGTGACAGCCACAGCGAGGGGCGTATCTTGGTCAGTGACAGCCACAGTGAGGGGCGTATCTTGGTCAGTGACAGCCACAGCGAGGGGCGTATCTTGGTCAGTGACAGTCACAGCGAGGGGCGTATCTTGGTCAGTGACAGCGAGGGGCGTATCTTGGTCAGTGACAGCCACAGCGAGGGGCGTATCTTGGTCAGTGACAGCCACAGTGAGGGGCGTATCTTGGTCAGTGACAGCCACAGCGAGGGGCGTATCTTGGTCAGTGACAGCCACAGCGAGGGGCGTATCTTGGTCACAGTCGCAGCCAGGGAGGTCAGTGGTCATAGAGTCAAGCTGTAGGCCTATGTATGAATGAGTGAGTGTGTGCGTGTTTCGCCCAGTGCTGTCTGTAGGATGGTTAACCTGGTGGCATCTGAGAGGCAGGTTTAATGACCTCAGCCTCTTGATGCTCCTAACCCTCACTAACCCACTGCACCCGTCACACACTCTCACACACTTTGGGTCCACAACAAAAGACATTGTCATAAATAACAAGGTCATCACAGTTCTTGGAGCTCCTCAATCCTACTTGGTCCTCTTCACTCCCTGTGGAGCGTAAGGCCTTACCCTCAGTCCTGTTGTTGTTTTCATAACATAGATCAGGGTTACAGTTAGATCAGGCAACATACAGTAAGCCTACCTGCTACCATTCAGAAATACCTGCTACAGTGTAGACAGAGCAGTTCTATGCACTGTTAGGCTTACCATTTACATTCTGTACAAGTGCATTACAAATTTCAAATAGAAGCCGATATTTCGAAAGCAAATGTTGCAAGTTGGTAGCAATAGCCCCCCACACCCCAATAGGCCACCCAGGTTGTAAATCAAAAGACCCGCTCCATGCCACTCAATCAACTGACAGTCATTCAGCATATGCCGCAGGAGCCCTGGGTGTGTGTGTGTGTGTATGCTGTGGTATAACCCACAAGTGTGTACACACACACACACACACACACACACACACACACACACACACACACACACACACACACACACACACACACACACACACCAAAAGAGGTTGATGGCATCATGGGGAGGACAGGCTCGTGGTAATGGCTGGAGCGGAATGGTATCAAATACATCAAACATAAGGCTTCCATGTGTTTGATGCCATTCCATTTGTTCCCTTCCAGACATTATTATGAGCCGTCCTCCCCTCAGCAGCCTCCACTGACACACACACACACTCTCACCTCACTGAGCCAGACAAGACACTTGAGAACACACACATGCTTATTTCAGTTCAGTCAGTGTGACAGTCAGATAAAACTAAAAATATAATCTAGCTAGGAGTCTCAAAAACATCTGACTATCTAGCTAGTTTGTTACAACAAGATTGATGGCAAAATCTAAGTTATTTGAGGTAAAATATTTATTAGCTTGCTTTATTCTTTAACGACGTGTCATCCGAGTGCTGCAGACTAGCAACCTAACTAGGGAAGCTAGCTTGTAAATGAACAAACCATTAACATTATCCCACTTGTTCCAAGCAAGCCAAATACGATGAACACCTGAACGATATAAGTAGCTAGCTAACGTTAGTTGGCAAGAAGCATCTTGTCCTTATTGGTGCATCTACGGCCAACCAAGCTAGCTTGATCGCTAGCTAGTTGTTTTCATCGCGAATTAGCTGCTAGCTAACTTCCTGCAACCACTTGCTGAATTAATATAGATACGATTGCATAGCTACCTTTAATGGGCCGATCGGTGGTGGACAGTTTGGCTGGTGTTTGGTCTTTCGTCATCGACATCTCGGCGTATCTGCCCCAGGAGGAAACAGTTAGCTAATGGTGTGAATTCCAAGGCGTAGCTAGCAGGCTAGCTAGTGAAATGAACTAGCCGTGCTAGCTAGCTAGCTCCAACAGCACCTCTGGATCCGCAGCCGTCCTCTCCGGCAGGGGGTTAGCAGACTAGGGAAGTGCAGATCAACTGGGCAGGAACGTAATTTAGCTTGCTAGATGTGGGGAGGGAGGGGGAGGGGGGGAATCACTTTAACCACTAAATGAAAGCTTTTTCTTCCTGCCTTGTAGAGCCTGAGGTAGCTAGTAAACCAACTGCTGTCAAATTATCTGTCAGATGAACAGACTGCTCCCGTCCAGGAAAAGGTTTCCACCGATCTCACTGTTTTCTCAGGTTTACACACCGCAGCTCAATTCATGTCTTAATTTCATCTGTTTCTTCTTGGCTGTACCTAATCTGATCCAGGCCTCTTGGTTTGGGTTTTAGTCGTGATCAAATATATCGCCCAGACTGCTGTAGGATTACTGTAGCAATCCACCACAAACGGATTTCCTACAACATGGCTGTGTCTGTCAAACGCATGGTGTTGTGGGTAGTGTAGTATTATTGTCATGACCCGACACACCTGTGGGACACACCTGTCCACATAACTGTCTGCTTGTAGGCCGCCTATACACAGACATACAGAAACACACACACAGATTATCTCAATAGCAACAAATATACTGTTTCCTTGTGGTCAAGACCCTTGGTGCATGCTGTTGAGCCTGTTTGGACATTTTGCTCTGATGGTATTTTTGAATTGTTTTATTGAACCTTTATTTAACTAGGCATGTCAGTTAAGAACACATTCTTATTTACAATGACGACCTACTAAAAGGCAAAAGGCCTCCTGCGGGGACGGGGGCTGGGATTAAAAATAAAAATATAGGACAAAACACACATCACAACGAGAAAGGCACCACAACACTACATAAGAGACCTAAGACAACAACATAACATGGCAGCAACACATGACAACACAGCATGGTAGCAACACAACATGACAACATGGTATCAACATAACATGGCAGCAGTACAACATGGAAGCAGCACAAAACATGGTACAAACATTATTGGGCACAGACAACAGCACAAAGTGCAAGAAGGTAGAGACAAAGTATGTACACACTAGTTTTTATGTATGGGGTAAATGCGATCTTCAGGACTACATGTGTATTTGGATATACCGTAACCTGCTGTGCAACCTTCGTTTTCTTATGTTCTCATTAAGACACTTCCTCCCAGAACAGTTTGTCTTTTAGTCAATATACTTTTCGAACACTAGATGTCAATAGCCACTAGTGATATACAGTAACAGTGAAATGTACATTGCCAAAAGTATGTGGACACCACTTCAAATTAGTGGATTCGGCTATTCCAGCCACACCCATTGCTGACAGGTGTATACAATCGAGCACACCGCCATGCAATCTCCATAGACAAACACTGACAGTAGAATGGCCCGAACTGAAGAGCTCAGTGACTTTCAACAAATCTGGGGTGTCTGTCCTGTATCTGAGGGATGTGGGAGGGATCGGGAGACATTAGTTCCCACCTTTCCAGCAAGTCAGTTTGTCAAATGTCTGCATTGCTAGAGCTGCCCTGGTCAGCTGTAAGTGCTATAATTGTGAAGTGGAAAGGTCTAGGAGCAACAACGGCTCAACGGCAACGTAGTAAGCCACATAAGCTCACAGAACGGGACTGCCACGTAACGTGTAAAAATCGTCTGTCCTCGGTTGCAACATCAACATAATAACTGTTCATCGGGAGCTTCATTAAATGGGTTTCCATGGCCAAGCAACCGCACACAAGCCTAAGATCACCATGTGCAATGCCAAGAGTTGGCTGGAGGGGTGTAAAGCTCGCCACCATTGGACTCTGGAGAAGTGGAAATGCATTCTCTGGAGTGATGAATCACACTTCACCATCTGGCAGTCCGACGGACTACTCTGGGTTTGGCGGATGCCAGTAGAACGTTACCTGCCCGAATGCATAGTGCCAACTATAAAGTTTGGTGGAGGAGGAATAATGGTCTGGGGCTGATTTTCATGGTTCGGGCTAAGCCCCTTAGTTCAAGTGAAGGGAAATCTTAACACTACAACATACAATAACATTCTAGATAATTCCGTGCTTCCAACTTTATGGCAACAGTTTGGGGAAGGCCCTTTCCTGTTCCAGCATGACAATGCCCCCGTGCACAAAACAAGTTCCATACAAAAATAGTTTGTCAAGATTGGTGTGGAAGAACTTGACTGGCCTGCACAGAGCCCTGACCAAAACCCCATCGAACATCTTTAGTATGAATTGGAACACCAACTATGAGCCAGGCCTAATTGCCCAACATCAGTGCCCAACCTCACTAATGCTCTTGTGGCTGAATGGAAGCAAATCCCCTCAGCAATGTTCCAACATCTAGTGGTAAGCCTTCACAGAAGAGTGGAGGCTGTTATAGCAGCAAAGGGGGGACCAACTCCATATTATTGCCCATGATTTTGGAATGAGATGTTCGACGAGCAGGTGTCCAAATACTTTTGGCCATGTAGTGTACCTGACTCATGCAAAAACTGCTCTTCGGTGTCAGTTTTTAACAAATATATTTACAGTACCAGTCAAAAGTTTGGATACACCTACTCATTCAAGGGTTTTTCTTTATTTGTACTATTTTCTACATTGTAGAATAATAGTGAAGACATCAAAACTGTGAAATAACACATATGGAATAATAGAGTAACCAAAAAAGTGTTAAACAAATAAAAAAATATTTTAGATTTTAGATTCATCAAAGTAGACACCCTTCGCCTTGATGACAGCTTTGCACACTCTTGGCATTCTCTCAACCAGATTTATGATGAATGCTTTTCCAACAGTCTTGAAGGAGAACATCCGTTCATCTAATCTGCATCTCACAAAGACACGGCAGTTGGAACCAAAAATCGCTAATTTGGACTCATCAGACCAAACGATATATTTCACCGGTCTAATGTCCATCGCTCATGTTTCTTGGCCCAAGCAAGTCTCTTCTTCTTCTTATTGGTGTCCTTGGGTAGTGGTTTCTTTGCAGCAATTCGACCATTAAGGTCTGATAATGGCGCCAGAGAAGAAGGCAGACGTTTTACGTGTCCCCAACCGACTGTGTTTTTGTTCGTTTATTTGCGGTTTTTGTAACTTATTTCTTTACTTATTTTGTACATAATGTTGCCGCTACCGTCTCTTATGACAGAAAATAACTTTTGGACATCAGGACTGCGATTACTCACCACGGACTGGCAGAATCCTTTTCTTCCTTTAACGAGTCTGACAAGCCCGACACGAAGGCTGCTTCGGGAACAGGCCCAGATCCCCATGATTTGCATGAAGAGGAGGTGGAGAAAAAAGGGCCAAAGGGTGGGCTGCCTTCTGAGAATTCGTAGGCGATCGAATAAATCCCTGTGCAATGTTTGGAGAATAAAATAGATGACCTACGTGCAAGATTGCACTACCAATGGGACATTCAAAACTGTAATATCTTATGCTTCACAGAGATGTGGCTGAACGATGAGACTATCAACATACAGCTGGCTGGTTATACGCTGTACCGGCAGGATAGAAAAGCCATGTCTGGTAAGACAAGTGGCGGCGGGCTATGTAAATAACAGCTGGTGCATGATAATCTAAGGAAGTGTCGAGCTATCGCTCGCCTGAGGTAGAGTATTTCATGACAAGCTGTAGACCACATTATCTACCTAGAAAGTTTTCATCTGTATTTTTCGTAGCTGTTTACATACCACCACAGTCAGAGGCTGGCACTAAGACAGCATTGAATGAGCTGTATTCCGCCATAAGCAAACAAGAAAATGCTCACCCAGATGCGGCGCTTCTAGTAGCCGGGGACTTTAATGCAGGGAAACTTAAATCCGTTTGACCAAATTTCTATGTGCAACCAGAGAAAAAAAACCTCTGGACCACCTTTACTCCACACACAGAGGCGCATAGAAAGCTCTCCGTTGCCCTCCATTTGGCAAATCTGACCATTATTCTATCCTCCTGATTCCTGCTAACAAGTTAAAATTAAAGCAGGAAGCACCAGTGACTAGATCAATAAAAAAGTGGTCAGATGAAGCAGATGCTAAGCTACAGGACTGTTTTGCTAGCACAGACTGGAATATGTTCCGGGATTCCTCCGATGTCATTGAGGAGTACACCACATCAGTCATTGGCTTCATCAATAAGTGCATCGATGACATCGTCCCCACAGTGACCATACGTACATACCCCAAACAGAAGCCATTGATTACAGGCAACATCCGCACTGAGCTAAAGACTAGAGCTGCCGCTTTCAAGGAGCGGGACTCTGACCCGGAAGCTAATAAGAAATCGCGCTATGCCCTCCGACGAACCATCAAACAGGCAAAGCGTCAATATCTGATGCTCCTCGGATATGGCAGGGCTTGCAAACCATTACAGACTACAAAGGGAAGCACACCCGAGAGCTGCCCAGTGACACGAGCCTACCAGACGAGCTAAACTACTTCTATGCTCCCTTCGAGGCAAATGGCACTGAAACATGTATGAGAGCACCAGCGGTTCCGGAAGACTGTGTGATCACGCTCTCTGCAGTCGATGTGAGTAAGACC
This sequence comes from Salmo salar, assembly GCF_965601325.2. NCBI lineage: Eukaryota > Metazoa > Chordata > Actinopteri > Salmoniformes > Salmonidae > Salmo > Salmo salar. The sequence continues at coordinate 97,387,621 of NC_138303.1, read as the reverse complement.
TTTAAACAGGTCAACATTCACAATGCTGCAGGGCCAGATGGATTACCAGGACGTGTACTGCGAGCATGCGCTGACCAACTGGCAAGTGTCTTCACTGACATTTTCAACCTCTCCCTGTCCGAGTCTGTAATACCAACATGTTTTAAGCAGACCACCATAGTGCCTGTGCCCAAGAACAATAAGGTAACCTGCCTAAATCACCCGTAGCACTCACGTCTGTAGCCATGAAGTGCTTTGAAAGGCTGGTCATGGCTCACATTAACACCATTATCCCAGAAACCCTAGACCCACTCCAATTTGCATACCACCCCAACAGATCCACAGATTATGCACTCTCTGTTGCACTCCACACTGCCCTATCCCACCTGGACAAAAGAAACACCTATGTGAGTATGCTAATCATTGACTACAGCTCAGTGTTCAACACCATAGTGCCCTCAAAGCTCATCAATAAGCTAAGGACCCTGGGACTAAACGCCTCCCTCTGCATCTGGATCCTGGACTTCCTGACGGGTCGCCTCCAGGTGGTAAGGATAGGTAACAACACATACGCCACGCTGATCCTCAACACAGGGGCCCCTCAGGGGTGCTTGCTCAGTCCCCTCCTGTACTCTCTGTTCACTCATGACTGCATGGCCAGGCACGACTCCAACACCATCGTTAAGTTTGCCAATGACACAACAGTGGTAGGCCTGATCACCGACAACGACGAGACAGCCTACAGGGAGGAGGTCAGAGACCTGGCTGTGTGGTGGCAGGACAACAACCTCTCCCTCAACATGTTCAAGACAAAGGAGATGATTGTGGACTACAGGAAAAAGAGGACTGTGCACGCTCCCATTCTCATCGACGGGGCTGCAGTGGAGCAGGTTGAGAGCTTCCTCTGTGAGTTCTGTGTCCACATCATCAACAAACTAACATGGTTCAAGCACACCAAGACAGTCATGAAGAGTGCACAACAAAACCTATTCCCCTTCAGGAGACTGAAAAGATTTTGCATGGGTCCTCAGATCCTCAAAAGGTTCTACAGCTGCACCATCGAGAGCATCTGACTGGTTGCATCACTGCCTGGTATGGCAACTGCTCGGCCTCCAACTGCAAGGCACTACAGAGGGTAGTGCGAACGGCCCAGTACATCACTGGGGCCAAGCTCCCTGCCATCCAGGACCTCTATACCAGGCGGTGTCAGAGGAAGACCCTAAAAATGGTCAAAGACTCCAGCCACCCTTGTCATAGACTGTTTTCTCTGCTACTGCACGTCAAGCGGAACCGGAGCGCCAAGTCTAGGTCCAAGAGGCATCTAAACAGCTTCTACCCACAAGCCATAAGACTCCTTAACACCTAATGAAATGGCTCCCCCTCTTTTACACCGCTGCTACTCTCAGTTGTTATCATCTATGCATAGTCACTTTAATAACTCTACCCAAATGTACATATTACTTCAACTTACTGGTGCCCCTGCACATTGACTCTGTACCGGTACCCCCTGTATATATTCTCGCTATTGTTATTTTACTGCTGCTCTTTAATTACTTGTTACTTTTATTTCTTATACGTATTTTTTAATAAATGTTTTAAACCACATTGTTGGTTAGGGGCTTGTAAGTAAGCATTTCACTGTAAGGTTTACACATGTAGGCGCATGTGACTAATAAAATTTGATTTGATTCACGCAGTGTCCTCTGAACAGTTTATGTTGAGATGTGTCTGTTACTTGAACTCTGTGAGGTGCAATCTGAGGTGCAGTTAATTGCCGATTTCTGAGGCTGGTAACTCTAATGAACTTATCCTCTTCAGCAGAGGTAACTCTGGGTCTTCCTTTCCTGAGGAGGTCCTCATGAGAGCTAGTTTCATCATAGCACTTGATGGTTTTGGCAACTGCACTTGAAGAAACTTCCAAAGTTCTTGAAATGTTCCGTATTGACTGAACTTCATATCTTAAAGTAATGATGGACGGCCGTTTTTTCTTTGCTTATTTGAGCTGTTCTTGCCATAACATGGACTTGGTCTTTTACCAAATCGGTCTATTTTCTGTATAGCACCTCGAGCTTGTCAACACAACTGATTGGCTTTACTGCATTAAGAAGGAAAGACATTCCACAAATTAACTTTTAACAAGGCACACCTGTTAATTGAAATGCATTCCAGGTGACTACCTCATGCATCTGGTTGAGAGAATGCCAAGAGTGTGCAAAGCTATCATCAAGGCAAAGGGTGGCTACTTTGAAAAATGTCAAATATAAAATATTGATTTATTTAACACTTTTTTGGTTACTACATGATTCCATGTGTGTTATTTCATAGTTTTGATGTCTTCACTATTATTCTACAATGTAGAAAATAGTAAAAAATAAAGAAAAACCCTTGAATGAGTAGGTGCGTCCAAACTTTTGACTGGTACTGTAAATATATTAATATTTATTCATAATATTAAATTATAAATAATTAACAATATATATATATCTTTAATACCTTTGAAATCCCCCTGCCCCTAGAATGAAGCAGCTACATGTCTGATGTTGATTTACATTGAAGTAGTACTTTTTTTTTTCTTTTTTTTTCTTTCACCTTTATTTAACCTGGTAGGCCAGTTGAGAACAAGTTCTCATTTACAACTGCGACCTGGCCAAGATAAAGCAAAGCAGTTCGACACATACAACAACACAGAGTTACACATGGAATAAACAAGCGTACAGTCAATAACAACAAAAAATAAGAAAGTCTATATAAAGTGTGTGCAAATGGCATGAGGAGGTAAGGCAATAAGGCAATAAATAGGCCACAGTAGCGAAGTAATTACAATTTAGCAAATTAACACTGGAGTGATAGATGTGCAGATGATGATGTGCAAGTAGAGATACTGGTTTGCAAAAGAGCAGAAAAGTAAATAAAAACAATATGGGGATGAGGTAGGTAGATTGGGTGGGCTATTTACAGATGGGCTATGTACAGCTGCAGCGATCGGTTAGCTGCTCAGATAGCTGACGTTTAAAGTTGGTGAGGGAAATATAAGTCTCCAGCTTAAGCGATTTTTGCAATTCGTTCAAGTCATTGGCAGCAGAGAACTGGAAGTAGTATTTATTGGTTTTTATAGGATTGAGAAATGGCTCAAATTACAAATAGATATACCAAGCAGAGCATGTGAGCCAGAGCAGAGCTGGAGCGTGCCCAATTTGACTGGAAGAGCGTCAAATTGGGTGATTTACAAAGATGTAGGGCAAGAGAGGGAGTGCGCTGACATAATGTCCACAACTAAATTATTATTGTCGAATCTGAAAAGAAACATATCCCTAAAGCATGATGGTGTACTTACTACATGTATATGCTAAAAGAAAGAAACGAGGTAGGTAACTAATTAAGTGTGTCATCATAGCAAAGTATTTATAAACAACAACAAAAAATCAGGTGTCTTTCATTTTTGTTCTATTATCTATACAATTGGCCCAATAGGCCTGGCATATTCCAACTTTCAAGGAGCTTTCCGTTTTGATTGGGTTATTTTGCCAATAACCTTTAGTCCTACCTATAGAATAAAAAAAAATCTGCATCCCTGCCCAGCCTAGCAAGAGTGGCCAAAAGGGTGTTTAGCATCCCCAGTAACTCTGCAAGCGCCGAAAGGAGGTACCAACGCATGAGCCTGAAGACACAGACTCTGGCCAAACTGGTTGTCACACCATAATCCGTTTCACCTGTCTTGTGCTTGTCTCCACTCCCTCCAGGTGTCGCCCATTTTCACCATTATCCCATGTGCATTTATACCCGTGTTTTCTGTTTGTCGGATGCCAGTTCGTCATGTCTCGTCAAGCATACAAGCGTGGTTTTTCCTCATGTGCACGCTAGCCCTTGCTTTCCAGTTCTTCCGGTTTTGACCATTCTGCCCTGGATTACGGACCTCTGCCTGCCCCCTGTTTGGTCAATAAACATCTGTGATTAGAACTGTCTACATCTGGGTCTTATCCTGAGTCGCGATACTGGTCTTTCTAAAAAATGAAATCAACTGCACTGGAGACTGAGCCTAATAATGCATTTTTTCGTTTAATTTGTATTTAAGTCTAAATAAGTCACAGCCTATATGCAGAATTTATAGACACTTTAAAAAAAAACTTTATTTAACTAGGCAAGTCAGTAAAGAACAAATTCTTATTTACAATGACGGCCTAGGAACAGTGGGTTAACTGCCTTGTTCAGGAGCAGAACGACAGAGCAGCACGGGAATTCGACCCAGCAACCTTTCGGTTATTGGCCCAACGCCACTAGGCTACTTGCCGCCCTTTGTCTATAATGATTTAATACAACGAAATGTTGTTTAAATGCTGAGTTTAATGTCTTTGACTCCCTACCAGCCAAGCGTGTCGCACTCGCAAATGTTTCATGATGTATTTCTTTGTAGGCTATAGCGCTGAAATAATTTAAATAATATAGACGAAATAATTCATTTATGTTCCTTCTTAGGCTCCCTGTCTGGCTCCTGACATATTTAGAGTTTATATGCGGTTTAATATGACATGTAACCTATTTATATTCACCTTTTCATGTTTATTACAATACCGTTCAATCAGATCATATGGTTTAAATACTACAAAACCAAAAGGTAGGTCCAGGTAGTCACACAAATAGATTTTAATGAATGGAGTGAATTTGGAGCAGCAGTTTTTTTTTCGTGTGACCGCAACTCCACGCACATACTTATCTGCTACCAAGTGATTGGCCCCAGGTGCTTCGCAGCTCATGAGACTTGCACGTGATGGTTATAGTCAGTACTACTAGTACTATGCCCTCAGCTGGTAAGCCTCGGCAGACTGATTATGATGGTTGGTAGAGTGTAGGCACAGAGGAGAGGGTTGTTAAGACTAGGGTTCAACCCATAGTTATAATAACAATAATACATTTTATTTGGCGGACACCTTTCAAGGTAGGCTACTCAAGGACATCTTAGTGGTGCGTTTGGTGGAGAGCTAGAGCTGGGTATTATCTGCATAGCAGTGGAAGTGAACTTTGTGATGTCGCATGATCTTTTCCCATATGATCTTTTCACAACATATTGAACATGTAAGGATTGCAGTAGATGGGGTACATGTAGTAGGAGTTGTAGTGGTTGTTGAAGACAATATCTAGTCTGGGCACAGGGTAGTAGATGGTCCGGGTGGTAGCTATGGCCATATAACTATAGACACTGTATGAAGAAGAAGTCATGGCAATGTTTTCTGACCTCAAACTGTAAAACTATTTTTAGGGTTCTGTTGATCCACCTTTAATATTATAAACAGAATATTTATCTTACAGATGTAGGATCTTCATTTGATCACTCTTTTGTTGCTGATCATTTTCTATGCAGGAAATGCAAACTTGTAGTGTATTCAAGGTTTAAAAATGATTCTAAATGTAACAAGTATTGAATTTGATGTTGTATAATTACAACAAATCTGAATAGTTCCATGCCTTACTGTACATTCCTTTTGTCGTTGTAAATGCTCTTTTTAATGTTTCACACTTCTTTCTCTTTCTGCATTTATTAACATGCCCTGCCCCCTTACCTGTCTAGTATACCAATGCTGAAGAGGTAAATTACAGAAAAATTGTCCCATGAAAATCCTAAATCAGTCCTATCTGTTAAAACACCCATAATAATATGCTCAGTGACAGTGTATGACAATGTTCTCCCACCAATATATTGGGATATTCATGCATTTCAGTCATTTATTAACTTTTTATCTGTTGATTTGTGAATGCTGTACATGCTACCTAGCTACTGTACTTTCTTCTGGAGGCTACATGTCGTCATTTGGCTAGCATGGCTATTCATGTCCCCTTTTGTTGTTCATTTGTACTTTGCAGAGGAGTTTGGCATATAAGGGCAGCGGAGCATTTGTTTATGGAAGTTTTTCCTGTCATAATCAGGTATGTCATGTGTTTTACTATTTTATTTACTCTATTTTATTTACTCTTAGTAGTTTGCATGTGCAACTCACATACTGTACATAACGCTTGGCTGTCATTGAGAAAGTTGGCTAGCCTAGGTCCATAGGCTATACTGTACATACTATTTCATACTGGGTGGTTGGTAGCCTACTGGTTAGAGCGATGGGCCAGTAATCGAAAGGTTCCAGGATCGAATCCTCAGTCTTCCCCTGAGCAAGGCAGTTAACCCACTATCCCCCGGGTGCTGAAGACATGGATGTCGATTATGGCACCTCTCTGATTCCAAGGGGTTGGGTTAAATGTGGAAGACACATTCAGTTGTACAACTGACTAGGTATCCCCATTGCATTGACCTTATATTGTACTGTTATGTGAAACGAGATAATCTTTATATTGCCCTGTCTACTGTACCCATGTGGAAGATAGGAGTTTTGCCACATAAGGGCAGCACAGTGTTTGTTTATGGAAGTTTTTCCTGTCATTATCAGAGAATACAAAATCAACACCAACCCTGATCCTTTGGTCATATGTAAGCCAATCAAAACACAACGCAGAGGCAAACTACACCGGTCACAAAGTTAGTAATTTCCCCTTAAAATTTCAGACTTGATTTCCCCTTACGAAAAATGTATCAACCCCTACAAAAAATAATAATAATTCACATTTCCTGTTGCTGCAGTATTATTTTCCTGCTGTATCAAATTTGCTCAAATTAAGATCCTAAGATCTGTATACACGTGTCCCTTGGTATCAGACAGATGGCAATACTAAGTAATTGTTTTTGCAGTTATTATACAGAATTCATGAGACTTACAGGAGCAGCAAGACATACACTGAGAACACCAAGCACCAAAGCTAGTACTCATGTTGTTTCTTCAGTAAATTTGTTCTGTGAGAAGCACAAAGACGTACAGACTTAGTGACAATTATCTGTTGATTACTATACACTATGATTTCGTGAGAGGTACATATAAAAAAATGTAGGGTATCTTACGTCTGCTCGACAAGTTTGCTGCTTAAATTAGCTGGCTATCAACAACTGTAGAATACAGATGTAGGATGTACATTTGAGCCAGTTTGTTACAGCAGGAAAATAACCCTGCAGCAACAGGAAATGTGAATTATGATATGGATTATAATTCATGGACATGTTTAAGTCTTCTCAACATAAAGCAATATAAACGCTTCAGTAGCACCATAACATCTAATCAGCTGTGGCCCCAACCTCATCAGGAATGATGGTTTATTGAGTTGATGAGTTGATTATTTCAATCACCTGTATATTGCTAGGGATAAAACAAAAACGTACACCCATTGGAGGCCACAGGGCCGTGTTTAGAAAACTCTGCTCTGCTGGGAGTGTAATAGTGTCTCTATAAGATTAGCTAAATCCTTTTAGCATAAATCACTTGGTCAAAGCTTATGAGGGCTTTAAGGGGTAAGATTATGAGGGATAAGATCATGAGAGCTTTAGGGATAAGACTATGAGGGCTTTAAGGGCTAAGATTATGAGGGCATTAAGGGGTAAGATTAGGGGTTCGATAAAAGCGGGATACTATACATACACTGAGTGTACAAAACATAAAGGACACCTTCCTAATATTGAGTTGCTTCACCCCCCACACACTATTGGCTGACTAAGAACAGTATTGGTGGTTCCAAACTTCTTCCATTTAAGAATAACGGAGGCCACTTTGGTCTTGAGGACCTTCAATGCTGCAGAAATCTTTTGGTACCCTTCCCCAGATCTGTGCCTTGACACAATCCTTTCTTTGAGCTCTACGGACAATTCCTTCGACCTCATGGATTGGTTTTTGCTCTGACATGCACTCAATTTAAGCCCGGCAAAACTGAGCAATCGGAGGAGAAGGGCTTTGGTCAGGGAGGTGACCAAGAACCCGATGGTCAATCTAACAGAGCTCTAGAGATCCTCTGTAGAGTTGGGAGAAACTTCCAGAAGGACAACCATCTCCGCAGCACTCTACCAATCAGGCCTTTATGGTAGATTTTCCAGACTGAAGCCACTCCTCAGTAAAAGGCACATGACAGACCGCTTGGAGTTTGCCAAAAGGCACCTAAAGGGCTCTCAGACCATGAGAAACAAGATTATCTGGTCTGATGAAACCAAGATTGAACTCTTTGGCCTGAATGCCAAGCATCACGTCTGGAGGAAACCTGACACCATCCCCACGGTGAAGCATGGTGGTGGCAGGGACTGGGAGACTAGTGTCATGACGTGCCCTGGGGGGAGGATCATAACCCCCCCCCCCCCCTCTCTCTTTCTCTCACCACAGTTTTATGACTTTGACAGGTCATAAATACCTGGTAGAAACTGCAATGCAGTTTACATTTCATGCCAAAGAAACCCACGGTAAGCCAGACGTCTCGAATGGTTAAGAAGTCAGAGAACGCCGGGACAGAGTCCCCACACTGGAATGGTTACAATTCTATAGGCCACAGACTCATACAGGTGTAGTTTTGGCTACACGGCCGGAAATGGGTAAACTCTGAAACTATCGATCACTACAGAATAAGAGCAAATCTAAGACATATAATTACTAGTATGCAGCTAGAAATTACGTAAGTCTAGAACGAGAATGCCGACAACCGCTGAAGCACCTAATCTATGAGAATATTTCCGAATGGTACCTTGAAGTATCCATTCTAACCACCTACAGGACGAACAGAGAAGACAACGACATATGGGCGTAAATATATAAATTGCAATTATTCTCGAATGAGCGGCGTTTCAATGAATATAATTATAGACTGTGTGTAGTGAATCCATTTGGTCTTTCCCGTTCTTTCTTAGTCCCCACCCCTTTCCAGATATTAAAATATCTGAAGCATTATATTCAGAAAATTTGTAGTCAACATTTTCCGTGGTGCCCCGACTTCCTAGTTAATTAATGTTTACATGATTAGTTTAATCACGTAATAATAAACCTAGAGGACTGATTTGATATAAGTCTTCACATTTAATGATAGTCCAGACACGATACTAGTCAGGATCAAGGGAAAGATGAACGGAGAAAAGTACAGAAAGATCCTTGATTTAAAACTGCTCCAGAGCGCCCAGGACCTCAGACTGGGGTGAAGGTTCACACGGCCAAGACAATGCAGGATTGGCTTCGAGTCAAGTCTCTGAATGTCCTTGAGTGGCCCAGCCAGAGCCAGGATTTGAACCCAATTGAGCATCTCTAGAGAGACCTGAAAATAGCTGTGCAGCGATGCTCCCCATCCAACCTGAGAGAACTTGAGAGGATCTGCAGAGAAGAATGGGAGAAACTCCCCAAACACAGTTTTGCTACGCTTGTAACGTCATACCCAAGAAGACTCGATGCTGTAATCACTGCCAAAGGTGCTTCAACAATGTACTGAGTAAAGGGTCTGAATACTTATGTAAATGTGATATTTCAGTTTGACATTTTTTATAGATTTGCAAAATTTCATAAACTGTTTTTACTTTGTTATCATGAGGTATTGTGTGTAGATGGATAAGGAAAATATTGAATTCATTTAAGAATAAGGCTGTAACGTAACAAAATGTTGAAAAAGTCAAGGAGTCTGAATACTTTCCAAGTGCACTGCATGTCATGAAAAGAGCAGGTGTCCTTAATGTTTTGTACACTCAGTGTATATTGCCGTATACTGAAAATTAAAAGACACTATGTAATCCAACAAAATTATCCACATGATTTAATCAAAATTGCAACATTAATAAAGAAACTAATTTGTTGCTTAGGAAAATGCAAATTTGTAGTGTATTCAAACTTTAAAAAGGCTTCTAAAGTTAGTAATTTCCTCTTAAAATGTTAGACTTGATGTCCCTTTATGAAAAATGTATCAACCCTTACATTCATTATAATCCACATAATAATTCACATTTTGTGTGGCTGCAGGATTATTTTTCTGCTGTATCAAACTGGCTCAAATTAAGATCCTTCATCTATAAAGCCACTACCTAGATATTATAAGAGTAAATTGGACTTCAAACCAACCTAATTATTTCCCCCTCTCAATCACACATTACAATTGAACCCACCAGTCATGTCTAGACTTCATCATAACAGCATTACTCCACCCTTTCTATGTTATGCTCACCTCAGAAAATACATCAATACTGGGTGTTATTACCTGTCCTACACCATTGGGAACCATAAAAACAAAATATGAATCAATGGCAGACATCTTTCATTTCAAATGAACTGATCAGTGACTCATATTGAATTAAACGATGGTGGGACTTTGTTTTTGTGGTGAAACTAAGTAAACAGATAACAGGGCAGTGATAGGATTGGATGGCTCAGAACAGGTGAACCATTTATGAGCCCACTCAGATGTCAGCTCACCTGTCTTCAAGTTGGAATTTGAAGTTGTACTGAAGGATACACAGTCATCTAACAGTAAGGTTGGTATCATAGTCTTTGCGCATTTTGTAGATGGGCAATTCCACAGTAACAGAATGATTTTTCACTTTAAAATGTATGCCAAACAAAAACCAATGATTATTTTTTTTTTCACCTTTATTTAACCAGGTAGGCTAGTTGAGAACAAGTTCTCATTTACAACTGTGACCTGGCCAAGATAAAGCAAAGCAGTGTGACACAGACAACACAGAGTTACACATGGAATAACATGGAATAAACAATAAACAAGCCAATAACACTGGTGGGAGGAGTTATAGGAGGATGGGCTCATTGTAATGGCTGGAATGGAATTAAAGGAATGGAGTCAAAACCTCTCTAGGGGTTGTAGGATGCTATCGTCCCACCTGGCCAACATCCAGTGAAATTGCAGAGCGCCAAATTCAAAAACGGAATACTCATTATAAACATTCATGAAACATACAAGTGTTATACATCGGTTTAAAGATTAACTTCTTGTTAATCCAACCACGGTGTCAGATTTCAAAAAGAATTTACGACGAAAGCAAACCATGCAATTATCTGAGAACAGCGCCCAGCAGACAAATCATTACAAACAGTAACCAGCCAAGTAGACGAGTAACAAGTCAGAAATAGCGATAAAATTAATCACTTACCTTTGATGATCTTCATATGGTTGCACTCCCAAGACTCCATGTTACACAAATTTACATTTACGTAATTTAGCAGACGCTCTTATCCAGAGCAACTTACAAATTGGTGCATTCACCTTATGATATCCAGTGGAACAACCACTTTACAATGAACATCTATATATTTTTTGGGGGGGAGGGTAGGGGGGAGGGTTAGAAGGATTACTTTATCCTATCCCAGGTATTCCTTAAAGAGGTGGGGTTTCAGGTGTCTTTGGAAGGTGGTGATTGACTCCGCTGTCCTGGCGTCGTGAGGGAGCTTGTTCCACTATTGGGGTGCCAGAGCAGCGAACAGTTTTGACTGGGCTGAGCGGGAACTGTGCTTCCGCAGAGGTAGGGAGGCGAGCAGGCCAGAGGTGGATGACCGCAGTGCCCTTCTTTGGGTGTAGGGACTGATCAGAGCCTGAAGGTACTGAGGTGCCGTTCCCCTCACAGCTCCGTAGGCAAGCACCATGGTCTTGTAGCAGATGCGAGCTTCAACTGGAAGCCAGTGGAGTGTGCGGAGGAGCGGGGTGACGTGAGAGAACTTGGGAAGGTTGAACACCAGACGGGCTGCGGCGTAAATGTTTGTTTTGTTCGATAAAGTCCCTCTTTATAATCAAAAACCTCAGTTTTGTTGGTGCGTTTTGTTTAGTAATCCATTGGAACAAAGCGCGGTCGCAACAGACAGACGAAAAATCTAAAAAGTACCATAAAAGTTCGCAGAAACATGTCAAACGATGTTTAAAATCAATCCTCAGGTTGTTTTTGTCATAAATAATCGATCATATTTCAACCAGACAATAGCTTCGTCAATAAAAAAGGAAAAACAAGAAAGGCACGTTCCCGGTCACGAGCAGGGCTCATGTCTGGAAATTTCCACTGTCCTCTCATTGAAAGTGGTGTTTCTCCCTCATTTTCAGAGTAAAAGCCTGAAACAATGCCTAAAGACTGGCCACATGTAATGGAAGCCATAGGGATTGTGAACTGGGTCATAAGTCTTTGTATGGTGGATAGGCTTTCAATGGAAAAACAGGCATTTCAAAATAATAGCACTTCCTGGATGGATTTTCCTCAGGTTTTCGCCTGCCATATCAGTTCTGTTATACTCACATTATTTTAACAGTTTTGGAAACTTTAGAGTGTTTTCTATCCAAATCTATTATATGCATATCCTATCTTCTGGACCTGAGTAGCAGGCAGATTACTTTGGGCACGCCTTTCATCCAAAATTCTGAATGCTGCTCCCTACCCTAGTGAGGTTAAGACATCATGTTAGGCTAGAATATCAGGTTAGGGATAGACTTATTAACCAGTGGAAAGGAATAACTGTTTCTCATACAGTTTAAACTAAGTGTCATAGCAAAACTGTGTTTACTTTTTAGGTAAGATAACAATTTGGATTAGTTCTCCCATGATTCAACCACAAGTTAGGCAATGTTTTAGCAACTATGTAATTACATGGTTTAGGTTGTAGGAACTGATCACAAATTTTTTTTTGTGTGTGTGAGTGAGATAACTCAAGATGGGATCATCCTTGAGAAAAAAGTGTTCTCCAGTCACCATATGCTACACAGGGCTGTTGAAGGTGATGGTAAGCAAATGGGGTCTGAATGTTGCTGAGGACGTGTCACAATGGCATCGCTTAACAAATGGAGATTCACCCTCAGTGTTGTTAAATTAAAATGAGTCCGAGAAAATAGGGAAAGGCAAGAAAAATTATATATGCTGGGATAATTTTAGAAAGTGGGAAGTTGAAGCAGAGACAAGGACAGAGAGGGAGAGGAAAAGTGCAGAGAAGGGTGCAGAGGTAATGATGAAAGCTGAAGAAAAGAAAGGCAAAGTAAGTAGGAACAGACGTAAAGAAGAACTGTACCAACATCATTCACCACCCTACACTCCCCCACCTCAACAACAGCTACCACCTCCACAATTGTGGGGGCAGACGGTGGAGAATCTGATAAACACTAAGAAGAAAAAGACATGCCTCTGGTCACCACACACACTGAGTTCCGGAATAAAATAGACACCTCTGAGCTGCCCCCTACCGAGACCCTAAGCCTCCCAAACGACTGGTCACCAAAATGACCAGTGGACTTTATCCAGACTTACCATCCCCGCCACCTCACAGGAGAAACGCCTGTGACCGTCTCACCTAAAGGCACATATCGGCCACACAAAGCACAGTACCCCTTGTGTAAGGAGGCGGATGCAGGAATGGGCAAAATGCTGACCTCTCTGCTGAGCAGGGGGGGCTGTTGTCACCTGTACACCATCACCTTGCAACACGCCAATTTTACCTGTTAGAAAATAATCTAGTGAATGGAGAATGGTACAAGATCTTAGAGCTGTTAACGATGCAGTGTACACCAGGGCTCCAGTTGTGCCCAGCCCAGGCACTATCCTTTCTTCAGTCCGGACAGATTCAAATTGGTTTACAATTGTTGATTTGGCTAATGCGTTTTTTTAGCATTCCTGTGCACCCAGATTCTCAGTATTGGTTTGCATTTTTCTTTCAAAGACAAGATTATGTTTAAAATCCCGTCAATTTTTGCGGATGAATTGGTCGCCAACTTGCTGTCATTTGTCCCCCCCAAAAGGAATACACTTGTTCAGTATGTTGATGACCTCCTTCTTTGCTCTCCTGACAGAGAATCATGTGAAATTGATACTGTTGCACTGCTAAATCTTGTAGAGGATAATGGCCACAAGGCCTCTAAAAACAAATTGTAATATGTTCAATAGACTGTTAAATATTTGGGACACGTTATCACACCAGGGGGCAGAAGCTTGGCTACAGACAGGGTTAAAGTTATTTTACAAGTTCCCAAACCAAACCCCAAAGAACAGATGTTTTCACTGCTAGGAATGGCTGGCTATTGTAGAGTTTGGTTAATTGATTATGCTGAAATTGTCCAACCTCTCTTTGATCTCATTCATTTGAAACCCATGGCCATGGGGGATCAGACTGAGTGGACTAAAGATGATGAAGAAGCGCTAATTTGGCTTAAACAGGCACTCTCATTGTCACCTTGTTTGGGGTTACCTGATCACTCCAAACCTTTCCATTTGTTTATTTCAGATAATGGATTTATGTCATCAGTACTGACACAAACTGTGGGTGGTAAAATGAGACCTGTTGGTTTCTACTGGAAATGTCTCAATACTGTTGCGCGTGCACTGCTCCCTTGCCTCCGCTATGGAGGCAGTATTGGCCTGTACTGACATTGTATCTATGTGGCCCTTAACTGTTCATGTGCCTCATTCTGTCTTCTCCCTTATTTCACAGGCAAAGACAGCACATCTCACCCCCACAAGGCTGCTACATTGGCAGAATGTGTTACTTACAATGTCTCATGTTACTCTGAAACAATGCACTGTCTTGAACCCTGCAACCTTACTGCCCACACAATCTGAAGGTGATGCACATGACTGCAGTGAGGTGATTGACCTCTTGTGTAAACCACTCCCTGATCTCCAAAATGTGCCAATTTCTTGACCTCTATGGGCTAGGTGGGACGCTAGCGTGCCACCCGTGGTGCACTCCATCAACAGCAGGTGCATTTCAAGAGCGGCAAATTTGAATCCAAATAAATGTCAAAATTCAAATTTTTCAAAAATACAACTATTTTACACCATTTGAAAGATAAACATCTCCTTAATCTAACCACGTTTTACGATTTCAAAAAGGTTTTACGGCGAAAGCATAAATTTAGAGTATGTTAGGACAGTACATTTACAAGAGTTGTGTGTAATGTTTTGTCAAGTCAAAGACAGGGTCACCAAAACCATAAAACCAGCTAAAATGATGCATTAACCTTTTACAATCTCCATCAGATGACACTCCTAGGACATTATGTTAGACAATGCATGCATTTTTAGTTCTATCAAGTTCATATTTATATCCAAAAACAGCGTTTTACTATGGCATTGATGTTGAGGAAATCGTTTCCCTCCAATAACCGGCAGTCAAGTCAGCGTCACAAATTAAATAATTAAAATTAGAAAACATTGGTAAAATATTATATTGTCATTTAAAGAATTATAGATTTACATCTCTTGAACGCAATCAACTTGCCAGATTTAAAAATAACCTTACTGGGAAATCACACTTTGCAATAATCTGAGCACTGCGCCCAGAAAAATACGCGTTGCGATACAGACTAGACGTCATGTTGGGGAGATCTAAAATCGAAAATACTATGTAAATAATCCATTACCTTTGATTCTCTTCATCAGATGTCACTTCCAGGTATCACAGGTCCATAACGAATGTAGTTTTGTTCAAAAAAGCTCATCATTTATGTCCAAAAATCTCCGTCTCGTTAGCACATGATGTAAGCCAGCCGGACTTCTCGTCATGAACGAGGGGAAAAAATATATTTCCGTTCGTTCAAACATGTCAAACGTTGTATAGCATAAATCATTAGGGCCTTTTTTATCCAGAACATGAATAATATTCAAGGTGGACGAATGCATACTCTTTTATAACGTATTGGAACGAGGGTACCCAACATGAACTCGCGCGCCAGGTGTCTAATGGGACATCATCGTTCCATGGCTCTTGTTCGGTCAGATCTCCCTCCAGAAGACTCAAAACACTTTGTAAAGGCTGGTGACATCTAGTGGAAGCAATAGGAAGTGCCAAAATATTCCTCAGCCCCTGTGTTTTTCAATGGGATAGGTTTAAAGTCAATACAACACATCAGGTATCCACTTCCTGTCAGAAAATGTCTCAGGGTTTTGCCTGCCAAATGAGTTCTGTTATACTCACAGACACCATTCAAACAGTTTTAGAAACTTTAGAGTGTTTTCTATCCATATATAATAAGTATATGCATATTCTAGTTACTGGGTAGGATTAGTAACCAGATTAAATCGGGTACATTTTTTTTTATCCAGACGTGCAAATGCTGCCCCCTAGCCCTAACAGGTTAACAGTGATCTAATCTATAGGCGAGATGGCGCCAGAGGAGATGGCTGCCATTTTACGGGCTCCTAACCAATTGTGCTATTGTGTGTGTTTTTTCGTGTTATTTGTATCTTATTTTGTACATAATGTTGCTGCCACCGTCTCTTATGACCAAAAAGAGCTTATGAATATCAGGACAGTGATTACTCACCTCGTACTGGACGAAGATTTTTTTCATCACGAGTCGGATGCAAAGGATTTACTTCAGAGACCCGACAAGGCCCAAATCCCTGTCATTCGCATGAAAAAAATACAGAAATATCGGTCGTAGGTCGGGGTGTCTTGTAAGGATCCAACGGCGAGTGGGTACCATCAGTGCTATTAGCCAACGTGCAATCATTGGATAATAAAATGGATGAGCTCCGATCAAGACTAGCCTACCAATAGGACATTAAACGTAAACATTGACTGTAATATCTTATGTTTTACCAAGTCGTGGCGGAACGACAACATGGATAACATATAGCTGGCTGGGTTTTCGGTCCATCAGCAAGATAGAACAGCTACCTCCGGTAAGACAAGGGGTGGCGGTCTGTGTCAAATTGTAAATAACAGCTGGTGCACGAAATCTAATATTAAGTAAGTATCAAGGTTTTGCAAGCCTGAGGTACAGTATCGCATGATAAGCTCTAGACCATACTATTTACCAAGAGAGTTTTCATCTGTATTTTTTGTAGCTGTCTATTACCACCCAAAAAATTATGCTGGCACTAAGACCGCACTCAACTAGCTATACAAGGCCATAAGCAAACAATGCTCATCCAGAGGTGGCGCTCCTAGTGGCCAGGGACTTTAAAGCAGGGAGACTTAAATCCGTTTAACCTAATTTCTGACAGCATGTTACATGTGCAACCAGAGAGAAAAAAAACACTTGACCAACTTTACTCCACACACAGAGGTGCGTAAAAACTCTCCTTCGCCCTCCATTTGGCAAATCTAACCATAACTCTATCCTCCTGATTCCTGCTTACAAGCAAAACTAAAGCAGGAAGTACAAGTGACTCGCTCAATACGGAAGTGGTCAGATGACGCAGATGCTAAGCTACAGGATTGTTTTGCTAGCACAGACTGGAATACGTTCTGGGATTCTTCCTATGGCATTGAGGAGTACACCACATCAGTCACTTGCTTCATCAATAAGTGCATCGATGATGTCTTCCCCACAGTGTCCGTGCGTACATACCCAAACATCCGCACTGAGCTAAAGGGTAGAGCTACTGCTTTCAAGGAGCGGGACTCTAACCTGGACGTTTATAAGAAATCCCGTTATGCCCTCCAAAAAGGCAAAGCATCAATACAGGACTAAGATTGAATCTAAGATTGAATCGTACTACAGTACACCGGCTCCGATGCCCGCCGGATGTGGCAGGGCTTGCAAACTATTACGGACTACAATGGAAGCACAGCCGTGAGATGCCCAGTGACACAAGCCTACCAGACGAGCTAAATTACTTCTATGCTAGCTTCGAGGCAAGCAACACTGAAGCATGCATGAGAGCATCAGCTGTTCCGGAGGACTGTGTGATCACACTCTCCGTAGCCGATGTGAATAAGACCTTTAAACAGGTCGCTTGGCCAAACAGATTACCAGGACATGTACTCTGAGCATGCGCTGACCAACTGGCAAGTGTCTTCACTGACATTTTCAACCTGTCGCTGAACGAGTCTGTAAAACCAACATGTTACAAGCAGACCACCATAATCCCTGTGCCCAAGAACACCAAGGTAACCTGCCTAAGTGACTATAGACCCGTAACCATGAAGTGTTTTGAAAGGCTGGTCATGGCTCACATCAACACAATTATCCCAGAAACTTTAGACCCACTCCAATTTGCATACCGCCCAAACAGATCCACAGATGATGCAATCTCTATTGCACTCCACACTGCCCTTTTCCACCTGGACAAAAGGAACACCTACGTGAGAATGCTATTCATTGACTACAGCTCAGCGTTCAACACCATAGTGCCCTCAAAGCTCATCACTAAGCCAATGACCCTGGGACTAAACAACTCCCTCTGCAACTGGATCCTAGACTTCCTGACGGCCCACCCCAAGGTGGTAAGGGTAGGTAACAACACATCTGCTATGCTGATCCTCAACACTGGAGCCCCTCAGTGGTCCTGCTGCTACTCTCTGTTTATTATCTATGCATAGTCACTTTACCTCTACCTACATGTACATATTACCTCAATTACCTCGACTAATCTGTGCCCCCGCACATTGACTCTGTACCGGTACCCCCTGTATATAGTCTTGCTACTGTTATTTTATTGTTGCTCCTTAATTATGTTATTTTTCTATTTTCTTATTTTTTGTTTTATTTTTTACTTCAGTTTATTTTTTGTAAATACTTTATTATTACTTATTTTTCTTCAAACTGCATTGTTGGTTAAGGGCTTGTAAGAATTTCATTGTAAGATATTCGATAAACGTTCTTCATCAGATGATACAGTTGCGTCATATACTGTGTGTACACCCCACAGTATTGAGCAGGCAGCTAGACTGCCCTCCCACTGGTCTGCACAGTCAGGAGAGCCGTTTGCTCTCACACCTGCCTGTGTGTTGGGAAAGGGGAAGTCCCTCACATTATACACTGACTCTCAGTACGCTTTTGCTGTCTGTCACATTTTTGGAACACTGTGGCAACATCATGGTTTCCTCACCTCAACTGGTAAACCAATCGCACACCATAACATGCTTAAAGAACTGCTTGAGGCAGTACTCCTACCTTCCACACTTGCTATTTGTAAATGTGCAGCTCATACTAAACACACTGATGCATTGCCCCTGTCACCCCTCTTTCCTTTAAGGCTGTCTCTCTGCTACAACAGGGGGCTGATGCAGCGGAAAAGAGATGTTGCCAGTCAGCATGCACGTGTGACCCCTTTGATGGTGTCTGGAAGGGTCCAACGGGCCTCCCTGTACTCCCTCAAGTGGCTTTTCCCTACCTTGCAAAATTGTCACATGGTTTGGACCATGTGTCAAAAGGGGGGATGTGTATATACCGTTGAAGTTGGAAGTTTACGTACACTTAGATTGGGGTCATTAAAACTGGTTTTTCAACCACTCCACAAATGTCTTGTTAACAAATTATAGTTTTGGCAAGTCGGTTAGGACATCTACTTTGTGCATGACACAATTCATTTTTCCAACAATTGTTTACAGACAGATTATTTCACTTGTAACTCACTGTATCACAATTCCAGTGTGTCGGAAGTTTACATACGCTAAGTTGACTGTGCCTTTAAACAGCTTGGAAAATTCCAGGAAATGATGTCATGGCTTTAGAAGCTTCTGATAGGCTAATTGACATAATTTGAGTCAATTGGAGGTGTACCTGTGGATGTATTTCAAGCCCTACCTTCAAACTCAGTGCCTCTTTGCTTGACATCATGGGAAAATCAAAAGAAATCAGCCAAGACCTCAGGGAAAAAAAGTCTGGTTCATCCTTGGGAGCAATTTCCAAACACCTGAAGGTAGAAAGTTCATCTGTACAAACAATAGTACGCAAGTATAAACATCTTGGGACCACGCAGCCGTCATACCGCTCGGGAAGGAGACGCGTTCTGTCTCCAAGGGATAAACGTAATTTGGTGCAAAAAGTGCAAATCAATCGCCAAACAACAGCAAAGGACCTTGTGAAGATGCTGGAGGAAACGGGTACAAAAGTATCTATATTCACAGTAAAACGAGTCCTATATCGACATAACCTTAAAGGCTGCTCAGCAAGGAAGAAGCCACTGCTCCAAAACTGCCATAAAAAAGCCAGATTACGGTTTGCAACTGTACATGGGGACAAAGATGGTACTTTTTGGAGATAGGTCCTCTGGTCTGATGAAACAAAAAAATATAACTGTTTGGTCATAATGATCATCGTTATGTTTGGAGGAAAAAGGGGGATGCTTGCAAGACAAAGAACACCATCCAACCGTGAAGCACAGGGGTGGCAGCATGTGGTGGGGGTGCTTTGTTGCAGGAGGGACTGAGGCACTTCACAAAATAGATGGCATCATGAAGATGGAAAATTATGTGGATATATTGAAGCAACATCTCAAGACATCAGTCAGGAAGTTAAAGCTTGGTCGCAAATGGGTCTTCCAAATGGACAACGACCCCAAGCATACTTCAAAAGTTGTGGCAAAATGGCTTAACCTCTATGGGCTAGGTGGGACGCTAGCGTGCCACCCGTGGTGCACTCCATCAACCGCAGGTGCATTTCAAGAGCGGCAAATTTGAATCCAAATAAATGTCAAAATTCAAATTTTTCAAAAATACAACTATTTTACACCATTTGATAGATAAACATCTCCTTAATCTAACCACGTTTTACGATTTCAAAAAGGTTTTACGGCGAAAGCATAAATTTAGAGTATGTTAGGACAGTACATTTACAAGAGTTGTGTGTAATGTTTTGTCAATTCAAAGACAGGGTCACCAAAACCATAAAACCAGCTAAAATGATGCACTAACCTTTTACAATCTCCATCAGATGACACTCCTAGGACATTATGTTAGACAATGCATGCATTTTTAGTTCTATCAAGTTCATATTTATATCCAAAAACAGCGTTTTACTATGGCATTGATGTTGAGGAAATCGTTTCCCTCCAATAACCGGCAGTCAAGTCAGCGTCACAAATGAAATAATTAAAATTAGAAAACATTGGTAAAATATTATATTGTCATTTAAAGAATTATAGATTTACATCTCTTGAACGCAATCAACTTGCCAGATTTAAAAATAACCTTACTGGGAAATCACACTTTGCAATAATCTGAGCACTGCGCCCAGAAAAATACGCGTTGCGATACAGACTAGACGTCATGTTGGGGAGATCTAAAATCGAAAATACTATGTAAATAATCCATTACCTTTGATTCTCTTCATCAGATGTCACTTCCAGGTATCACAGGTCCATAACGAATGTAGTTTTGTTCAAAAAAGCTCATCATTTATGTCCAAAAATCTCCGTCTCGTTAGCACATGATGTAAGCCAGCCGGACTTCTCGTCATGAACGAGGGGAAAAAATATATTTCCGTTCGTTCAAACATGTCAAACGTTGTATAGCATAAATCATTAGGGCCTTTTTTAACCAGAACATGAATAATATTCAAGGTGGACGAATGCATACTCTTTTATAACGTATTGGAACGAGGGTACCCAACATGAACTCGCGCGCCAGGTGTCTAATGGGACATCATCGTTCCATGGCTCTTGTTCGGTCAGATCTCCCTCCAGAAGACTCAAAACACTTTGTAAAGGCTGGTGACATCTAGTGGAAGCAATAGGAAGTGCCAAAATATTCCTAAGCCCCTGTGTTTTTCAATGGGATAGGTTTAAAGTCAATACAACACATCAGGTATCCACTTCCTGTCAGAAAATGTCTCAGGGTTTTGCCTGCCAAATGAGTTCTGTTATACTCACAGACACCATTCAAACAGTTTTAGAAACTTTAGAGTGTTTTCTATCCATATATAATAAGTATATGCATATTCTAGTTACTGGGTAGGATTAGTAACCAGATTAAATCGGGTACATTTTTTTTTATCCAGACGTGCAAATGCTGCCCCCTAGCCCTAACAGGTTAAGGACAGAAAAGTCAAGGTATTGGAGTGGCCATCACAAAGCCCTGACCTCAATCCCATAGAAAATTTGTGGACAGTGCTGAAAAAGCACGTGTGAGCAAGGAGGCCTACAAACCTGACTCGGTTACACCAGCTCTGTCAAGCGGAATGGGCCAAATTCACCCAACTTATTGTGGGAAACTTGTGGAAGGCTACCTGAAACGTTTGACCCAAGTTAAACAATTTAAAAGTAATGCTACCAAATACTAATTGAGTGTATGTAAACTTCTGACCCACTGGGAATGCGATGAAAGAAATTAAAGCTTAAATAAATCATTCTCTCTACTATTATTCTGACATTTCACATTCTTAAAATAAAGTGGTGATCCTAGCTGACCTAAGACAGGGAATTTTTACTTGGATTAAATGTCAGGAATTGTGAAACTGAGTTTAAATGTATTTGGCTAAGGTGTATGTAAACTTCCGACTTCAACTGTATGTTAATAGATATTGGCATACATTTGGGTTTACAAATTTTGCAGACATTTTTTGTTAACAATGTTTTATTGTATAATGTTGGAAGACCTGCACCCATGCCTATTTCAGCTCACCCCACACCTGAGATGCCTTTCAATCACTTGATGATGGATTTTATCGAGCTCTCTACCTGTCAGGGTAAGTACTTACAGGAAGGCCGATGAAGATGGACAACACGCCAGTGAAGCAGGCCCAGTTTACCTTGACTGGTGGGGACGACCAGATGGTAAAGTATATGATAGATTTCAGAGTTTTGTTTAGTTCTATCTATACACAGGTGCCGAGCTGCCCTGCCCAAGCCAAAGGGAGGACAGCTGCATATGATCTCCCCTGGCGACTGGATCGTGGTGAAGAATCTGAGACGAATGCACTGGCACCAACCTCGGTGGAGGGGACCATACCAAGTGCTGCTGACCCCTCCGACTATGGTCAGGATCGCTGAAAGGGACAACTGGATCCAAGGATCCCACTGCCTGAACGTGGGCAACCCTGAGGACGATCAGATATGAGGTAATGGCGCAATTCACACTTTTTATTCTGGGACTGCCGCTGCTCTCCTCAACTGGACAGATTGGTGTCAGAAGTGTGATGGTAGGGTTGAGTGGTAATGAACAGTTTGACAATTCACCAGCTCACCCCCATGACCCTACCTCAAACTATTTTGAGAATGTATGTATTTTATTCTTAGCAAAGTGCCACAAAACAATGGACAACAACATTGTGTTTGTGGACTGACATCTACATCTGTGTCATGGGTTTTTCCACTGCTGGCAATAAGACTTACTGATTGTGAAACTTGCAAGATGTTTCATTCATCACTAAGAGCTGGGCAAATACCACAACTACAAAAATGCGTGAACTAATCCGCAGACGATGAACACCTGGCTGTCAAGCTGATTGTTTAATTGTTCCTGATACTGTTGTTATTGATGTTGTTCCTGAATCTTTCTCTTGGTATGTGAGATTCACTGGTTCTGGGGACCGTGTGGTAGAATTGGGAGTGTTAGATAGCCACCTCTGTAAAAATGAGGTGAATGACAATTGCCCAACATTTCAACAGGGATTTCACAATTTTGCAACAGCAGCTGGGAAATGCTCAGTAGGAACACCTGAAGGACATTATTGGATTGGTAATCATACTGCTTACCCCTTTTTACCTGGGGGATCATGCTGCTTACCCCTGTCTACCTGGGGGATCATGCTGCTTACCCCTGTCTACCTGGGGGATCATGCTGCTTACCCCTGTCTACCTGGGGGATCATGCTGCTTACCCCTGTCTACCTGGGGGATCATGCTGCTTACCCCTGTCTACCTGGGGGATCATGCTGCTTACCCCTGTTTACCTGGGGGATCATGCTGCCTACCCCCGTTTACCCGGGGATCATGCTGCTTACCCCCGTTTACCTGGGGGATCATGCTGCTTACCCCCGTTTACCTGGGGGATCATGCTGCTTACCCCCGTTTACCTGGGGGATCATGCTGCTTACCCCTGTTTACCTGGGGGATCATGCTGCTTACCCCTGTTTACCTGGGGGATCATGCTGCTTACCCCTGTTTACCTGGGGGGATCATGCTGATTAACCCCTGTTTACCTGGGGGACCATGCTGATTAACCCCTGTTTACCTGGGGGACCATGCTGATTAACCCCTGTTTACCTGGGGGACCATGCTGATTAACCCCTGTTTACCTGGGGGACCATGCTGATTAACCCCTATTTACCTGGGGGATCATGCTGCTTCCCTCTCTTTTCGTTTGAGTTTCTGATCTCCTTTTTGATAGACGTGTAAATATCACAAATACCGTGTCTCTTTCTGCCTACAGTATCTCACACTTATCGTACAAGTTTGACCTGTTGCATACTTAGAAATGTGCTTGTTGTAGACAGAAGTTTGCTCTCACAAGGTCGGCTCAGTGGGAGTGGAATATTGGCTGAACGACCAGACTCTGTGGTTGCCAGGTGTTCTCTCCTAAGCAGCCACACTCTGGGAGAAAAGACTTTGCTGAGAAAGGATGCACTTGGCTATATTTGTTATACCTAATTAGTTTATTTTTTTATTTTACCTTTATTTAACTAGGCAAGTCAGGTAAGAACAAATTCTTATTTTCAATGATGGCCTAGGAACAGTGAGAAGACACTGGAAGTTAGAACTGTATATGATGTATGAAGGGTTGAAGGTTTTAAACTCAGTCTCACAACGGATGAGATTTACATGGTAGAATTTGTGGACTACAGGATATTATGCCTTGAGAAGCTTGCTACATTTAACAGATTAAATTATTAAGGAATTAACAAAAGGGAGGAGTGTAATGGGACAATGTAATTGTATGTGTCCACATAATTGAGTATGTGACTAACCTTGTGAAATTGTGTGAAACTGTCCTATTATCTCCTATTCTTGGGAGTATCATCCTGTGTTGCAAACCAGCCTGCACCTGCGTCCAAAGTTTGGTAACAGAATGATGGCACAAACAGCATAAACCACTTTATTCAGTGTAAAGGACATCTTCTGATGGCTCATATGGCGCCAACAGAGATGATTGCCTCGCTTCGAGTCCTTAGGAAACTATGCAGTATTTCGTTTTTTTATGTATTATTTCTTACTTTGTTAGGCCAGAAAATCTTAAGTGTTATTACATACAGCCGTGAAGAACTATTAGATAAAAGAGCGACATCAACTTACCAACATTACGACCAGGAATACGACTTTCCCGAAGTGGATTCTTTGTTCAGACCCCCACCCAGGACATTGAATCTAATCCCAGAGGCTGACCCAAAACAACGTCGCCGCAGAAGAGGTAGACAGAGCGACCTTAAGTCAGACTTCGAAGGCATGCGCACCAATCACCGCTTCCGAGTATATTACTCGCCAATGTCCAGTCTCTAGACAACAAGGTGGATGAAATTAGGGCAAGGGTTGCCTTCCAGAGAGACATCAGAGATTGTAACGTTCTCTGTTTCACGGAAACATGGCTCTCTCGGGATATGTTGTCGGTACAGCCACCGGGTTTCTTCATGCGTCGGGCCGACAGAAATAAACATCTCTCTGGGAAGAAGGACGGGGGTGTATGCTTCATGATTAACGACTCATGGTGTAATCATAACATACAGGAACTCAAGTCTTTCTGTTCACATGACCTAGAATTCTTTACAATCAAATGCCGACCATATTATCTCCCAAGAGTATTCTCGTCAGTTATCGTCACAGCTGTGTATATCCCCCCTTAAGCACATACCACGACGGCCCTCAAGGAACTTCCCTGGACTCTATGTAAACTGGAAACCATATATCCTGAAGCTACATTTATTGTAGCTGGGGATTTTAACCTGTTGAGGACAGACGTTCCGCTAGCGGAACCCCGTTCCGCCTGCGGAACCCCGAGCCAATGGCATCGCACGGCACGAAATACAAAACCAACTAAAATACCACAATTCAATTTTCTCTCACAATCAACTATTTTACACCATTTTAAAGATAAGACTCTCGTTACTCTAACCACATTGTCCGATTTCAAAAAGGCTTTACAGCGAAAGCAAAACATTAGATTATGTTAGGAGAGTACATAGACACAAATAATCACACAGCCATTTTCCAAGCAAGCATATATGTCACATAAACCCAAACCACAGCTAAATGCAGCACGAACCTTTGATCTTCATCAGATGACACTCCTAGGACATTATGTTATACAATACATGCATGTTTTGTTCAATCAAGATAATATTTATATCAAAAACCAGCTTTTTACATTAGCATGTGATGTTCAGAACTAGCATACCCACCGAAAACTTCCGGTGAATTTACTAAATTACTCATGATAAACGTTGACAAAATACATCATTATTTTAAGAATTATAGATACAGAACTCCTTTATGCAATCGCTATGTCCGATTTTAAAATAGCTTTTCGGCGAAAGCACATTTTGCAATATTCTGAGTACATAGCTCGGCCATCACAGGCTAGCTAATTTGACACCCACCAAGTTTGGGGCTCACTAAACTCAGAATTACTATTAGAAAAATTGGATTACCTTTGCTGTTCTTCGTCAGAATGCACTCCCAGGACTTCTACTTCAACAACAAATGTTGTTTTGGTTCCAAATAATCCATAGTTATATCCAAATACCTACGTTTTGTTTGTGCGCGAGCGCATTTCGTGACAAAAAATTTACTTAGAAGCATGTCAAACGCTGTTTAAAATCAATTTTTACGCTATTTTTCTCGTAAAATAGCGATAATATTCCAACCGGGCAACGTTGTATTCATTCAAAGGCTGAAAGAAAAAAATGGAGAAGTCTCGTGACCGCGCATCTCCAGTCTCACTGTCCCCAGGCTGACCACTCACAAACAAAGCTGCTGTACTTTGCCCAGAGACAGCAGACACCCCATTCCACTTTCTGGCGGCTTTAGAGAGCCAATGGAAGCCTTAGAAAGTGTCACGTTACAGCACAGATGCTGTAATGTCGATAGAGATGCAACAGAAGGACAACAAATTGTCAGACAGGGCACTTCCTGTATGGAATCTTCTCAGGTTTTGGCCTGCCATATGAGTTCTGTTATACTCACAGACACCATTCAAACAGTTTTAGAAACTTTAGAGTGTTTTCTATCCAAATCTACTAATTATATGCATATCTAGTTTCTGGGCAGGAGTAGTAACCAGATTAAATCGGGAACGTTTTTAATCCGGCCGTGAAAATACTGCCCCCTATCCCAAAGAAGTTAACAAAGCAAATTTGAGAACAAGGCTACCTAAATTCTATCAATGTCTCAATTGCAGCACTCGCGCAGGCAATACACTGGACCACTACTACTCTAACTTCCGCAATGCATATAAGGCCCTCCCCCACCCTCCGGCAAATCCGACCACGACTCCATTTTGCTCCTGCAGTCCTATAGGCAGAAACTCAAACAGAATGTACTCATGACTAGAACTATTCAACACTGGTCTGACCAATCGGAATCTACGCTTCAAGATTGTTTTGATCACACGGACTGGGAAATGTTCCGGGCAGGCTTAGAGAATAACATCGATCTATACGCTGACTCGGTGAGTGAGTTTCTAAGGAAGTGCATTGGAGATGTTGCACCCACTGTGACTTAAAACCTACCCTAACCAGAAACTGTGGATAGATTGCGGAATTCGCGCGAAACTGAAAGCACAAACCACCGCATTTAACCATCGAAAGATAACTGGGAATATGGCCGAATATAAACAGTGTAGTTATTCCCTCCAAGGCAATCAATCAAGTGAAATTACGGTATAGGGACAAAGTGGAGTCGCAATTCAACGGCTCAGACACAAGAGGTATGTGGCAGGGTCAACAGGCAATTACGGACTACAAAACGAAAACCAGCCACGTCACGGACACTGACGTCTTACTTCCTGACAAACTAAACACCTTCTTTGCCCGCATTGAGGATAATACAGTGCCACCGACGCGGCCTGCTACCAAGGACTGCGGGCAACCCCTCTCCTTCGCTGTGGCCGACGTAAGACATTTAAATGTATTAATCCTCGCAAGGCTGCTGGCCCAGATGGCATCCCTAGCCGCGTCCTCAGAGCATGCGCAGACCAGCTGGCTGGTGTGTTTACGGACATATGAAATCTCTCCCTATCCCAGTCTGTTGTCCTCACATGCTTCAAGATGGCTACCATTGTTCCTGTACCAAAGAAGGCAAAGATAACTGAACTAAAATGACTATCGCCCCGTAGCACACTTCTGTCATCATGAAGTGCTTTGAGAGACTAGCCAAGGATCATATCACCTCCACCTTACCTGCCACCCTAGACCCGCTTCAGTTTGCATACCGCCCCAACAGGTCCACAGACGATGCAATCACCATCACACTGCACACTGCCCTATCCCATCTGGACAAGAGGAATACCTATGTAAGAATGCTGTTCATTGACTACGGCTCTGCATTCAACACCATAGTACCCTCCAAACTCATCATTCAGTTTGTAGCCCTGGGTCTCAACCCCCCCACCCTGTGCAATTGGGTCCTGGACTTTCAGTTGGTGAAGGTAGGAAACAACATCTCCACTTCACTGATCCTCAACACTGGGGCTCCACAAGGGTGCGTGCTCAGCCCCCTCCTGTACTCCCTGTTCACTCATGACTACGTGGCAATGCATGCCTCTAACTCAATCATCAAGTTTGCAGGTGACACAACAGTAGTGGGCTTGATTACCAACAACGAGACAGCCTACAGGGAGGAGGTGAGGGCATTTAGAGTGTGGTGTCAGGAAAACAACCTCTCACTCAACGTCAACAAAGCAAAGGAGATGATCGTGGACTTCAGGAAACAGCAGAGGGAGCACCCTCCTATCCACATCGACGGGATGGTAGTGGAGAAGGTGGAAAATGTTAAGTTCCTCGGTGTACACACAAACTGAAATGGTCCACCCACACAGACAGGGTGGTGAAGGCACAACAGCGCCTCTTCAACCTCAGGAAGCTGAAGAAATGTGGATTGTCACCTAAAACCTGACAAACTTTACAAATGCACAATTGAGAGCATCCTGTCGGGTTGTATCACCGCCTGGTACGGCAACTGCACCGCCCTCAACCGCCCTCAACCGCAAGGCTCTCCAGAGGGTGGTGCGGTGTGCACAACGCATCACTGGGGGCAAACTACCTGCCCTCCATGACACCTACATCACCCGACGTCACAGGAAGGCCAAAAAGATCATATAGGACAACTACCCGAGCCACTGCCTGTTAACTCCGTTACCATCAAGAAGGTCAGTACAGGTGCATCAAGGTGGGACTGAGAGACTGAAACTGTTTCAATCTTAAGGCCATCAGACTGTAAACAGCAATCACTAACTCAGAGAGGCTGCTGCCAACATACAGACTCAAATCATTGGCCACTTTAATAAATGGATCGCTTGTCACTTTAAATAATGTCACTTTAATAATGTTTACCTATCTTACATTACTCATCTCATATGTATATACTGTATCTTATACCATCTATTGCATCTTGCCTATGCCATCACTCATCCATATATTTACATGTACATATAAATCCCTTTTAGATTCGTGTGTATTAGGTAGTTGCTGTGGAATTGTTAGCTATTACTGCACTGTCTGAACTAAAAGCACAAACATTTCTGTACACTTGCATGAACATCTGCTAGCCATGTGTATGTGACCAATAACATTTGATTTGAGGTAGTTCTATCAGGTAGTGTAATTCTGATATGTGATTCTGATTATCATTCAAACAGTCTTACAATAAGTAATGTTATTCTACTGATGTGTCTTGTGAGCTTCTGTCTTGCTGCCTGATTTTAAAAGGATACAACACATTTATCAAAATGGTGCATCAGCTCTGATACCTTCGATTTCCTTCTCTCACCGTACAGTAGGTGGACCACAAAACAAGTGGAGTGGAAGAACCTGTCAATGTTGGGGTGAGTGTCTGTGATTTGCTTCGAATATGTATGTGCTTTGAATATTTCTCTGCCTGTGCTACGTTTACAGCATACAACGTAATAATGACAATATCCATGATGTTTCGAGCATGTTTCCTGCTAAATTACAGGACTGTTTTGCTAGCACAGACTGGAATATGTTCCGGGATTCTTCCGATGGCATTGAGGAGTACGCACATCAGTCACTGGCTTCATCGAGGATGTCGTCCCCACAGTGACTGTGCGTACATACCCCAACCAGAAGCCATGGATTACAGGCAACATTCGCACTGAGCTAAAGGGTAGAGCTGCCACTTTCAAGGTACGAGACTCTAACCCGGAAGCTTATTAGAAATCCTGCTAAGACGAACCATCAAACAGGCAAAGTGCAAATACAGGACTAAGATTGAATTGCACTATACCGGCTCCGATACTCGTTGGATATGGCAGGGCCTGAAAACTATTACAGAATACAAAGGGAAGCACAGTCACAAACTGCCCAGTGACATGAGCCTAGCAGATGATCTAAATCACTTCTATGCTCGCTTCGAGGCAAGCAACACTGAGGCATGCATGAGAGAATCAGCTGTTCCGGACCACTGTGTTATCACAGACGGATTACCAGGACGTATGTTCCGGGCATGTGCTGACCAACTGGCAGGTATCTTCACTGACATTTTCAACATGCCCCTGATTGAGTCTGTAATACCAACATGCTTCATGCAGACCACCATAGTCCCTGAGGTAACCTGCCTAAATGACTACAGACCCGTAGCACTCACATCCATAGCCATGAAGTGCTTGGAAAGGCTGGGCATGGCTCATGTTAACACCATTATCCCAGAAAGCCTAGACCCACTCCAATTTGCATACCGCTCAAACAGATCCACAGATAATGCAATCTCTATTGCACTCCACACTGCCCTTTCCCACCTGGACTTAAGGAACACCTATGTGAGAATGCTATTCATTGACTACAGCTCAGCGTCCAACACCATAGTGCGCCCAAAGCTCATCACTAAGCTAAGGAACCTAGGACTAAACACTTCCCTCTGCAACTGGATCCTAGACTTCCTGATATGCCGCCCCCAGGTGGTAAGGGTAGGTGACAACACATCTGCCACACTGATCTTCAACACTGGAGCCCCTCAGGGGTGCGTGCTCAGTCCCCTCCTGTACTCCCTGTTCACCCACGACTGCATGGCCAGGCACGACTAAGACAATCATTACATTTGCAGATGACACAACATTAGTAGGCCTGATCACCGACAACGATCAGACAGCCTAAAGGGAAGAGGTCAAGGACCTGGCCGGGTAGTGCCAGAATAACAACCTATCCCTCACTGTAATCAAGACAAAGGAGATGATTGTGCACTACAGGAAAAGGAGGACCGCGCACACCCCCATTCTCATCGACGGGGCTGTACTGGAGCAGGTTGAGCGCTTCAAGTTCCTTGGTGTCCACATCACCAACAAACTAACATGGTGTGCTTGGACCAAGACAGTCGTGAAGAGGGCACGACAAAACCTTTTCCCCCTCAGACTGAAAAGATTTGTCATGGGTCCTCAGATCCTCAAAAGGTTCTACAGCTGCACCATCGAGAGCATCCTGACTGGTTGCATCACTGCCTGATATGGCAACTGCTCGGCCTCCGACCACCAGGCGGTGTCAGAGGAAGGCCCTAAAAATTGTCAAAGACCCCAGCTACCCCAGTCATAGATTGTTCTCTCTGGCAAGCGGAACCGGAGCGCCAAGTCTAGGACCAAAAGGCTTTTTAACACCCTTTACCCCCAATCCATAAGTCTCAAATGGCTACCTGGACTATTTGCATTGTGTCCCCTTTAATGCTGCTGCTACTCTCTGTTTATCATCTATGCGTAGTCACTTTAACTGTACATTCATGTACATATTACCTCAATTAGCCCGACTAACCAGTGCCCCTGCACATTGGCTACCTGGACTATTTGCATTGTGTCCCGCCACCCTCCGCCCCCCACCAGCCAACCCCCTCTTTTCTATGGCGATTTTGAAGCAGTGGCTTCTTCCTTGCTGAGCGGCCTTTCAGGTTATTTCGATATAGGACTCATTTTACTGTGCATATAGATACTTTTGTACCTTTTTCCTCCAGCATCTTCACAAGGTCCTTTGCTGTTGTTCGGCGATTGATTTGCACTTTTCGCACCAAAGTACGTTTATCTCTAGGAGACAGAACGCGTCTCCTTCCTGAGCAGTATGACGGCTGCGTGGTCCCAAGGTGTTTATACTTGTGTACTATTGTTTGTACATATAAACGTGGTACCTTCAGGCGTTTGGAAATTGCTCCCAAGGATGAACCAGAGGTCTTGGCTGATTTTCTTTTGATTTTCCCATGATGTCAAGCAAAGAGGCACTGAGTTTTAAGGTAGGCCTTGAATTACATCCACAGGTACACCTCCAATTGACTCAAATTATGTCAATTAGCCTATCAGAAGCTTCTAAAGCCATGACATCATTTTCTGGAATTTTCCAAGCTGTTTAAAGGCACAGTCAACTTAGTGTATGTAAACTTCTGACCCACTGGAATAGTGATACAGTGAATTATAAGTGAAATAATCTGTCAGTAAACAATTTTTCGAAACATTGCTTGTCATTCACAAAGTAGATCTCCTAACTGACTTGCCAAAACTACAGTTTGTTAACAAGACATTTGTGGAGTGGTTGAAAAACAAGTTTTAATGACTCCAACCTAAGTGTATGTAAACTTCTGACTTCAACGGTATATACGTGGCCTTGCTACTGTTATTTTCACTGTCATTTTTTTTCTTTACTCATCTATTGCTCCCTCTCCAAGATGGCGTAGCAGTCAGACTTCTTTGTCCTTCGTCTTGTCCCGTGTGTGTGTGTGTGTCACGCCCTGACCAGGTGAACTCTTCTATTTTGGTCAGGGTGTGGCATTTCTATAGTTTATTTTCTATGTTTTGGTATAGCCTTGCTTTGGGGCGTATTTCTATGTTGGGTTCTGTAGATTCCCAATCAGAGACAGCTGTCGCTAGTTGCCTCTGATTGGGGAATCATATTTAAGTTCCTTTTCCCCCCACGATGTTTGTGGGTTGTTGTCTCTTTTTGTTGGAGCAGTAGCGATACGTTTATTCTCTGTTTTGACCGTGTTATTTCAGTCTGTAATAAATAACATGTGTTCGCTCCCAGCTGCGCCTTGGTCCACTTCTTCCTTCCTGCACGACGATCGCTACAGAACAACCCACCAAACCAGGACCAAGCAGCGGGAGGAAAAGGAGCGCGAGAGATGGGCTCGCGAGGGAAAAGAGTTCTGGACCTGGGAGGAGATCATGTCGGGGAAAGGACCCTGGCGGAAGGATTCCCAGGTCGAGGAGGTGATGCCAGCCGGTGGAAGGAGTCGCAGGCGGCGGGCGAGGAGGCCCGGAAGACACCCCCAAGAAAATGTTTTGGTGGGGCTAATGGGGTGGTCCGGAAGGGCAGAGGAAGAGCCCAGACCACTGCTCTCGTGGGGGATAACGGCGAAGGAGGAGGCAGAGACAGCGTGGAGGAAGAGCCTTGGGTAGCAGAGGTGCGCACGGTATCGCCAGTGCGCCTGCACAGCCCAGTGCGCTCTGTGCCAGCGCCCCACATTTGCCGGGCTAGGGGGAGTGTTCAGCGAGGACGTGTTGTGCCGGCTCAGCGCTCCTGGCCTCCGGTGCCCCTTCTCGGTCCGATGTATCCTGCGCCAAGGACGCGCACTGTGTCTCCGGTACGGCTGCACAGCCCAGTGCGTTCTGTGCCAGCGCTCCACATTTGCCAGGCTAAGGTGGGTGTTGAGCCAGAACGGGTGATGTCAGCTGTGCACTCCAGACCTCCAGTGCGCCTCCTCGGTCCAGGATATCCGGCGCCGCTTATGCGCACTGTGTCGCCGGTGTGCGGTCACAGTCCAGTCCGGCCCGTCCCTGCTCCCCGCACCAGGTTAGTGGTGCGTGTCCACAGTCCTGTCCGGCCCATCCCGGCTCCCCGCACCAAGCCGGTGGTGCGTGTCCCCAGTCCAGTCCGGCCCGTCCCTGCTCCCCGCACCAGGTTAGTGGTGCGCGTCCCCAGTCCAGTCCGGCCCATCCCTGCTCCCCGCACCAGGTTAGTGGTGCGTGTCCCCAGTCCTGTCCGGCCCGTCCCTGCTCCCCGCACCAGGTTAGTAGTGCGTGTCCACAGTCCTGTCCGGCCCATCCCTGCTCCCCGCACCAAGCCGGTGGTGCGTGTCCCCAGTCCAGTCCGGCCCGTCCCTGCTCCCCGCACCAGGTTGGTGGTGCGTTTCCCCAGGCCAGTCCGGCCCGTCCCTGCTCCCCGCACCAGGTTGGTGGTGCGTGTCCCCGGTCCTGTCCGGCCCGTCCCTGTTCCCCGCACCAGGCCCACGGCGCGTGTCCACAGTCCGGCACGGCCTGTGTCCGGTCCACCGGTGACCAGTCCTGTTCCGGTCGGCGGCTCCGCTCCGGAGCCTGAGCATGCCGCTCCACCGTGGTCCAGTCCGGGCCAGAGGGGTAGGGTTAAGGTGAAGGCAGGGGAGAGAACACGCCCGGGGCCAGAGCCTCCACCGAGGGTGAGGCGCCCACCCGGGTCCCCCCCCTAATAGACTTTAGGTTGGTGCGCCGGGAGTACGCACCGTTGGAGGGGGGTAGTGTCACGCCCTGACCAGGTGAACTCTTCTATTTTGGTCAGGGTGTGGCATTTCTATAGTTTATTTTCTATGTTTTGGTATAGCCTTGCTTTGGGGCGTATTTCTATGTTGGGTTCTGTAGATTCCCAATCAGAGACAGCTGTCGCTAGTTGCCTCTGATTGGGGAATCATATTTAAGTTCCTTTTCCCCCCACGATGTTTGTGGGTTGTTGTCTCTTTTTGTTGGAGCAGTAGCGATACGTTTATTCTCTGTTTTGACCGTGTTATTTCAGTCTGTAATAAATAACATGTGTTCGCTCCCAGCTGCGCCTTGGTCCACTTCTTCCTTCCTGCACGACGATCGCTACAGTGTGTGTGTGTGTGTGTGTGTGTGTGTGTGTGTGTGTGTGTGTGTGTGTGTGTGTGTGTGTGTGTGTGTGTGTGTGTGTGTGTGTGTGTGTGTGTGTGTGTGTGTGTGTGTGTGTGTGTGTGTGTATATCTCTTTGCATATCTTTTTATATATATATTTACATATATATCTTTTTATATATATATTTATATATATATCTCTCTTTGCATATCTTTTTATATATATATTTACATATATCTTTTTATATATATATTTACATATATATATATATCTCTCTTTGCATATCTTTTTATATATATATATATATATATCTCTTTGCATATCTTTTTATATATATATTTACATCTTTGCATATCTTTTTATATATATTGTTTTCTAAAAACTCAACCTCAAAACACTCTCCTGCAACCCGCCTCACCAATTTAAAAAATAAATAATTATTTACCTCAAATCTGAAATCCTCAACAAAAGCTAGCCAGAGGTTGGCCAGTTCACTGGCTAACGTTGGAGTTCAGCTAGCCACGGTTAGCGGTCATCAGCTATCCCTTAGCTCGAAAAGCTATCGCCAGTTTTGTACAGCGTGACTCAGACCAGAGCATACCGGACCTATTTTCTTTCCATGTCCCCGGATTTCTACCGCAGGCTCTGGACATCTAGACCTGGATCTAGACCTGGATCTAGCTGCTACCCGAGTGACTATTGGCTAACGTCGGTCCCGGAGCTAACATCAATTATTCCGGAGCTAGCCAGCTGAAGAGTTCCATCAGCCACTCCTGGGCTACAATCACCTATCCGGACCCGTTTTACTGCCGATGCGGAGCCCCATCGGGCCTTCACGACTGGACTACCGACGTTATCTGCCCGATGGCGTTATCCAACTGGCCCCTCCGTCGCGACGTAACTTGAACGCCCATCTGCGGCCTGCTAATTGTTAGCTGTCTTATCAGCTGATATCTGATTATGTCTATCGGACAATTTTCTTGGGCCACTATAACTATAACTATTTTGCCAATTGGACTGGTCCCCCCTACCACACGGAACCCCACTAATCTACAGACGGAAATGCACAAGGTGGCTAAAAACAGACCTCCCTCCATCTTCTGCCAGCTTGCTACCTATGATCCGGCTAGCTGTCTGAATCTCACAGGACCCTTATGATCACTCAGCTAAGCATGCCTCTCCTTAATGTCAATATGCCTTGTCAATTGCTGTTCTGGTTAGTGTTTATTGGCTTATTTCACTGTAGAGACTCTAGCCCTGCTCATTATACCTTATCCAACCTTTTAGTTCCACCACCTACACATGCTATGACATCTTCTGCTTTCAATGATGTTTCTAGAGACAATATCACTCTCATCATCACTCAATGCTTAGGTTTACCTCCACTGTATTCACATCCTACCATACCTTTGTCTTTACATTATACCTTGAAGCTATTTTATCGCCCCCAGAAACCTGCTCCTTTTACTCTCTATTCTGGACGTCATCGACGACCAATTCTCATAGCTTTAGCCGTACCCTTATCTTGCTCCTCTGTTCCTCTGGTGATGTAGAGGTGAATCCAGGCCCTGCAGTGCCTAGCTCCACTCCTATTCCCCAGGCGCTCTTTTGTGATGACTTCTGTAACCGTAATAGCCATGGTTTCATGCATGTTAACATTAGAAGCCTTCTCCGGAAGTTTGTTTTATTCACTGCTTTAGCACACTCTGCCAACCCGGATGTCCTAGCCGTGTCTGAATCCTGGCTTAGGAAGTCCACCAAAAACTCTGAAATCCTCATCCCTAACTACAACATTTTCAGACAAGATAGAACGGCCAAAGGGGGCGGTGTTGCAATCTACTGCAGAGAGCCTGCAGAGTTCTGTCCTACTATCCAGGTCTGTACCCAAACATTTTGAACTTCTACTTTTTTTTAAATCCATCTCTCTAAAAACAAGTCTCTCACTGTTGCCGCCTGCTATAGACCACCCTCTGCCCCCAGCTGTGCTCTGGACACCATATGTGAACTGATTGCCCCCCATCTATCTTCAGATCTCATGCTGCTAGGTGACCTAAACTGGAACATGCTTAACACCCCAGCCATCCTACAATCTAAGCTTGATGCTCTCAATCTCACACAAATTATCAATGAACCTACCAGGTACCACCCCAAAGCCGTAAACACGGGCACCCTCATAGATATCATCCTAACCAACTTGCCCTCTAAATAGACCTCTGCTGTTTTCAAACAAGGTCTCAGCGATCACTGCCTCATTGCCTGCATCCGTAATGGGTCAACGGTCAAACGACCTCCACTCATCACTGTCAAACGCTTTCTGAAACATTTCAGCAAGCAAGCCTTTCCAATCGACCTGGCCTGGGTATCCTGGAAGGATATTGACCTCATCCCGTCAGTAAAAGATGCCTGGTTATTTTTTTGAAATGCCTTCCTCACCATCTTAAATAAGCATGCCCCATTCAAGAAATGTAGAACCAGGAACAGATATAGCCCTTGGTTCTCTCCAGACCTGACTGCCCTTAACCAACACAAAAACATCCTGTGGCGTTCTGCATTAGCATCGAACAGCCCCCGTGATATGCAACTTTCCAGGGAAGTTAGAAACCAATATATACAGGCAGTTAGAAAAGCCAACACAAACTCAAAAAAGTTCTGGGACACTGTAAAGTCCATGGAGAATAAGAACACCTCCCAGCTGCCCACTGCACTGAGGATAGGAAACTCTGTCACCTCCGATAAATCCACTATAATTGAGAATTTCAATAAGCATTTTTCTACAGCTGGCCATGCTTTCCACCTGGCTACCCCTACCGCAGTCAATAGCACTGCACACCCCACAGCTACTCGCCCAAGCCTTCCCCATTTCTCCTTCTCCCAAATCCAGCCAGCTGATGTTCTGAAAGAGCTGCAAAATCTGGACCCCTACAAATCAGCCGGGCTAGACAATCTGGACCCTTTCTTTCTAAAATGATCTGCCGAAATTGTTGCAACCCCTATTACTAGCCTGTTCAACCTCTCTTTCGTGTCGTCTGAGATTCCAAAAGATTGGAAAGCAACTGCTGTCATCCCCCTCTTCAAAGGAGGTGACACTCTTGACCCAAACTGGTACAGACCTTTATCTATCCTACCCTGCCTTTCTAAGGTCTTCGAAAGCCAAGTCAACAAACAGATTACCGACCATTTCAAATCCCACCGCACCTTCTCCGCTATGCAATCTGGTTTCAGAGCTGGTCATGGGTGCACCTCAGCCACGCTCAAGGTCCTAAACGATATCGTAACTGCCATCGATAAGAAACAATACTGTGCTGCCGTATTCATTGACCTGGCCAAGGCTTTCGACTCTGTCAATCACCACATCCTCATCGGCAGACTCAATAGCCTTGGTTTCTCAAATGATTGCCTCGCCTGGTTCACCAACTACTTGTCTGATAGAGTTCAATGTGTCAAATCGGAGGGCCTGTTGTCCGGGCCTCTGGTAGTCTCTATGGGGTTGCCACAGGGTTCAATTCTTGGGCCAACTCTTTTCTCTGTATACATCAATGATGTCGCTCTTGCTGCAGGTGAGTCTCTGATCCACCTCTACGCAGACGACACCATTCTGTATATTTCTGGCCCTTCTTTGGACACCGTGTTAACAACCCTTCAGATGAGCTTCAATGCCATACAACTCTCCTTCCGTGGCCTCCAACTGCTCTTAAATACAAGTAAAACTAAATGCATGCTCTTCAACCGCTCGCTGCCCGCACCTGCCCGCCCGTCCAGCATCACTACTCTGGACGGTTCTTACTTAGAATATGTGGACAACTACAAATACCTAGGTGTCTGGTTAGACTGTAAGCTCTCCTTCCAGACTCACATCAAACATCTCCAATCTAAAGTTAAATCTAGAATTGGCTTCCTATTTCACAACAAAGCCTCCTTCACTCATGCTGCCAAACATACCCTCGTAAAACTGACCATCCTACCGATCCTCGACTTCGGTGATGTCATTTACAAAATAGCCTCCAATACCCTACTCAATAAACTGGATGCAGTCTATCACAGTGCCATCCGTTTTGTCACCAAAGCCCCATATACTACCCACCACTGCGACCTGTACGCTCTCGTTGGCTGGCCCTCGCTTCATACTCGTCGCCAAACCCACTGGCTCCAGGTCATCTACAAGACCCTGCTAGGTAAAGTCCCCCCTTATCTCAGCTCACTGGTCACTATAGCAGCACCCACCTGTAGCACGCGCTCCAGCAGATATATCTCTCTGGTCACCCCCAAAGCCAATTCCTCCTTTGGCCGTCTCTCCTTACAGTTCTCCGCTGCCAATGACTGGAACGAACTACAAAAATCTCTGAAACTGGAAACACTTATCTCCCTCACTAGCTTTAAGCACCAGCTGTCAGAGCAGCTCACAGATCACTGCACCTGTACATAGCCCATCTATAATTTAGCCCAAACAACTACCTCTTCCCCTACTGTATTTATTTATTTATTTATTTATTTTGCTCCTTTGCACCCCATTATTTCTACTCTGCACGTTCTTCCACTACAAATCTACCATTCCAGTGTTTTACTTGCTTTATTGTATTTACTTTGCCACCATGGCCTTTTTTGCCTTTCCCTCCCTTATCTCACCTCATTTGCTCACATTGTATATAGACTTATTTTTCTACTGTATGTTTGTTTTACTCCATGTGTAACTCTGTTGTTTTATATGTCGAACTGCTTTGCTTTATCTTGGCCAGGTCGCAATTGTAAATGAGAACTTGTTCTCAACTTGCCTACCTGGTTAAATAAAGGTGAAATAAATTGTTTATCTAATACCTATTTTTTTTACTTAAAAATAGCACTGTTGGTTAGGGGCTTGTAAGTACGCATTTCACTGTACACCTGTTGTATTCGGCGCATATGACAAATAAACTTTGATTTGATTTATGGCCTTTGTTGTGGTAAATAGATGTCTACGAATAGTATAGATGAGATCTCTCTTGGTAGATAGTGTGGTCTACAGCTTATCTAATGTTCTCCACCTTAGGCGAGCAATACCTCGAGACTTCTTTAATATTAGACATCGTTCACCAGCTGTCTAACACCCCTGCTCCTCGTCTTACCAGACGTAGCTTCTCTGTCCTGCTGATGCATGGAAAATCCTAGCTCTATATTATCCGTGTCGTTGTTCAGCCACGACCCGGTGAAACATAAGATCGTTTTTAATGTCCCATTGGTAGTATAATCTTGATCGTAGGTCATCCATTTTATTTTTCAATGATTGCATGTTGGCCAATAGAACGGATGGCAGTGGGAGTTTACTCACTCGCCTACGAATTCTCAGAAGGCAGCCCGACCTCGCTCCATTTGTCTTTTCTTCACACAAATGACAGTGATTTGATCCCGTTCCCGAGAAAGCAGTATATCCTTCGCGTCACTCTAGTTAAAGAAAAATTATTGTTCCACTTCGAGGTGAGTAATCGCTGTTCTGATGCCTAAAAGTTATTTTCGGTCATAAGAGACAGTAGCAGCAACATTATGTACAAAATAAGTTACAAACAACGTGAAAAAAATTAGCACAGTTGGTTAGGAGCATGTAAAACGTCACCCATTAGGCGCTAACCCATACGGCCTGAACACAATCAGTCTTAGTGTTCACTCTGTAGTGCTGACCTCTAGAATTCTCAACTCTTTTTGTTCTGTTGTAAGGCCCCCAAGGCAATAACTCTGAATCTCTGAGTTTTGTATTCCCCAAATATATAGAAGAAGAGTAATCAGTGAAATAAAATATGTATGAAATTCAAATCTATCTGCCTCATTTCAGTGTATGATTTTGTTATGCATACACTGTTTATCTCTATGTTTCATCGTGTGTAACAAGAGCGTCTAGTCACTGAGCATCAATATTACACTGTTTGTTTACCTGAGGCTTATCAAAATACCATACTGTGAACCACCCTGGATTCAAGTCAGATTGGGAAGGAGTGAACGTAGTCAATTTGTCTGACAAAATGAAATTGCTCAACCAACCGTGGTTCTTCATTAGATTAGTTAGATATTTTACCGTTCACCCTTTAAAGGCCCAGCGCAGTCATGACATGTTTTTCCTGTGTTTGATATACATTTCCACATTGAGGTTGGAATAAAACTGGGAAATTGTAAAAATGATGAAAAATAAATGTTGGTCTAAGAGCTCCCACTGGGCACGCACTGGTTGAATCGTTGTTTCGACATCATTTTTGTCAACCTATTGTGAAGTGGAATCTAGGAGGAAAACGCATTTGGATTTGCAAAAAATCATCAACCAGTACTGTTTCCATCTCATTTCCACCAGCGTTGTAAACACTGAAATTAGGGTAAAACTTCAACTTAAATACAATGACGTAACATCAATCTAATTTCACCATAATGATCAGAACTATACTACCGTTCAAAAGTTTGGGGTCACTTAGAAATGTCCTGGTTTTGATTTAATTTTACTTAACTAGGCAAGTCAGTTAGGAACAAATTCTTATTTGCAATGACGGCCTACACTGGCCAAACCCAGACAACACTGGGACAATTGTGCACCGCCCTATGGGACTACCAATCACGGCCGGTTGTGATACAGCCTGGAATCAAACCAGGGTGTCTGTAGTGACACCTCAAGCACTGAAATGCAGTGTCTTAGACCGCTGCGCCACTCTGGAGCCCGAAGTTAGCGTTTCACTCTTAGTCTACACCTGCTGTTTATGAAACATGTGACAAAGAAAAGTTGATTTGAAGATTACATTTTAGTCATTTAGCAGACACTCTTATCCAGAGCGACTTACAGTAGTGAATGCATATATTTCATAATTTTTTTCCTTCTTTTTTTTCCCCATACTGGCCCCCCGTGGGAATCAAACCCACAACCCTGGCGTTGCAAGCACCATGCTCTACCAACTGAGCCACAGGGAAGACAGAACATGTAGTTGTTTGTTCTGATTTCATTCTTGATTAGATGTACTCCAGATTTCAACCCACAGACCAAATAAAACAAGACAACAGTAAACATGTCGTTCCCCTCGATGCAGCAGCCCCCTTGGGCCAATATGTGTAATTTTGTAAAGGCATGATTGCTATGGCAAGACGCATCATTCACCCAAGTTTCCTCAAAATCGGGGTAGTGCTGTCTGAGATATGTGTGTGACTAAAGGCTCTGCATGGTCAGTCTGACGTGTACATTGGCTGTGCAGCATTTACGGTGATATGGCCTTTGCAGAAGTCAGGGCATTCATGCTTCTTGTGCTTTATGGAGCAGCGTAGAGCTGTTAAGCAGAGCGTTGAAGGACGTTGTCAAGG
The DNA here is from genome assembly GCF_965601325.2 of Salmo salar. Taxonomy (NCBI): domain Eukaryota; kingdom Metazoa; phylum Chordata; class Actinopteri; order Salmoniformes; family Salmonidae; genus Salmo; species Salmo salar. The sequence continues at coordinate 97,345,839 of NC_138303.1, read as the reverse complement.
AAGTGAGTTTGTGTGTTTTACAGGACCTCCTGCCCCCACCTACAGTCAACCAATCATGCCAATGCGGAACTATATGAAGCATTGTTACTACATTTGGGAGGTGCACGGCGATGCATTCCTCTGGATGCTCCGCAATTATGTCACATCCTCCCTATGGAGCCACCGACCACATTTTCAGATCAAGCTTAAATTGGCTTTAATTTGGCTTTAATGTAGGAACGAACAGATGGAGACAGATCCACAGTCCCCTCTCCGATTTCATCGTGGGGGACAACAAAATAGAGGAGAATATTGTGGTGTGTTTACTACATTACTATACTGAGTATCACATTGGATGCAACAGTCAGGCTGGGCAAGATTGTCTAACAAGTTTAATCTTTCAAAATCTAATTGCTCAACCATCCATGATTCAAAATGACATGAGTGAGGTTTTAACTAGTAGTGAATTCAAAGATACAGGATAGCTACCTAACTTCCTTCTTTGGCTGCACTACAAATTATGATCATGTTGCCATTTTCAGGATTTGTTTTTCTTCCAGAAACTATGAGTGTACTTATTTGACCATTAGTCATCAGTCTCTATCACGCAACAGTTTCATTTAATTATAGTTGACAGGAAATGATAGTTGACATGAAATGACAAGGCATGTCTACACTTATATTCCATTATGTTGGCTAATGGTTGCTTAATCTTGTGGTTTAAATAATTATCTGCACTAGTTTGAGCTAGTTCAGAATCTGCAGACTGGAATCTGCAGACTGGAACGTGACTAAACAAATAGTTGAAACAAGGTTAAATAAAATCACCCTGGATATTAGTATTGTTTTAGCAAAGATTATTTCCTGCTAGTGACAGACATGTAGCAGCTTTTTCCTTTTTCAGTTTTTGTTTCAATACGCTGGATCTCTTCAACATAGTGGGGGTGCCTAGATGATTTATTATTTTCTTACACTGGAATTATTTAAGTTTTTCTCAGAGAGGAATATTTTCAGTGATGAAATGACAGACGCGTGTTACACACAGTCAGAAAGCCTATCCCATCAGGCCCAGTAATCCTCCTGCAACATTCCTAGGATTAGATAACTGCCTAGCCCTTGGTTTATTTATTGGCACTGGCTATATTAGCACCAGCCCTGGATGTCTGTCTATGGTCTCCTCCACAGTAGGCTTAGACGGGACAGGAGCTGTAATCAGAGAAAAATCTACGATTTGGTTTATTTTTTCCATCAGAAATAAAAAAGAGATGGAGCTACTGAGGCCTGCACTTCTTATTGTCTTTATCTCAAAAGCAATTGCAAAACCAGTAAGTGGATGAACATTTTATTTATCTTATATATCTTTTGCCATAATTAGTAGCAGTAGTGGCTATCGTTACAGTATTTTCAGGTGCTGATGTGCTTTGTTCACTCCACAGTTCAACAGACTTGGACATCACAATGGTCCACAGTTCAACAGACTTGGACATCACAATGGACCACAGTTCAACAGGCCTGGACACCACAATGTTCCACAGTTCAACAGGCCTGGACACCACAATATTCCACAGTTCAACAGGCCTGGACACCACAATATTCCACGAATCCACGAGTCCTCAGAATCTGATGAATCAAGAATGACACGAGGACCAACTGCTCCAACCACAGTGAACCCTCCCACTGCTGCCATGTCAACTATTCCACCAGTGACAGAAATGTCCACGAATGGGCCAATTGTCAGTGAAACGACACCGTCACCAGGGAATGTTACTGCACGTGTCACTGAGGACATTACAACTCCCGCTCCAGCAACTAGAGGAGACAACTAATAATGAGAGTATTCATGAGAATACTTAATTATAATTATTCCAGAGTTTATAAATCATTGCTTTTTTTACGTCATCATTTTTTGTATGGACTGTTTACAGTACCTGCATTGTATGAAATATCTTGGATCTTTTTATATTTTTTATGCAGCAGCATTTCTAGGTAATGTTATCCATAGCTTCATAATAACCCTATCAGAAGCCCTGTAATCTTTACTAGTTCAACATATGGTGGTAGTTACGGGTGTTTGAATGTCTGTGAACTAGGTGATCATAATCTGCTGGGTGTGATAGAAACATCTGTGAATGTTTGATTGATTTATTGATATTGTTGTGTTATGCTCCAGTATGTCTCTTTACATACAGTATGTAGTGACTTGCTCTTTGGAGTTTTAGGCTGGTTATCTGTAAAGTACATTGCGACAACTGCTGATTTAAAAAGGGCTTACTAACATACATTTGATTGATATTTGTTGTGAACTTGTGTACTCAATAAAGAGATAGAAAAATACTTAAAAAGAGAAAAGATGTCTCTTAATTGATTATATTTTTGATTACTGTTATCAAGTTTTAGTTCTTGGTATGATCAGTCATAATAGATGATTAGTGTATTAGTGTACTCCATGCTTGGAAAAGAGTGAGTGTTCAGTGAGATGGAGTGTGTGATTAACAGTGGGATTTTGACAGTGATTTTATCCATTCCTACAGCGCTGTCTTGTGGCTATTTGTTGCACTACACCACCAAGGGATCATGGCACAGCTTGAGTTATGTGTGAACTCCAGCTTCCTCCTGACCGAGACAACACCTCATCAGACAATAGAGTAAGGAATGTTACGTTGAGAAAAACAACCTATGAACAACTTAATTTGAAGACTCAAAATGTAATTTTTTCCAGTTCTATTTTACATCCAGCATGTTTACTGTGACAGGGCCTTTGTTCATATTTTAGCTCATAATGACGCTGAATGATGGATTGTGGTTTCTCTGGTGAACACCACTGTGAATCCCCCTGGAGTCTCTACATACTATGCACAGAGCTCAATGGCTCAGCAGACACAACAATGTATACACATGTGAAATAACACACCCACTATGAGTTCTATGAAAAAAAGAATGCATGTATTTAGGAATGATACAACGTTATACATTATTACAGTAAAAATGGGACAAACAATATGTAGTGTAAATAATTGTGCAATTGAACAAAATTGACTGTTCTATATGTCATGATGAGATGGCTAGTATGAATCTTATCATGTATTATTGTTGTACTGTATCAGACCCTAAGGGCCCTGTATTGTGCTTATGTGTCTTCCGTTATTCTCTCCGTTCTGACCTCTCCTCCTAAGGCAGGGTCATAGAGCACCTTCCAGGTGCTGGTAGCATTCTTCACTGTCGACAGCAGCAGGATGAGAGAGACAGGCCTTTACTTGGCAGTGATGACGACGGGAGCATCGGTTGTGATGGTAGCCACTGTGGCCGCCTCCTCAGCCGAGTCGCTGTCACTGTCATGGCTCTCGTTGCTCTCTGCTGAGTCGCTGTCTGCTGCCCCGGGCCTGGCTGTAGCCTCCTCACTACTGTTGCTGCTGTCAGTCTCATTACTGGCGCTGGTGCTGGTGCTCTCGCTAGTACCATCGCTGCTAGCGCTACTGGTGCGCTCACTGGTGGCATCACTCTCCAGGCTCTTGGCCTTCTGGCTCTCGGGGCTCTCAGAGGGGGTCCTGTCCTGGCTGGCTACGCCGACATGTGCCTGGCGCAGGCTGGGCTCCTCGGCTTTCCCGCTGGAGGCGTCCAGAACCTGGCTCTCCACGTCGAGGGTGCTGGTGTCCTCCTCCGTCAAATCATGCACCTGCAGGGCCTGGAGGGGGAGAGAGAGAGGCGGTGGAAGGATGTTTAGCTCAACTTCCAAAACTAAATGAAAGGAAATAATGCCTATGAGTTTGAAATGGAGAATTCTAAAACAGAGGAGAAACAAATGTACCTTGAACACTGTCATCGTCTTCTCAATCTCGTTTCCGAGCCCGGTGTCGTAGACAGACACCTTTTTGCCAGCATACATGCCCTCATCCATCTTTCCATAGGATTTGTAAGGGGAGGGTCCCTTCTCGATGTTGTTAGTATCTACGTAGATGATAGACTTCTTGTGGTCGCTGGGGTAACCCATGCTGTCTCCACGTCCGTCGTCATAAATGGGGGCCTCAGTGGTAGCCATTGTGGGCTCTACGGTGGGCTCAGCTGTCAGAGGGGCAGCGGTGGTGTCTGCCTCCTCTGACTCACTGGACTCGTCTGTGTCCTGAAAACACACCACATCACAACAACACCTTTAGTTTTACATAACCTCTTATAAGATATAAAGTTCAAATAAGAGCTTGGTGAAACGCTCCCGTCTGTCAACATTAGCTAGATGTCTTCATTGAACTACAAGCTATAGTCTCAGTGTGGCTATAGTCTCAGTGTGGCCCTGTAGACTTACTGGGGCCATAACTACATATGCATCTATAAATAAAAAGTGACTCAATATATCCTACATATAAGCTGTCAGTAGTTTTATACATAGTGCATTACTCACATCGCTGTCTGCACTGTCTGCGCTGTCCTTGCTTTCATTGCTGTCTGCACTGTCTGCGCTGTCTGTTGATGCTGTGCTGTCCGATGTTGGGTCTGAAGTAGGATCAGCTCCCTGGAGAATAGAAAAACAGGATCAATCAATGTATCAAGTAACATCCATCAAAAGCACAGATATGGTTGTCTCTATCAGGTGTAAGATTGATTCAGCATCTTATGTTTACTTATGCTACAACATAATTATGTTTTACCTCTGTTTCATCTTCGTCGGAGCTCTCGTCTGATGTTGTAGGGGTATCTACATTCTTAATAAAAATAGTCCAATAAAAACGGACATATTAATGCAGTTTTCCCTACAGGGCAAATTAATAAATGTCAATGCCAACACACCTACAGATTATAAAGGAATGTTTGCTGAAAGAGGCTCTTACCTGTACAGGGGCCACCTCAGTAAGTTCTGCTGGGGCTATCCCAAGCACTGGAGCTGGTTTCACCTGACAACATGAACAGGAATTTAAGTTGATACCAATGTACACATCTGTCTCTCTGTCAGACTGTCTTTTCAATATATACTGTATGTTCTCATATAAAAGGAACACTCACCAGTTCTTCTGAGCTCTCTGGACTGTAGCTGAGCGAGCGTATCGCCGGGCGACCGAGGACCGTTGCAAAGAGCAGGACGAAAACAATTGCAGCCTTCATTGTCACAAGGTGTATCTAAAAAAATAATAATCATGAAAAAAGAAAGAATCATGAAAGCCACCAAAATGATGAGAACTGAAAATACAAACTCTGTTGTGTAGGCTACTGTGTAGGCTACATTTAACACCTTCTTAAATGTGAAAATGTGATACATTATTTTTTCAATTTGTAAAGTCTTTTTGTCTGTAATGTCTTTTTCGTTATGTGTCGGACCCCAGGAAGACTAGCCGTCGCCATTGGCGTCGGGTAGTGGGTATCCTAATAAAAGCAGAAATTACAGCAGAAATGCCTGAATGGGAGGCAATTAGACTGATTTTACATGAAACGTGCCTGTGAAGTCCTGCCTTGTAATGTTTAAACCCTAAAAGCCTTGATTACTATACAGGGAGAATACCAACCATGGGCCCTTATGAGTCTCCGCCATAGCTAAGTGGAAGGACTCTGGTGGAAGTGCACTCCTTTTAAAGTCCCTAACCGTTGGCAGACAAAATGGGCTTCCATCCCAACTAATGACATCCAGCCTAGCTACAATGAGACAGCCTATAGGGAGGAGGTCAAAGACCTGGCAGTGTGGTGCCAGGACAACAACCTCTCCCTCAATGTGATCAAGACAAAGGAGATGATTGTGGACTACAAGAAAAGGAGGACCGAGAACACCCTCATTCTCATTGACGGGGCTGTAGTGGAACAGGTTGAGAGCTTCAAGTTCCTTGGTGTCCACATCACCAACAAACTATGATGGTCCAAACACACTAAGACAGTCGTGAAGAGGGCACGACAAAACCTTTTCCCCCTCAGAAGACAAAAGATTTGGCATAGGTCCTCAGATCCTCAAAAGGTTCTACAGTTGCACCATCGAGAGCATCCTGACTGGTTGCATCACTGCCTGGTATGGCAACTGCTCGGCCTCTGACTGCAAGGCACAACAGAGGGTAGTGCATACGGCCAGTACATCACTGGGGCCAAGCTTCCTGCCATCCAGGACCTCTATGTTTGGCGGTGTCAGAGGAAGGTCCTGAAAATTGTCAAATATTCCAGACACCCTAGTCATAGACTGTTCTCTCTGCTACCACACGGCAAACTGTACCGGAGTGCCAAGTCGAGGTCCAAAAGGCTTCTTAACTGCTTCTACCCCCAAAACATAAGACTCCTGAACAGCTAATCAAAGGCCCACCCAGACCCCTCTTATACACTGTTGCTACTCTCTGTTTATAATCTATGCATAGTCACTTTAACTCTACCTACATGTACATATTACCTAAATTACCTCGACTAACCGGTGCCCCCGCACATTGACTCTGTACCGGTACCCCCTGTATATAGCCTTGCTTGTTATTTTACTGCAGCTGTTTAATTATTTGTTACTTTTATTTTCTATTTTTTACTTAACACTTATTAATTTTTTTCTTAAAGCATTGTTGGGCTTGTAAGTAAGCATTTCGCTGTAAGGTCTACACCTGTTTTATTCGCCTCAAGTGACAAATAACATTTAACTTGATTCAATTTTTTTTAATGCCTAACCCCATGCATGAACGTCTCCCTTGTTTTCCAGCTCAACTACTCTCAGCTAGAACAACATTACATCAAGTATAACTCTGAGCAGGCAGTCTTTTAGCTATACCTATAATGATCTCTGCATAGTGTATAATTCCCCAAGTTAAAAGTGGAAGTTTGGAAGACCACAGTTGGTCCAGGGAGGCAGGGAACATGATGAACGTCCCTCAGCTTTACTTTGAAAGCCAACTCTACTTTTTTCATTAGATCCTTGGGTTCTAGAACAGAAATCTGTTGTGTCGACAGACGGAGGCGAGAGAAACAACGTGGGATGTTGTGTGTAGATGAGATCTGACTTCAGAAGTAACTAATCCAGCCTGTCAGTTTTGCTGTTATTATTATTTCTCCTCACAGCAGCCCTTTAAATGCTGTGGCTTAGTCTTGGAACAGACTGTACGAGTCAGTTAGCTGAGAACAAATTAGCTGTGGATTTGTGAGCTGAGGCCACAGCTTCCTCTTCCTGCTGTCACGCTCACATTCATCACTCCAACACTATAAAACCTAGTTTATGATTTATTTCACTCTATCAGGTTCAAGGGCATATACATATCTGGTGTATAGAGAGAATGTGTAATAACACAAACTAATTGTTACACCAGGCTACTGAGCTCTATTTTCTTTTTCATTATTATTACTAACCAGAATACTGCGTGTATTCTGTTGTACATAAAAAAAGTCCAACACATTGACACATTGACTGTGCAGAATGATAGATTATAAGTGCAGAAGAGTGTCTCCCAGATTTCTTAAAATTGTGAAAATAATTGATATTTGAGTTGCACAAAATATAAAACAATTCGCCACAATTTTCTTTGAGCTTTTACAGGAGAGGATTATAGAAACGAAGCACCAACATCTATACAAGTGAAAGCCATTATTTACCTCGACTTGTTCTTCAGAGAATCCACAGGATTGCTCTCGAGTAGTTAATCAGGAGGATGAGAGGAGAGCTGCTCAGTATTCTCTTGGATGCCAAAGGAGGAACACCACAGTTCAGTTTGGATGTGAATGGATGCTGCTGAAGGGAGGCTGCTGGTTGGCTTATAAACCCGGCTGCCTCCAGCTCCAGCCAATAGCAGCAGGGCTAGATGTGTCTTGTGATGTTTACCACTTCTGGCCCACCTCTCCTCTCCCACTCTTCCTGTGGTTGGTGTGGCCACTCAATGCTAACATTCACCAATTGACAAGACAGAGGAAGAAAATAATCCCTCATATCCTGTATTGTTAGAAAGGACACAAGCCCTTTGAAATTGAGATACATGACAGTACTTATTTATGATAGAAAACACAAAATGAAGACATTTTGGCTTTATTACTGATGAAGAATTGTGTAGCAGATGAACCATGATTGAAGTACCAAAACATTACTGTTGGTTTGTAAGGTAATCCTCCTTACATAATCACTAAGCCAAAGTTAAAGAACAGCCAAGGTCAAAGAGTAGATGAATGTGTTTATTTGTTATTTTATTAGGATCCCCATTAGCTGTTGTTATTGCAGTGTCCTCGTGAAAAGTACTACTGAATTACTACACAAAACCTGTTTGTACAGTAGTGACAATCTAGAGGCATGTAGGAATTGTGCAGTGAATGTGTAGTTTATGCACTACTCAAGATACACAAGTAGGGTTTTGTAGTGTTAGGTAAGAAAACAGTAGGGTTTCCAGTAATAATCAGGTAGAGATTTTTACTTCAGTACTTGATGTTGGTAGCAAATAAGTAGTCAAAACACTCCAGCTTTACTACACAGGCTTTTCAATAATAATCAGGTAGAGATTTTACTACTTGATTGACTGGTAAGGATAGAGGGAACAATGAATTGAGCTAAATACAGACATGTCCTTAATGAGAACCTGCTTCAGAATGTAAACAACCTTAGACTTGGGGTGAAGATTTACGTTATTACAGGACATTGACCCCAAGCATACAGCTAAAGCAATGCTGGAATGGCTTCAGAACAAGAATGTGAGTGGGACAGCCTTGAGTGGCCCAGCCAAAGCCCAGACTTGAATCGCCACTGAAAATCTGTGGAAGATTTCGGTTCACCGCCACTCACCATCTAACTTAACAGAGCTTAAGAAAATCTGCACAGAGTATGGAAGAAAATCCCCAAATCCAGATGTGCAAAGCTGATACAGACATACCCAAGATGACTCCAAGCTGTAATCGCCTAAGGTGCTTCTACAAAGTATTGACTCAGGGGTGTGAATACTTATGTAAATTAGATATTTCTGTATTTAATTTTCAATAAATTAGCTTAAATGTAGAAAAACATGTTTTCACTTTGTCATTATTTGGGTATTGTGTGTAGATTGGTGAGAGAAAAAATATATAATTTAATCAATTTTGAATTCAGGCTGTAACAAAAAATGTAATAAGTCAAGGGGTAAGAATACTTTCTGAAGGCACTGTATATTGTATGGAGAGTACAAGGAGATGGAGTAATCATTTTTCGGAGGAGGAGAACTTCCAGACACCTATGTATTCTCTGAATTCTAGAACATACTTCTCCTAAAAGTTGGAGAGCAGTGAAATAAACAACCCATTAAAGTAGTAGGTATGAAATTAAGGTAGCATCCCTGATTAGTTTCTTTGTCAAACTATCTATCCTAACCCTGCATTTAACTTGTCTGGATGTCTATATTAATGTTTGACAGGTGTCTGACATATTCACTGGAGTATGCATTGCTACATGTTGAGTCTGCTATAGTACTTAACATGTAATCCACTACAGCTTGATTTCTTACTGTATATCATAATAAAATAGCCTCCAGTGGCTTCGCATGTTCAGTGGAATGGTTCAGGGTGTATTCATCTCTCACTAAGTGGAGGAACATTTTTTAAACAGGAAGACAAGGCACAACACCAGACATGTACAGTGAAACTCCCAGACAGATGTCTGGAATTCTTGAGAGTGGATGCATCAAGTCGAGACATGCTGCATTTGTTACGTTTTTCACCTCGTTTGTGTTCATGTCACAACAGTTCAATCTTCTTCAGGTTGTGTCTGGAATTCTTATTGAGATGTTTTTACGTGTGTCTGATATCAAATCAACCAGTGGTTCACCAGAAACTGAACATCAAGACACCTCTAACACCCCTATAGCACCACAAGATTACAGACTTTCTTCCCTTTCTGCCTGAACCAATCATTACGTCAACACCTACAGTACCTTGAGGCTCTAATGCAGGGATGTGCAACTTTGATGTGGTGAGAGCCACAAAAAAACGGAACTCATCATAATGTTTTGCGAGCAAAACATTTTAGCAACCCCCCTCATGACAGCGAAGAGAAAACATTTCAGTTTTAAAGTTCATTTCCTGCCATTCTCCACATTTTTTCATGAGGTGTAGAGAAAATGTTTCCATTTTAAAGTAAGTTTGCTGCAATTCTACACATTCCATGGAGCGGAGAGAAGATTTAACAATTTTATAACTCAATTCCTGCAATTCTACATATTTTGCCATAGGGTGGAGGCAAATTTTTGCAGTTTTTTATGTGATAACTGATGATCACCGTCAGTAATTCGACCAATTGACTGCATTTTGAAATTGCACCTTGTGTATTCTCTTAGTGAGTCCCCCCCCACAAAAAATATATATATATTTTTGGGGTCAAATTGGTCCGCGGGCTTACAAATGGGGGCAGACCACCAGTTGCCCATCCCTGCTCTAGTGCGTACTTTAACATTGGTATCAACAAATATTGATATTCAAATGAAGTCATTCCAACCGCCACCACAAATAATGATATTCAAATGAAGTGATTCTAACCGCCACCACAAATAATGATATTCAAATGTTAGAACTGCAACATAATATGACACATAAGGCAAATTATTATCTGATTACAGTTTTTCTCAATTGCTAAAACACTAAAACCCATTGGCTGAACAAAGTTCTCAGTTGCCTGGACTCATTTAGCTAATTATGCAGTCTGTTGTCAATACCTTAAACCATTTCACATGGTAAAACACAATTTGCAGATCTCACTTAGACTTTTCAGCAAAACTCTAAACACGTTCTCATTCTCAAAACACATTCTGCACTCTAATGCACATGTCATCCATACTGGTAAACACAAGTGGCAACAATCAAATACAAATAGAGAACACATGTCATTGATTGAACACAACCACTCAAAATTGTTTAACCTGTTTCAAATGATGCGACACAACCAATATAAGCCAGTTCAGAGAGCAAACAGGTTGTTGAAGGTGGGAAGGAGAAAGTCTGAGAATGGATAGAAGAAACAATGAGAGGACGAGGACAAGTGCGTATGCGAGGTGGGCGACGAGGAGGAAGAGGAGGGCAAGAAAGAGGAAGAGGAGGATGAAGAGGAAGAGGAAGACAGAGTGGAAATATCTGATGAAATTCGAGCAACAGTTACAGACCATGTTCTTGTCCATGGACTGACAATGAGGGAAGCAGGACTTCGAGTGCAACCCAATTTGAGCCGATTTTCTGTGTCCACCATAGTAAGGACATTCAGAGAAGAGAACAGGTACAGTATACTACTGTATTTTTGTAATTGCAAATTTACTGTACTACACTATATGCAGCTGTTTCAATAGACATTTGTAAAGTTAATCACTGTATGTATTGTACTGCATGAATATGTTTTGTAACTGCACAACTACTTTTTGAAGAATTGCAAGGCTGCCACATGCAGGTGGAAGGACAGCTATATTCACTTGGGAGCAAGAGGCCGTTATAGTTGGCATGGTCCTTCAAGATAATGCAATACGACTCAGAGAAATCCAGGAACGAGTGATACAAGACAACACACACTTCCAGGGAATCGACAGTGTGAGCATTTCCACAGTTGACCGTGTCCTCCATCGTAACAGGATGCGAATGAAACAAGTATACAGAGTACCTTTTGAGCTCAACTCACCAAGAGTGAAAGAACTGCGAGCTCAGTATGTGCAAGTAAGTGTACATTCAGAAACATTTACTGTAATCCAGATTGTCTACAGTACTAACACATACTATGTGAATGACATTACTCTTCAGCACATACAATGTATGTGAATCAGAAGTGCATACAGTAGGCCTAATTGTACTCTACAGTATAGCACTGTCTCTGTACGACTTACAAAATCCTACATACAGTATATTGTATTTCTACACAGACAATATTTGACTTGGAATCCTTGGACAGACCCCATGAGTTCATCTTTGTCGATGAAGCAGGCTTCAATCTAACAAAGAGGAGAAGGAGAGGCCGAAACATGATTGGACAGCGGGCCATTGTTGAAGTCCCTGGTCAACGAGGTGGCAATGTCACAATCTGTGCTGCTATCAGCAACCATGGTGTTCTACATCACCATGTTACACTCGGGCCATATAACACCCAGCACCTTCTAAGATTTATTGCCAATCTAAGAGATATTTTATTTGAGCAGCAGGTTCAAGAGCAGCAGGGTCAAGAACTAAATGAGAATCCCATTCCCACCTATGTGATAGTGTGGGACAATGTCAGTTTCCACCGAGCTGCTCAGGTAAGGGAATGGTTTAACATCAATGGGCAGTTTATGAACTTGTACCTCCCTCCATACTCGCCTTTCCTGAATCCGATTGAGGAGTTTTTCACCTCTTGGAGATGGAAAGTGTATGATAGACAACCCTACACCAGAGTAAATCTGCTGCAAGCCATGGATTTAGCATGTGGTGATATAGGTGAGGCATCATGTCAGGGCTGGATACGGCACACAAGAGGCTTCTTCCCCCGTTGCCTCAGGAGTGACAATATTGCTTGTGATGTTGACGAAGTGCTCTGGCCTGACCCAGCCCAAAGACAAGAAGAAGCACATTGATCACATGTTTACTTCTTTGATTTTTGTCCCTTTTAGTATTGTATACTGTAGTACAGTGCATTGTAGGCTGTATACTGTACAATGGACAAATTGTATGGCCCTGAACATTGTGCTTTCCATTTATTAACAGTACTGACTGCTCAATAGATTTTGACTGGTTGCAGGTTCATATCAACAAAGAACAAGAATTACAGTATCACAGAGACAAAGGACAATTTTGTGAGAAGCAGGGTACAGTACTGTAAAAATAGGGGTACAAGGAGGAGGAAGAACAAAAAACAAAATTGCAAAGCGCAAAGCAGAGTATTAATTTCTGATCAATTTTGAGCTACTATGATAGAACATGTTTTCGTTCATCAAAAGACAATGACGGAAAAATATGAATATTTTTTTAGATTAAAAATGTACTTCTCCCTGAGAATTGTATGTTTTGAACAATGTGTTTTCTATTTTTCGGTGTATTGTTTACTGACTGCTTGAGAGTGTATATCATTTTGATCACTTTGTTTATGATTTGAGAGCAGTGTTTGATTTTGAACACAGGTAAAACTGTTTTGAGGCAAATGTTTCATTTTGCGAGAGGAGTCAGAGTTTATGTAAATAGTGCTTGAAGATGAGGTTTTGTGTTTAATGTTTTCAGGAAATGGAGCAAGGTTTCAGAAATTGTGTTTTAGCAATTGAGAAAAACTGTAACTACACAGTATAGACAACGCTGTGTGTGTGTGTGTGCGTGTGTGTGAGAGAGAGAGATAGTGTGTGAGAGAGAGAGAGAGAGAGAGAGAGATGGTGAGAGAAAGAGAGAGTGAGAGAGAGAGAGAGAGAGAGCGAGAGCGAGAGAGAGAGAGAGAGAGCGCGAGAGAGCGAGAGAGAGAGCGAGGGAGAGAGAGCGAGAGAGAGAGCGAGGGAGAGAGAGAGAGAGAGCGAGAGAGAGCGCGAGAGAGCGAGAGAGAGAGAGCGCGAGAGAGCGAGAGAGAGAGCGAGGGAGAGAGAGCGAGAGAGAGAGCGAGGGAGAGAGAGAGAGAGGATATCACATCACTGGACCACCCAGCCCTTATTCTTTATATCCTTTGTGGAAAGTCTGCATTAGAACTAGGAGATCCACTTTTACGGTCTCCTCAGAGCATGTTAAGGACCTTACTGTAATCCTAGTCTGGTCAATGCAGCGCTGGCGGTTTGGCTGCCTTAAAGCAAAACTGAAATCAGGGAAAACACATGGCTCCAATTGAGCCATGATCCACAGCATTAGTTTATGAAGCTGATGTAATTCGTTGAAGTGGAACCCATGTACAACAACAGGCAGAGACATTGTTAAATGCACCTTAGGCCCGGTGGTCATTTAGTTTGGAAATATTATTTAAACTCATTGTAACATACATGCATTTTGCAGATTGTGTAGTGTTTTAATGGAATATTGAATCAAGCCATCAACTTTTGTTATCGTAAAAAACTACACAAGAGTGTTTATAGTTGGTGGCAAAGATCAGATGTGGTCTCGTTGGGGCTGATTCACAGTGAGGGATGATCCCGCTGTAGACCTAAAGCCTGTAAATGTGGTATTGCACTAACTGTTATACAGTGGAAGAACCCAGTACAGGCCAAGTAGTCATTAACTGTGTGTGTGTGTGTGTGTGTGTGTGTGTGTGTGTGTGTGTGTGTGTGTGTGTGTGTGTGTGTGTGTGTGTGTGTGTGTAAAAGTCAGGCGCAGGAGAGCAAAAACGGTGTTTCCAACGGCGCAGTTTAATAATAAAAACCACCGGAAAACAGAACAATCAATAAATGGGTTCAAAACCCGTCGCACACCAGACATAACGTGCACAAGCACTTACAATAAACAATACCTGACAAGGACATGGGGGGAACAGAGGGTTAAATACACAACATGTAACGATGGAATTGAAACCAGGTGTGTGGGAAGACAAGACAAAACAAATGGAAAATGAAAAGTGGATTGATGATGGCTAGAAGACGGCTCGGCAACGCCAAGCGCCGCCCGAACAAGGAGAGAGACCAACTTCGGTGGAAGTCGTGACAGCGTGTGTGCTTGTGTGTGTTACTATATGTTAGTCTGTGTCATACTGCAGGTGAGACATATTAACCACATAATGTCTTCATAATGTCTCCATAAGCCCCCATAGGTTTATAGAAGTGTTTGGGTAGTGGGTAGAGTTTTTAGAAATGAATATATCTATAGTGTGACATACTGAAAGACAGGAGATTATATACATAACATTTATGTTACTAATTGTGTCAAACTGGTCTGTGGGACTGCACCAAGGGAAAGGTTATTATTATCTTTACCCTCCAAACAAAAATGGGTCGTTAGGACGTCCCCAGAAGGTCACGAAATGGTCGCCTAAAGTGGTCAGGACGTTGTGTCATGGTCTCTTGGAGATTTTGTCTAGTTCCCGGTTTGTCCCGGGACTTCCCAAGGAGGTTTTTTGGATGTTCTTAGGACTTTGTGTCATGGTCCCCTGGAATTGAATTTTTTTGGTGACAAACCGGGAACTGGACAAAACCTTCAGGGGACCATGAAACATTGTCCTGACCACTTTAGGCGACCGCTTTGTTACGTTATTCGGACATCCTAACAACACATTTTTGTTTGCAGAGACGTTCCCTTACAACCATCATGCGACGTGCTAATGACAAGTAAAATGAAAGTCCTGAGAACGTCCTAAAAAGGCCCTGATATGGTCCTCAATGGCGTCCTGGTAACTTACAGGGAACTAGACCAAATGGTCCCGCAGAGAATGTTCCCTTGGGACCGTCATGCAACATCCTAATGATTAGTAAAATGAAAGTCCTGAGAACGTCCAAAAAAGGTCCTGATATGGTCCTCAGTGGCGTCCTGGTAACTTACAGAGAACTAGACAAAGGTCCTCCAAAATCAAATCAAATGTATTTATAAAGCCCTTCTTACATCAGCTGATATCTCAAAGTGCTGTACAGAAACCCAGCCTAAAACCCCAAACAGCAAGCAATGCAGGTGTAGAAGCACGGTGAACAGTTCAGGGTTCCAGCAGGTCTGGGACAGCAGGTCTGGGACAGGTAGCACGTCCGGCCCCAAGAATGTTCTCTTGGGGCCATCATGCAACGTCCCCTTGACCATCATGAAACGTCTCCTTGTGGTCATTGAATGTTCCACGGACAATGTTCTATCAGAACCAAATAAGAACCTTTTCATAAACTTTTGTAATGGACATCAGAATACCTTATTATAACGTTATGCTGCGACCAAACCGGGACCTGTACTGAACATCCTTTTATGGTCCTGAAGTTAACGTCAGGTTTTAATGTTCCTAGAACGTTCTTAGAACATCAGTGTGATAACGTCTGGCTGAAACCCTTAAAGAGACCTAATGGGAACATCGCCTCGTGCCCTTGAGTCTGTACTCAGTTCTTTGTGCAAGTGGGAGAGAGTGAATGAAGTCAATGGCAGTTTGTCTGAGATAGAGGTCTTTGCCCTAACCTAGACTAAGTATATTCCAAACAACAGGCAATTTCATGTCAATTTGTGTTTGGAGAGAAATGAGATTAAGGACAAGTGTGAGCAGCATACCAGCTCTGCACTTTCGCAAGGTCAAGCCCTGTCGCATACATCAGATTCTATGGCCTATTGAACAACATTTGTTGTTGACTGTAGAATAACAGTTGCGCTGTTCTGATTATTTGTGCTAAGTTGGTATACAGTTATTTGGGTAAATAACTACAGAAATATATTGTGCAGTATATGAGACTTCAACTTTATATGTTTGGTGTTCCCTCTCAGAAGATGTCACAATGTAAAACACTCAAAGGTTTTACTGTTGCAATACAAACAGAAAGCACAATAAGAATAATAAAATGAATCATGTGGAAACACTGTTAAACAGAGGAGCCATAGTTCTTGCCTTTAGAAAACGATCTGCGCTCAATTTGACTTTGTATGGGACAGAACCGGCACCCAAAAACAAATCATTTCTGACATTCGTTTTTATAAATGTTTATACTCGGAACAAGACGTAAAACGATTGAAAAGTTCTTCAAGTTTAGTCACATATTACTTTGAAAAACTTTTTAATTTATGATTTTGGATTGGAGAAAAACTATAAAAATAGTGGCACCATTTTTCAATTAGCCCACACACCATAGAACCGGAAAGTGTCTAGAATGTTGAATCTTGTTGTTCTTCAGTCTCTGCAAGGAAATCTGGAAATCTTGACAGAAAAATATATTTTAATGCAGAAACAACAGGTCTGTTTTTGTGAACGTCATGAATGTACTGTACTTGTCTGAGGTAGCCGAAAATCTTAGGTCATTGTTTTCTATGATCCCACATACAGTTTCTGGTTGAGACAGGCCTCACACACAGCTCAGATTGTGTCTTCATGTCTGCAATATTCTTGGTTTCCACCCCCAGTTTCCACAGTGACTGGACTGCCATTCTTCCTGTCTCTGGTTTTGCCCTACAGTGTGCTTCACTTCCTGGAACCCAGGACGTGGTTCCATGGTGTCACTAATCTGGAGTCAGACAAGCCACCATCAGCCCACCTCTTCAGCTGACTAGATGTATTTGTGGACTATTAATTTTTATTGGAGAATGAGTAAAATCCTGAAAAAATACTAATTTGACCTTCAACTGTCAATGTCAATTTTGCCTGAATTGTCTCCTTGTAGTCTATTGATGGTCTACCGCAGTGTTTCCCAACTCCAGTCCTCCAGCACCCACAACTGTACACATTTTTATTGTAGTCCCAGACAAGCACACCTGATTCAACTTGTCAACTAATGATCAAGCCCCCAATGAGTTGAATCAGGTGAGTTTGTCTGGGGCTTCAACAAAAATGTGTGGTATTGAGGGAAACACTGGTTTACCGTACACCCAATCTTTTTCTCTGTCTTATACCTACAGATGTAGGATCTTGATTTGAGACAGTTTGCTACAGCAGGAAAATAATCGTGCAGCAACAGCAAATGAGAATTATTATGTGGATTATAATTACTGGACATTTTTGGGGTTGATAAAATGTTTCGTAAGGGGAAAATCAAGTCTGATATTTGTAGGTGTAAATTACAAACTTCAGAAGGCTTTTTAAACCTCAAATACACTACACGTTTTACATTTCCTGCATTGCAGGAAAGTTCTCCTGCAACAGGGTTATCAAATTAAGATCCTACATCTGTAATGCAGATTCAACATGACTTTTAAACATAATTTAGGGTCTGCATCAACTCTTAAAATAATATTGTTTCCCCCTTGCCGGCAGAGAGAGAGAAAGCTCACCCACTCCTTAACAGTACTAACCACCATGCAGTATGAAAATAGAGTGCAATAGGCCAAACATTCACTGTCTGGGATTGGGTTCAGGGTTGTTGGGACATTCTTGCTGTAATTGAAGTTGATGAATACGTTTGTAAAATTTGATATGGGTTGATGAATAAATATGTTCTCATGTGCACAGTACACAATGATTATACTCAAGAGAGAAAAACACTTGTAATATGTTTAGTTTGGCGTGTCTTTCAGGTTCGGTTTATTGTTTATGTTAGTATGGGTATATAATATATGTTATTCTAGCTCATTCAGGGTGAGGCCCAGTTGCAGAGCCATTCATTTGTAACTCTACTCTTCTCCCAAACCACATGGACACTGTAGGATTACATACATATGGTCATGCGGATGTAGTAACATACATGTAATGCTAAGATTCTCTACTATATATATACTGCTCAAAAAAATAAAGGGAACACTAAAATAACACATCCTAGATCTGAATGAATGAAATAATCTTATTAAATACTTTTTTCTTTACATAGTTGAATGTGCTGACAACAAAATCACACAAAAATAATCAATGGAAATCCAATTTATCAACCCATGGAGGTCTGGATTTGGAGTCACACTCAAAATTAAAGTGGAAAACCACACTACAGGCTGATCCAACTTTGATGTAATGTCCTTAAAACAAGTCAAAATGAGGCTCAGTAGTGTGTGTGGCCTCCACGTGCCTGTATGACCTCCCTACAACTCCTGGGCATGCTCCTGATGAGGTGGCGGATGGTCTCCTGAGGGATCTCCTCCCAGACCTGGACTAAAGCATCCGCCAACTCCTGGACAGTCTGTGGTGCAACGTGGCGTTGGTGGATGGAGCGAGACATGATGTCCCAGATGTGCTCAATTGGATTCAGGTCTGGGGAACGGGCGGGCCAGTCCATAGCATCAATGCCTTCCTCTTGCAGGAACTGCTGACACACTCCAGCCACATGAGGTCTAGCATTGTCTTGCATTAGGAGGAACCCATGGCCAACCGCACCAGCATATGGTCTCACAAGGGGTCTGAGGATCTTATCTCGGTACCTAATGGCAGTCAGGCTACCTCTGGCGAGCACATGGAGGGCTGTGCAGCCCCCCAAAGAAATGCCACCCCACACCATGACTGACCCACCGCCAAACCGGTCATGCTGGAGGATGTTGCAGGCAGCAGAATGTTCTCCATGGCGTCTCCAGACTCTGTCACGTCTGTCACAGTGCTCAGTGTGAACCTGCTTTCATCTGTGAAGAGCACAGGGTGCCAGTGGCGAATTTGCCAATCTTGGTGTTCTCTGGCAAATGCCAAACGTCCTGCACGGTGTTGGGCTGTAAGCACAACCCCCACCTGTGGATGTCGGGCCCTCATACCACCCTCATGGAGTCTGTTTCTGACCATTTGAGCAGACACATGCACATTTGTGGCCTGCTGGAGGTCATTTTGCAGGGCTCTGGCAGTGCTCTTCCTGCTCCTCCTTGCACAAAGGCGGAGGTAGCGGTCCTGCTGCTGGGTTGTTGACCTCCTACGGCCTCCTCCACGTCTCCTGATGTACTGGCCTGTCTCCTGGTAGCGCCTCCATGCTCTGGACACTACGCTGACAGACACAGCAAACCTTCTTGCCACAGCTCGCATTGATGTGCCATCCTGGATGAGCTGCACTACCTGAGCCACTTGTGTGGGTTGTAGACTCCGTCTCATGCTACCACTAGAGTGAAAGCACCGCCAGCATTCAAAAGTGACCAAAACATCAGCCAGGAAGCATAGGAACTGAGAAGTGGTCTGTGGACACCACCAGCAGAACCACTCCTTTATTGGGGGTGTCTTGCTAATTGCCTATAATTTCCACCTGTTGTCTATTCCATTTGCGCAACAGCATGTGAAATGTATTGTCAATCAGTGTTGCTTCCTAAGTGGACAGTTTGATTTCACAGAAGTGTGATTGACTTGGAGTTACATTGTGTTGTTTAAGTGTTCCCTTTATTTTTTTGAGCAGTGTAGTATAAGATGCTACTGGAAAGAGAAGTTGTCACAACTCATTCAAAAGAAGTTGATGGGTGAAAAGAAGATGACCAAATCAGAATTGTGTCATCCTGCTGAAAGCAGCAATTATTTGACCAGATGAAAAATGTCTTAATAACACATACACACATTATACCACTACCATTTATTTTCTCATTTCTCAGACTGTTTAGAGACAATTGCATGGTCTTAAAGTACACTATGACAGTTTGAGTGCAGTATGATTTGTGAAGACTGAGGGATTAGATCAATCCAGGCTAAAGTCTAAGTGTTAATCCAGCTCATGTGGACCTGAAGGGCTCAAACATTAAATCAACACTATCATTAAAACAAACATATTTATTTCACCACCATATAATAAGGCATTGTGTGGGTGCAGGAAAAACAAGCCGATTTGCTAGTCATGCCTCACTGACATAACAGTTCCTACCCGAGGTTAGATATCTTGACTCGTCTGAAATAAAAATACTATGTTCATGTTATATCAGTACATGTGATTGGGTTAATGAGTGGCGATTTTAGCATGTCAATCTTGGTGGGGCAAACTCCAAAAAAATGTTTCAGATGCATGCCAGCAAAGCCACTACACAACACTAAACAATACATTAATCGCACTATAATGGTGACAAACGGTGCCTACAAACTGTTAGGGCCCCAACAGCAGTCACAAAACCTTACCACTGCTACACCTGGCTATCAGCAGCCTTGTCTGGCAGCAAAACAGTTCATTCAGCACCATTTACTGCCTTTTAAAAAACATAGCTGATATGGCTGACTTGCTTAAACAAATGTGGTTTCTACTGACAATTGAGATGTACAAACTATGGCATAAAGGGATGACGAGTGGATTAGAGGCAATCTGTAATTTCGATTAAGACATTAACGAGTGAGCTAGGACGTAGTCAATATAACTATTTGTTCAGCACTTTGAAATGTACGGCGACAGAATTCAGAACATGGGCCATTCTTACAGTGTTCTCCCTGTACACCAAGCCAGAACCATAGGATAAATACAGGGGGGGGGGGGGGGGCATATAAGCAGACAATGAAAGCTCTTACGATATTCAATGATTACATTTCTCTAAAACAGGCTCTAGGCTAAATGTGCACACCAAGTCAGAACAGTAGGCAAAGTTCTGAGGTGAAAAGGGAGTAAACTATTAGGGTGAGGCACATGGGCTACTAACAGCTTAATACTACTTAGTACTACTTTCTTAACTACAGTATACATATCTCCCTGGCATATTACATCATTTATGGAGCAGCATACATTACATTTTTGGACTCACCTTGTTGTGCTGTTCTCACTTGAACAGGAAGGTGGCACGGCGGTCCTTCCTGTGGGCTCTAGAAAGAAGCCCGAAATCCCAACTTGGAATTCAGAGTTGGATGACCCAGAAAATAATTTTGAACGATTTTCCCAGTTGGAGCTAGTTTTATCCGAGTTCCCAGTTGTCTTAAACTCACTGAAGTCTGAGATTTCCCAGTTCCGAGTTTCCAGTTATTCTGAACGCAGCAAAAGTCATGCTGGATTGACAGCATGGCCAATGTATTCAAACTTTTCTTGCCTATGGCATTACCCCCTTTTTTGTGATATCCAAATTGGTAGTTACGATCTTGTTTCATCACTGCAACTCCCCTACGAACTCAGCGAAGGTCGAGAGCCAAGCCACACTGTCACGTTCTGACCAGTAAAGGGGTTATTTGTTATTGTAGTTTGGTCAGGACGTGGCAGGGGGTGTTTGTTTTATGTGGTTCATGGTTTGTTGGGTTATGTTATTATGTAAGAGGGGTGTTTGTTTAGAGTGTTTTTCGGGGTTTGTTGGGCTAGGTTCTATGTTAGTATATTTCTATGTTTATCTAGTATGTCTAGTTCTATGTTTAGTTAATGGGGTTGACCTTCAATTGGAAGCAGCTGCTCCTCGTTGCTTCTAATTGAAGGTCTTATTTAAGAGGGGTGTTTTTTCTATGGGGTTTGTGGGTAGTTGTCTCCTGTTTAGTGTCTGAGCACCTGATAGGACTGTTAGTGTCGGTCGGTCGGTCGGTCGGTCGGTCGGTCGGTCGGTCGGTCGGTCGGTCGGTCGGTCGTTAGTTCGTTCGTTCGTTCGTTCGTTTTGGATACGTGATTTGTTTGTTTTTCCTTCTTCACATTAAAAAGAAGAAGAGTATACACGTTCCCGCTGCATTTTGGTCTGATCCTTACGACACCTGTTACACGCACTGCTTCTTGACACACTGCTCGCTTAACCTGGAAGCCAGCCGCACCAATGTGTCGGAGGAAACACTTTCAAACTGACATGCAAAGTCGACCGACCGGCCCACCACAAGCAGTCGCTAGAGCACGATGAGACAAGGAAATCCCAGCCAGCCAAACCCTCCCCTAACCCGGACGATGCTGGGCCAATTGTGCGCCGTCCCATGGGTCTCCCGGTCACGGCCGGCTGTTGATCGAACCCGGGGCTGCAGTGCGTTTGAGCCAATCAATTGTGTTGTGACAAAGTAGGGGTGGTATACAGAAGATAGCCTTATTTTTTTAAATACCAAGTCCATATTATGGCAAGCACAGCTCAAATAAGCAAAGAGAAATGACAGTCCATCATTACTTTAAGACATGAAGGTCAGTCAATCTGGAACATTTCAAGAACTTTGAAAGTTTCTTCAAGTGCAGTCGCAAAAGCCATCAACCGCTATGATGAAACGGGTTCTCATAAGGACCGCCAAAGGAAAGGAAGACCCAGAGTTGCATCTTCTGCAGAGGATAAGTTCATTAGAGTTACCAGCCCAAATAAATGCTTCACAGAGTCCAAGTAACAGACAGATCTCAACATCAACTGTTCAGAGGAGACTGCATGAATCAGGCCTTCATGGTCGAATTGCTGCAAAGAAACCACTACTAAAGGACACCAATATTAAGAAGAGACTTGCTTGGGCCAAGAAACACAAGCAATGGACATTAGACCGGTGGAAATCTGTCCTTTGGTCTGATTTATTTAGAATTCAACGCACACTTAACCAACATGGCCACCATAGCATTCTGCAGCAATGTGACATCCCATCTGGTTTGCACTTAGTGAGACTATCATTTGTTTTTCAACAGGACAATGACCCAAAACACACCTCCAGGCCGTGTAAGGGCTATTTGACCAAGAAGGAGAGTGATGGAGTGCTGCATCAGGTGACCTGGCCTCCACAATCACCCGAACTCCACAATCACCCGATGAGTTAGACCGCAGAGTGAAGGAAAAGCAGCCAACAAGTGCTCAGCATATGTGGGAACTCCTTCAAGACTGTTGGAAAAGCATTCCAGGTGAAGCTGGTTGAGAGAATGCCAAGAGTGTGCAAAGCTGTCATCAAGGAAAAGGGTGGCTACTTTGAAGAATCTCAAATATAAAATATATTTTGATTTGTTTAACACTTTTTTTGGTTACTACATGATTCCATTCTACAATGTAGAAAATAGTTTACAAAATTAAGAAAAACCCTTGAATAAGTAGGTGTCCAAACTTTTGACTAGTACTGTATATATCACACACTGTGCCTTCGGAAAGTATTCAGACCCCTTGACTTTTTCCACATTTGGTTACGTTACAGCCTTATTCTAAAATGGATTAAATAAAAAAAATTCTCAGCAAACGACACACAATACCCCATAATGACAAAGCGAAAATTTTGACATTTTTGCACATTTATTAAAAATAAAAAAATGAAAATACCTTATTTACATAAGAAATCAGACCCTTTGCTACTCAAAATTCAACTCAGGTGCATCCTGTTTCCATTGATCATCCTTAAGATGTTTCTACAACTTGATTGGAGTCCACCTGTGGTAAATTCAATTGATTGGACATGATTTGGAAAGGCACACACCTGTCTATATAAGGTCCCACAGTTGACAAACAATAACACATTTACTTAAGTATTCAGACCCTTTACTTAGTACTTTGTTGAAGATACTTTGGCAGCAATTACAGCCTCAAGTCTTCTTGGGTATGACACTACAAGCCCAGCACACCTGTATTTGGGGAGTTTCTCCCGTTCCTCTCTGTCAGATTGGATGGGGAGCATTGCTGCACAGCTATTTTCAGGTCTCTCCAGAGATGTTAGATCGAGTTCAAGTCCGGCTCTGGCTGGGCCAATAAAGGACATTCAGAGACTTGTACCGAAGCCACTGCTGCATTGTCTTGGCTGTGTGCTTAGGGTTGTTATCCTTCTGGAAGGTTCTCCCATCTCCACGGAGGAATTCTAGAGCTCTGTAAGAGTGACCATTGGTTTCTTGGTCATCTCCCTAAGTCCTTCTCGCCCGATTGCTCAGTTTGGCCAGCTCTAGGAAGAGTCTTCGTGGTTCCAAACTTCTTCCATTTAAGAATGATGGAGGTCACAGTGTTCTTGGGGACCTTTAATGCTTCAGAAATGTTTTGGTGCCCTTCCCCAGATCTGTGCCTCGACACAATGCTGTCTCTGAGCTCTACGGACAATTCCTTTGACCTCATGGCTTGGTTTTTGCTCTGACATGCACTGTCAACTGTGGGACATTATATAGACAAGTGTGTGCCTTTCCAAATCCTGTCCAGTCAACTGAATTTACCACAGGTAGACTCCAATCAAGATGTAGAAACAGCTTAAAAAGATGATCAATGGAAACAGGATGCACCTGAGCACAATTTCAAGTCTCAGAGCAAAAGGGTCTGAATACTTATGTAAATAAGGTATTTTTTTTATTTTTATAAATTAGCAACAATTTCTAAAAAACTGTTTTTGCTTTGTCATTTTGGGGTATTGCGTGTAGATTGATAAATGTAATGAATTTTAGAATTAGGCCGTAACTTAATAAAATGTGGAAAAAGTCAATGGTCTGAATACTTTCCGAATGCACTGTACACTGTACACTAAACAGGAGGGCCTCAAAACACGCTGAATGACGCATTGCCACTGGGTGTGATAATGTGTTGGGGTATTCCAATCATATTTAACTATCAGATAAGACCCAAATGCAGACGTTGAATAAACAATGGTTTAATAATCCAACAGGGGCAGGCAAAAGACAGGTCAAGGCAGGCAGGGGTCAGTAAACCAGAGGTGGTGCAACTGTACCAAACGGCAGGCTCAGGGTAGGCAGAGGTACATTATCCAGAGGTACAGGTCGGCAGGCAGGCTCAGGGGCAGGCAGAGTGGTCAGGCAGGCGGGCTCAGAGTCAGGACAGGCAAGGGTCAAAACCAGGAGTGCGAGAAAAAGAGAGACTGGGAAAAGCAGGAGCTGAGACACAAAAACGCTGGTTGACTTGACAAAAAGACGAACTGGCAAAAGAGTGAGAACACAGGTATAAATACACAGGGGATAATGGGGGAAGATGGGTGATACCTGGAGCGGGGTGGAGACAATCACAAAGACAGGTGAAACAGATCAGGGTGTGACATTAACAAGTTCCCTGGTAAAACAAGTTGTGAAGATTGCTCCTACATTGTTCACTTGGACAAACTAAGTAGAGGGAAAGTGTGGTAAAATTGTGGTAAAATAAAAAAAATGCTGTCTACGTTCAACTCTTGCTTGTCATGTAACCTTGATCTTGAGTTTGTTTGTAGAAGCTCTGTCTACTCTATCAAATCATATATCTGTGATGAGAAAACATTTGTCGAGACACTACTATCATGTCTCCAAACTTGTCAAGTAATGCTTCATTGTAGAAGACATCCATCTGGTATTTCTGTGTCCTAGGATGGCCAGTTGTGGTCAGACAGACACCAGTGTTAAGATGCTTTGGGTATGTAGCCTCAGTGAACCCATGCTGTGGAGAGGAGAGAAAGCGCCATCACGTGAATATCATCATTCAGTTGCCTCATCTGTTTTTATCATTATTTGACTTTGTCAATTGCCAGAGAGTTTTGCTTCAGCAACATTCCTTAGCCACCTGTAAAGAGACTGATTCTTGTCTGTGCAGCATCAAAGCGATAGAAGATTTGTTTGTTTGGGGAAGTATAGCCTAGTTCTGTATACCAAATACCTCATGGCGAAGACATCCCTCAGATTGACCATTGTGGCTAAGACACACAAGACTGGCTACAGACAGACAGAGAAACAGAGACAGAGAGAGAAACAAAGATTTGGTCACCGCTGCTTCTGTTTGGGAATTCCACCTCTGTTGTGTTATTAGGTTATTTTGGGTTGTGGCAAGGAGGCCTTAGCAGGAAAAGTTCATTCAAAGTCATTACTGGTCAGTACTTTAAGAACAACAATACTATTTTTTTAACAATACAGTACGTTCCCAGCTGTGTAATGAACAGACACACATTTATAAACAGTAGTTAAAGGTAGACTCATATCACGTATATGCAGAAAGTAAACTGTATAGTGGGTCAATTTCTGCAACAACTAAGAGCATTGAAGCTCAAGGCTCAACCTCGCCGCTGTTTTGGTGCCCTGGCTTCCACGCTGTAACAGTGTGAAGCCAACCCTTGCACATGTGTAGATACTGTGTGTGGCTGTTTGAGAAAGTCTTGCGTCTTGCTCATCTCAATATCTCTGGTGCTCGTGGCAGCGTCGTTTATATTAATCCATACAACATTTTCTACTGTTTTACTCCAACTCATTCATAAATTTTTAATGAACACGGTTTATATTTGACCATGCAATAAAAAGCAGTAAATGTGGATTTTAATTAGGGGAAAACTGATCAGAATAGGAGATCCTGGCTAGCCCTGTGACCACCAGATAAGCCTGCATCCTGAGAAACACTGGACAGTAATAGACATTACTAGCTGGTCTGGACTGTATCACTCTCCACCAGTGGAACAACTGATGCACCATAACAGGAAGTCTTCAGTATATGCAGGGCCTGTTCTAGCATTTTGGCGGCCCTAAGAGAGATTTGGTTTGGAACCCCCCCACAACGCCCATTTGGTAATTTGGCCATGATTACTACAAGGTTTAGATAGCTGGCTAGACAAACTTACCTAGCAATGTAAAGAAATGTTTGCTGACATGGGCTGATTGAGTGACTGCCAGTGACTGAGGAAAACTGCTGATGCACTACCAAATTTTTTAATTGTATTTTGTGTATTCTACTATTCTAATTCTCAACAGTACCTTGAGACCTGACTGAGTTCCTAAAAAACTAGCACCATTGGGGCCCCCTAGCAGCCACAGGTGGCCGCTTATATTGCTTATTGGCTGGGCCGGCCCTGAGTTTATGGCTGAAAATTAACATTGAGTTTGAATGTAATCTTCTTTTCTTATATAGGGGGGACATTTGTGTAAATTCATGTGTGGGAATGGTGAGATCCCAACTCAGCAGTGAAAAGTGATAACTTAGTTATTTTTACTGTCACAGTATGTCTTTTGGACTGTAGACTGGGGTTTTAGTTTACATGCTGGAACGTGAGCTGTTTTACTGGAAACCTGAGCTGTTTTATTGTAAACCTGAGCTGTTTACTGTAAATAAGTGTAAAGATGCAGCATTAACACTGTCTTATCTGTCTGCAGGGGTTTGCAGTCAGGAGCACTGCAGAGTCAGCAGGTTAAGATGTGCCGTTGACTGACTGACTGACTGACTGACTGACTGACTGACTGACTGACTGACTGACTGACTGACTGACTGACTGACTGACTGACTGACTGACTGACTGACTGACTGACTGACTGACTGACTGACTTACTGACTGACTGACTGACAGGGCCACTTGCTTCAGTGAGTCACTTTGAAATGTCACAATGCGGTCTCACATGGTCATTAGTCAGATGACTCTTTTCATGTCACTAGTTAACACAATCTTAAATAGGGAAAACAGACACAACTGACTCCCTGCTGCTCTGTATGGAGCTGCTGTACACGATGACAGGCCATGACTCTGACTCTGGAGCCTCTCGTTAATGACAGTTGAAAATAGCAACAATGTTTCATAGCAGAATGACTCTCGACTCCTTTGGCATAATGTGGCTTAATTCAAGTGTGTTCTTAACACATCGCTGCAGTGGCTACACGGTATGTGTCTGTCTGTATGGAAAAATCCTCCCTTATAAAACATTATTTTTTCAAATGATGTGTGTTTCTGTCTGTCAAAGGGCCTCTTGGTCGCTTAGTCTGTCTCAAAACAAATTACCCAATATATAAAAGTAGGCTTGCGACAGTTTAGTTGGAAATCTTGTATTTTTTCAAGGAATTGAGCAAGGAGATGTAAACAGGCTTGAAGTGCCACCCACACAGGCAGCATAGTGTTTTATGGGTGTAAACAGGGACAGGTCTGGATCCCGAGCAGGTCATTTAGTTATAGTGTATCCATGCATGACCTTCAGACCATAAGGAGGCACTCGGAGGCCACTTCCACTGACCAACACAGACTTAGGCCTACACACAAGGAAAACAGAGTGCTCAAAACAGGATGGAGAAAATGGCAATCTTGAGGTGAAACAATTGTATTGGAGCAGATGCATCAAATGCCATCTCTGAACATTGATGTAGTGTCCTTGATGGGTGGTTGTCTTCCGTATAATAATGAGCTATGTGAATAAATTAAACCAATACACTCACTAAAGAGTACAAATATTTCAAAATCCTTACGTCAAGAAAGGTTATGTTTATGCATAGACCCCAACAACTCAACACTCCACTCAGTCTTTCCTTGAGACGACAGCTGCACAAGTTATATTGTGTCACCAGAGCAGGGTAGATCCCCTGGTTCCCCTGGCTCCTCTGGCTGCCCTGGCTCCTCTGGTTCCCCTGGCTCCTCTGGCTGCCCTGGCTCCTCTGG
This sequence comes from Salmo salar, assembly GCF_965601325.2. Classification (NCBI taxonomy): domain Eukaryota; kingdom Metazoa; phylum Chordata; class Actinopteri; order Salmoniformes; family Salmonidae; genus Salmo; species Salmo salar. The sequence continues at coordinate 97,317,350 of NC_138303.1, read as the reverse complement.
TTCCCCTGGCTCCTCTGGCTGCCCTGGCTCCTCTGGTTCCCCTGGCTCCTCTGGCTGCCCTGGCTCCTCTGGTTCCCCTGGCTCCTCTGGCTGCCCTGGCTCCTCTGGTTCCCCTGGCTCCTCTGGCTGCCCTGGCTCCTCTGGTTCCCCTGGCTCCTCTGGCTGCCCTGGCTCCTCTGGTTCCCCTGGCTCCTCTGGTTCACCTGGCTCCTCTGGCTGCCCTGGCTCCTCTGGTTCACCTGGTCCTTCTGGCTCCCCTGGCTCTCCTGGCTCCTCTGGCTCCCCTGGTCCCCCTGGCTCCCCTAGCTCCTCTGGCTCTCCTGGCTCCTCTGGCTCTCCTGGCTCCTCTGGCTCCCCTGGTCCCCCTGGCTCCCCTAGCTCCTCTGGCTCTCCTGGCTCCTCTGGCTCTCCTGGCTCCTCTGGCTCCCCTGGTCCCCCTGGCTCCCCTAGCTCCTCTGGCTCTCCTGGCTCCTCTGGCTCTCCTGGCTCCTCTGGCTCCCCTGGTCCCCCTGGCTCCCCTAGCTCCTCTGGCTCTCCTGGCTCCTCTGGCTCTCCTGGCTCCTCTGGCTCCCCTGGTCCCCCTGGCTCTCCTGGCTCCTCTGGCTCCCCTGGCCTGCTCTGGGCATTATTTGTCCGTCTGCAGTCAGGAGTAGCCTGGCGGTCTGGGCCGTGGGCTGCAACAGGGCCTGGGACAATACCTACATCGGCTGCACTACTACCTAGTGGTTATAGAGCAATGGACTGGAAACCAGACTCCAGTCAAACCCTGAGGTGTTCTATTGTTGTACCTAATGGTGAAGCACTCACTGACCCTATGCAATGTTTTTTATTTAATTTAACCTTTATTTAACTAGGCAAGTCGGTTACGAACCAATTCTTATTTACAATGACGGCCTACCAAAAGGCAAAAGGCCTCCTGCGGGGACGGGGGCCTGGGATTAAAAATAAAAAATTAATACAATATAAATATAGGACAAAACACATATCACAACAAGAGAGACACAACACTACATACAGAGAGACCTAAGACAACAACATAGCAAGACAGCAACACCTGACAACACAGCATGGTAGCAACACAACAAGGCAGCAGCACAAAACATGGTATAAACATGATTGGGCACAGACAACAGCACAAAGGGCAAGAAGGTAGAGACAACAACACATCACACAAAGCAGCCACAACTGTCAGATTGTCCATGATTGAGTCTTTGAAGGAAGAGATTGAGATAAAACTGTCCAGTTTGAGTGTTTGTTGCAGCCTGTTCCAGTCGCTAGCTGCAGCGAATTGAAAAGAGGAGCGACCCAGGGATGTGTGTGCTTTGGGGACATTTAACAGAATGTGACTGGCAGAACAGGTGTTGTATGTGGAGGATGAGGGCTGCAGTAGATATATCAGATACGGGGGGAGTGAGGCCTAAGAGGGTTTTATAAATAAGCATCAACCAGTGGGTCTTGCGACAGGTATACAGAGATGACCATTTACAGAGGAGTATAGAGTGCAGTGATGTGTCCTATAAGGAGCATTGGTGGCAAATCTAATGGCTGAATGGTAAAGAACATCTAGCCGCTTGAGAGCACCCTTACCTGCTGATCTATAAATGATGTCTCCGTAATCTAGCATGGGTAGGATGGTCATCTGAATCAGGGTTAGTTTGGCAACTGGGGTGAAAGAGGAGCAATTACGACAGAGGAAACAAAGTCTAGATTTAACTTTAGCCTGCAGTTTCGATATGTGCTGAGAGAAGGAAAGTGCACCGTCTAGCTTATACTCCCAAGTACTTGTATGAGGTTGCATTAGTAGTACATTAGTAGGAGAAAGATATACTAGATGGTAGGTAAGACTGAAACATGATTTGCAACCTAATTTCAACCATTTTGGTCGCACACACTCCTAAATATTTTGCTGTAATCTGTACATTTGATTTGGTAGCACCAGTGAGATTAGAAAAATATTCACTCAACGGCAGGGTAGGGAAGCGAACCCGGGTGAAAGGCAAACACACTATTCATCGCGCCAATAGGATTAACCCATTTGGTGGAAATTGTAACGTGGTTCATATAGTGAGGATCGCTAGACTGCCCCTTGGCACATCCCCATGCTTTGATTACTCAGCCCTCTCACACGCCTGGGCCTTGCGTTCTGACAGACTTATGGCCATCATCCCACTTCTGACACCAATGTAGCAAACAGTGGGGCAGGTAAGCAAACCCGGGTTGGTGGTGTGGAAGGCAAACACCCTATGCATCGCACCAATATGGTTAACCCACTTGGTGGGAATTGTAATGTGGCTCATATAGCGAGGATCGTTACAAATCGGAAAATTTGATTTGTGCTGTTGGGAGCAAGCAAAGTTGTTACATTTGTATCATTGTTTTGTGTTGTCTGTTATAAGGCTACAGTTTAATCATGTGAGCAGTGTACATCACGATAAAAATCATTACATTGTATAATTTCACCTGTGAAGAGTGAAGAAGAGGAAATTCAACAACACTTGGAGCATCAGCCTTCTCATTAGGGTGTTACAGATTTGACGCTTTATTAGTTCAAAACTGTTTTCAGGTACCAATCACAATGGGAAGACAAAACAAAACATGATGTGATTGGTAATTGAGTTACAAAAATCTGACCAATAGGAGGCCAGTTTGAAATATATAAAAGCATCCTTCACTTCTCGATCTGTAACACACCGATGAAGGCTGATGCTGCCAGAGTTGCAGAATGTCCTCTTCATTTTCACAGGTGAGGTGGAAAGGTACAACATATCCACTTTGCTCGGCTGAACGCATTTCCTACTTTTAACAATAAAGAAGAACTTTCATCAACTTCCACTGTCCTCCAAGAATTGCTGAATTTCCTCTACACTGGCAAGCGAGGTAGCAGCAGACAGTGTTCAGTTCCCTTTGCACCTCACCTGTGAAAACCCTTAGCACTCGACTGTCTTAGCACTTAACCCTTAGCACTTAGTCTATTACGACCATCCTGAAGTCTCGCAAGCTTACATTCTGTTTCGCTACACGTATTCAGTCAGTATAGGAAGCAAACAAACTACTCATTCCATGCATTGAGGTCTGTGCCATCCAGTCAGAGAGCAGACGCAAGTCACATGATCCGTTGGCAAACACACATCCGTTCGCTCGCGGATCATGTGACCTGTAACTACTCTGTGATTGGATGGTACAGACCGCAGTTTTCATGGTTAGTGTAGTTTTTTGTGATCTTTGCACCAAAAGCTGATTGTAAAAACACGACTTCTCAATACAGGTTGAAACATTCATAACCAATGGGCACTACATCAATGTACTTATTGTTTTGTAATCTCAGGCAGAAATAGAAAGTCTATGTCGCACAGTAATATCGCTATAGCTAATATTTATTATCACAATGGGTGATTGCATTGATAATTCACTTTCTGGAACCGCTCGTCGGTGCCCCATGTTGTGTGCTGCCTCATTTGTGGATTCGCGGGTCACTTTTTATATTTTCATAGACCATGTTGCAGGCCGTTTTAAACTGCTCACGGGCGACTAACTATTTGGTTGGCAACAAACAACCTTGTCCAGTCATATTAGGCTGGTAACAACATGGTAACTTGACGGCACTGGAAGAAATGGGTCTCGCGGAAATTCTTCTACTGCTAAATACTGTTTGGTGCTCCTAACTTTTTTAAATTGGTACAGTAGCACCACCAATGAAAAAAGTGCATGTATTGTATCTGGTGGTTGTAGGGTTAGGAACAGTGTGTGTGTGCGCGCTGTGCAGTGGTGGAATCACAGTTGTCTGTGAAGCTCTAATCTTGGTTAATCCAGAACTAAAGTCTCACGTAACTGGTCAGCAGCTCGATTAAGTTCTGGGTCCAGACGTGTTAAGAGAAGAGATTAAGAGATGCTAGAATGAGGAGCGGAACCGAAAGAGGAGCATCACCCTCTGTCTTTGCAAGTTGTCCCCTCCCCTTCTGAAATTCGAAAGATGCTAAATAACCTGTGATGAAAAACCCAAACATCGGTGTTGTGATACTGATGGTTTCTCAGAACTGATGGCTTCTACTGATGGCTTCTATGGCTAGATGGAGTACAGCTCCATTTAGTTGTTGCATCGGGGACAATCGTAGAGACAGGTTAAAGAAGTATTTTTAACCTTCAGACAATTGAAACTGTGTATGTGTGCCATTCAGGTGGGGTGAATGGGCAAGACAAAAGATTTAAGTGCCTTTGAATGGGGCATTGTAGTAGATGCCAGGCGCACCGGTTTGTGACAACAACTGCAACCCTGCGGGGTTTTTCACGCTCAGCAGTTTCCCCCGTGTATCAATAACACAACACTAAACAATACATTAATTGCACTATAACGGTGAAAACGGTGTCCACAAACTGTTAGGGCCTACATAAAGCTGTCCCAACAGCAGTCCCAACACCTTACCACTGCTACACCTGGCTATCAGCAGAGCCTTGTCTGGCAGCGAAACAGTTCATTCAGCCTCATTTACTGCCTTAAAAAAACAGCTGATATGGCTGACTTGCTTAAACAAATGTGGTTTCTACTGACAATTGAGATGTACATACTATGGCATAAGGGGATGACAAGCGGATAAGAGGCAATCCGTAATTTTGATTAAGACATTAATGAGCGAGCTAGAACGGACATAGTCAATATAACTATTTGTTCAGCACTTTTGAAATGTACAGCGACAGATTTCAGAACATGGGCCGTTATTACAGTGTTCTCCCTGTACACCAAGTCAGAACCGTAGGACAAATAAAGAGGGCATATAAGCAGACAATGAAACCTCTTACAGTATTCTCTAAAACAGGTTATAGGCTACATGTTCACCACCAAGTCAGAACAGTAGGCAAAATAAGGGGGGAAAATATACCAAATTATTAGGGTGAGGCACATGGGATACTAACAGCTTATTACACAACATTCACTTAGTATTACTTTCTTAGCTACAGTATACATATCTCCCTGGCATATTGCATCACTTATGCAGCAGCATACAATACATTTTATTAACAGGAAGGTGGTACTTTCAAGACAACTGGGAACTCTGAAAAAAACAAGGTTGAATCATGATGACGTCAGTGATGTTCAGGTCGTAGCTCTAGAAAGAGGCCTGAGTTCCCGACTTACAATTCCGAGTTGGATAACCGTTCAAAACGTATTTTCCCAGTCGGAGCTATTTTTTCCAGAGTTCCCAGTTGTCTTGAGCTCCCTGAAGTCAGATTTCCCAGGTCTGAGTTAACAGTTGTTTTGAGCACAGCAGAAATCATGCTGGATTGACGAATGGCAAATGTTGAATTTTGTCATTTGTCATTTTAAGCTTGGAAAAGAGACCCTTAAACCCAGACTTGGGACCACACAGCCACTCCATTGAATAGCAGGCTTGTGATTGCTTTACAATGCTTGCAGTTAGTCACTGATTCCTTCCAAACCACTCATTGTTGAATTTGCGATTTCCAACTTGTTGTGTAATGTTTATGTCCAATGGCCGATGAGCACCGATACATTTTATATGACAAGGATTAAAAAGGATTTTCCAGTAGATTGTTGACTTGATTCTTGATGATGACAGTGCATTTGGAAAGTATTCAGACCCCTTCCCTTCTTCCACATTTTTTTACGTTACAGCCTTACTCTAAATTTGATTCAATTAACTTTTTTGCTCATCAATATACACATAATATCCCAAAATTGTCACGTCCTGACTAGTAAAGAGGTTATTTGTTATTGTAGTTTGGTCAGGACGTGGCAGGGGGTGTTTGTTTTATGTGGGTTTTTTTTGGGGGGGGGGGGGTATGTTCTATGTTAGTCTATTTCTATGTCTGTGTCTAGTCTTTCTATTTCTATGTTTAGTTTATTGGGTTGACCTTAGTTTATTGGGTTGACGGCCCACAGTCCGGGACCGATAGAGACGGCCCACAGTCCGGAACCGACAGAGACGGCCCACAGTCCGGAACCTGCAGAGACGGCCCACAGTCCGGAGCCTGCAGAGACGGCCCACAGTCCGGAGCCTGCAGAGTCGCCGTACATTCCGGAACCGGTGCAGCCAGAGTCGCCCTCCAGTCCGGAGCTCCCAGAGTCACCCTCCAGTCCGGAGCTCCCAGAGTCGCCCTCCAGTCCGGAGCTCCCAGAGTCGCCCTCCAGTCCGGAGCTCCCAGAGTCGCCCGCCAGTCCGAGGTCTCCAGCGATGCGCATCAGCCTGAGGTCTCCATCGACTCGCATCAGCCCGAGGTCTCCAGCGACGCGCCTGAGCCCTGAGCCTTCAGCGGGGGTGGACAGGTTAGGTTGGGGACTAAGGCCAGAGCCTGAGCCACCTCCATAGTAGGAGGATGGGGGAGAGGGGGGTGTAGCACAAGAACCGTCGGTGACGGTGGCCACCCTCCCTTCCCTCCCTTTAGTTTGGGATTATTTTTGTTTTGGGGTTTATTTTTGTGTATCCCAAAATTGTCACGTCATGACCAGTAAAGAGGTTATTTGTTATTGTAGTTTGGTCAGGACGTGGCTGGGGGTGTTTGTTTTATGTGTTTCGTTTTTTTGGGGGGTATGTTCTGTTAGTCTATTTCTATGTCTGTGTCTAGTCTTTCTATTTCTATGTTTAGTTTATTGGGTTGACCTTCAATTGGAGGCAGCTGTTCCTCGTTGCCTCTAATTGAAGGTCCTTTTGTGGGGGCATGGGTTTTTGTGGGTAGTTGTCTATATAAGGTCCCACAGTTGACAGTGCATGTCAGATCAAAAACCACGCCATGAGGTCGAAGGAGTTGTCCGTAGAGCTCAGAGATAGGATTGTGTCTAGGCACAGATCTGGAGAAGGGTAGCAAAAAATGTCTGCCACATTGAAGGCCCACAAGAACACAGTGGCCTCCATCATTCTTAAATGGAAGAAGTTTGGAACCACCAAGACTCTTCCTAGAACTGGCCGCCTGGCCAAACTGAGCAATTGGGGGAGAAGGGCTTTGGTCAGGGAGGTGACCAAGAACCCGATGGTCAATCTGACAGAGCTCCAGAGTTCCTCTGTGGAGATGGGAGAACCTTCCAGAAGGACAACCATCTCTGCAGTGCTCCAACAATCAGACCTTTATGGTAGAGTGGTCAGATGGAAGCCACTCCTCAGTAAAATGCACATGACAGCCTGCTTGGAGTTTGCCAAAATGGACCTAAAGGACTCTTAGACCATGAGAAACAAGATTCTCTGGTCTGATGAAGCCAAGATTGAAATCTTTGGCCTGAATGCCAAGCGTCACATCTGGAGGAAACCTGGCACCATCCTTACTGTGAAGCATGGTGGCTGCATCACATCCGGCCGTGATTGGTAGTCCCATAGGGCAGTGCACAATTGGCCCAGTGTTGTCCGGGTTTGGCCGGGGTAGGTTGTCATTGTGAATAAGAATTTGTTCTTAACTGACTTGCCTAGTTAAATAAAGGTTAAATAAAAATAAAATAAATAAATGGTGGTGGTAGCATCATGCTGTGGGGATGTTTTTTAGCGGCAGCGACTAGGAGACTAGTCAGGATCGAGGCAAAAATGAACGGAGCAACGTACAGAGAGATCCTTGATGAAAACATGCTTCAGAGCGCTCAGGACCTCAAACTGGGGTGTAGGTACACTTTCCAACAAGACAACGACCCTAAGCACACAGCCAAGACAACACAGGAGTGGCTTCGGGACAAGTTTCTGAATGTCCCTGAGTGGCCCAGCTAGAGCCCGGACTTGATCCCGATCGAACATCTCTGGAGAGACCTGAAAATATCTGTGCAGCGATGCTCCCCATCGAACCTCACAGAGTTTCAGATGATCTGCAGAGAAGAATGGGAGAAACTCACCAAATACATTTAAACGTGTTAACCCTCGCAAGTCTGCCGGCCCAGACGGCATCCCTAGCCGTGTCCTCAGAGCATGCGCAGACCAGCTGGCTGGTGTGTTTACAAACATATTCAATCAATCCCTATCCCAGTGTCGTGTCTTTGGGCACCATTAACTTGAAGACATGTTTATCAAATAACTCCCTGTAATTATTATCACGCGATTAAACTGATTAATCGTTTAATTGTAATTAACTAGGAGATCGGGGCACCAAGGAAAATATTCAGATTACAAAGTTATAATTTTCCTAATATAACTTTCCTATATTATAACATTATATATTATATTATAGTATAGGCCGATTATCTTCTGGTTTAAATGGTGTATTTTACCTCACGTCCAGTCTCATTCCAAACGTCGTAAATTGTTGTATCTGCACGAATCCAGCCTTTACTTAAGTCATCCATACATCAATTGTCTTAAAATCATTTATTTACTAAACTAAGTAATTCACAGAAAGCATACAAACAGTAATTATCGTCACAAAGAATTGGTAGAGTAATGTGCCCTAGTGGGCTAAACAGGCATGGCTGGTGTCTTGTTAAACAAAGGGTCATAAAGGGCAGCTGAGAAGACACTACAGAGTTGATAAATATTAACAATTGATATGCTAAGCCTTTGCACATGAACGCTCACTAATTCGGGAACAATTGCAATCAATATATATTTACGCTCAGTGTGTCGTCGGGATCCTTGTTGGAAAGTTTTTGTCCTGTTCTCTCTCTCTCGGTTAGAATGGATCTTTCAAAGCGACATTCATTAATGTCGTTATAGAATGGATGTTTCGTCGGTCTTCGCGTTCAATGATATAATTTCTAGCTGCAGACTATTAATTAATATCAAAGACTTGTTCTTATTCTTTAGACTATCGATAGTCTGAAAGTTAACTTTCAGTAGAGGAATTGGATGGTCAAACCTATTGGCCAACTCGCAATGGAGTGGAGGCCTGGTCTGATGAAAGTAACCCTGGGTGGGGGTTTTATTCGGAATGACAGAAAAAGGCTGTCTCATGACGCCAGGTCTTGTCTGTGTCCCTGGGGGTGTGCCGATGACTGAGTTAAGCTTTGAACAGAAATACAATTCTATCACATTAACATCAGTACATAGCCTCTCTACATATTCCAAATAGCTTTAATCTTATTAAATACATTTTATACAACCATTTAGATGCAAGTCCCATAGCTGAGGCTATTATATAAACAGTATTATGGTAATATGGCTATATTGTCTCTTCTGAGTATCACAAAATTGTACCAAGCGGACCAGTTCGTAGCTGGATTCTTCACCGATCTTTTATACCTTCTCCAGAACATGAATGTCGTTCGGTTCTCCAATTCTGTGAGTTGGAAGAATTTCCTTGGTCTCTCTATGAAACCCCTCTGTGTCTCAACTGGGCCAGGCGGCAGGACATTCTCCTTTAGAATTTTACGACCGTTTTCACAGGGCCTGGGTAGGGAGAGGTAGGCAGGGGATGGTGCAAGGGGTAGGGGGTCAACTGTGCTCCCTGTTCCCAGAGAGAGGGCAACGTCATGACACCAGTTTGCTGTGCCCACATGCTTCAAGATGGCAACCATTGTTCCTGTTCCCAAGAAAGCTAAGGTAACTGAGCTAAATGAGTACCTGATACCCTAGACCCATTCCAATTTGCTTACCGCCCCAATAGGTCCACAGACGACGCAATCGCATCACACTGCACACTGCCCTATCCCATCTGGACAAGAGGAATACCTATATAAGAATGCTGTTCATTGACTACAGCTCTGCATTTAACACCATAGTACCCTCCAAACTCGTCATTAAGCTCGAGACCCTGGGTCTCGACCCCGCCCTGTGCAACTGGGTCCTGGACTTTCTGACGGGCCGCCCCCAGGTGGTGAGGGTAGGAAACAACATCTCCACCCCGCTGATCCTCAACACTGGGGCCCCACAAGGGTGCGTTCTCAGCCCACAAGGTTGCGTTCTCTGTCTTGTGCTCCCTGTTCACCCATGACTACGTGGCCATGCACACCTCCAACTCAATCATCAAGTTTGCAGACGACACTACAGTGGTAGGCTTGATTAAGAACAACGATGAGGCGGCCTATAGGGAGGAGGTGAGGGCCCTCGGAGGGTCTCACTCAACATCAACAAAACAAAGGAGATGATCGTGTACTTCAGGAAACAGCAGAGGGAGCATCCATCCACATCGATGGGACAGTATTGGAGAAGGTGGAAAGTTTTAAGTTCCTCGTCGTACACATCACGGACAAACTGTCTTCACAGACAGCGTGGTGAAGAAGGCGCAAAAGCGCCTCTTCAACCTCAGGAGGCTGAAGAAATTTGGCTTGTCACCTAAAACACTCACAAACTTTTACAAATGCACAATCGAGAGCATCCTGTCGGGATGTATCACCACCTGGTACAGCAACTTCTCCGCCCACAACCGTAAGGCTCTTCAAAGGGTAGTGAGGTCTGCACAACGCATCACCGGGCGCAAACTACCTGCCCTCCAGGACACCTACACCACCCAATGTCACAGGAAGTCCAAAAATATCATCAAGGACAACAACCACCCGAACCACTGCCTGTTAACCCCGCTATCATCCAGAAGGCGAGGTCAGTACAGGTGCATCAAAGCATGGACCGAGAGACTGAAAAACAGCTTCTATCTCAAGGCCATCAGACTGTTAAACAGCCATCACTAGCTGCTGCCAACATACAGACTCATATCTCTGGCCACTTTAATAAATGTAATAAATGGATTTAATAAAGGTATCACTAGTCACTTTAAATAACGGCACTTTAATAATGTGTACATATCCTACATTACTCATCTCATATGTCTATACTGTATTCTATACCATCTACTTCATCTTGCCTATGCCTCACGTCCATCGCTCATCCATATATATTTATATGTACATATTCTTATTCATCCCTTTACAATTGTGTGTATAAGGTAGTCATTGTGAATTTGTTAGATTACTTGTTAACACTCGCATGAACATCTGCTAACCATGCGATTGTGACCAATACATTTTGATTTGATTTGTACAAAACATTAGGAATACATTACTAATATTTAGTTGCACCCCCCCTTTTGCCCTCAAAACAGCCTCAATTAGTCGGGGCATGAACTCTACAAGGTGTCGAAGCATTCCACAGGGATGCTGGCCCATGTTGATTTCAATGCTTGCCACAGTTGTGTCAAGTTGGCTGGATGTCTTTTGGGTGGTGGACCATTCTTGGTACACACAGGAAACTGTTGAGCATGAAAAACCCAGCTGCAGTTCTTGACGCACTCAAACCGGTGCACTTGGCACCTACTACCATACCTTGTTCAAAGGCACTTAAATCTTTTGTCTTGCCCATTCACTCGCTGAATGTCACACACACACACAATCCTTGTTTCAATTCTCTCAAGGCTTAAAAATCCTTCTTTAACCCGTCTTCTCCCCTTCATCTACACACATTGAAGTGGATTTAACAAGTGACATCAATAATTGATCATAGCTTTCACCTTGATTCACCTGGTCAGTCTACGTCATGGAAAGAGCAGGTGTGAATGTTTTGTACACTCAGTGTATTTTAATATATATATACTGCTCAAAAAAATAAAGGGAACACTTAAACAACACATCCTAGATCTGAATGAAAGAAATAATCTTATTAAATACTTTTTTCTTTACATAGTTGAATGTGCTGACAACAAAATCACACAAAAATAATCAATGGAAATCCAATTTATCAACCCATGGAGGTCTGGATTTGGAGTCACAAAGTGGAAAACCACACTACAGGCTGATCCAACTTTGATGTAATGTCCTTAAAACAAGTCAAAATGAGGCTCAGTAGTGTGTGTGGCCTCCACGTGCCTGTATGACCTCCCTACAACGCCTGGGCATGCTCCTGATGAGGTGGCGGATGGTCTCCTGAGGGATCTCCTCCCAGACCTGGACTAAAGCATCCGCCAACTCCTGGACAGTCTGTGGTGCAACGTGGCGTTGGTGGATGGAGCGAGACATGATGTCCCAGATGTGCTCAATTGGATTCAGGTCTGGGGAACGGGCGGGCCAGTCCATAGCATCAATGCCTTCCTCTTGCAGGAACTGCTGACACACTCCAGCCACATGAGGTCTAGCATTGCCTTGCATTAGGAGGAACCCAGGGCCAACCGCACCAGCATATGGTCTCACAAGGGGTCTGAGGATCTCATCTCGGTACCTAATGGCAGTCAGGCTACCTCTGGCGAGCACATGGAAGGCTGCCCCCCAAAGAAATGCCACCCCACACCATGACTGACCCACCGCCAAACCGGTCATGCTGGAGGATGTTGCAGGCAGCAGAACGTTCTCCACGGCATCTCCAGACTCTGTCATGTCTGTCACATGCTCAGTGTGAACCTGCTTTCATCTGTGAAGAGCACAGGGCGCCAGTGGCGAATTTGCCAATCTTGGTGTTCTCTGGCAAATGCCAAACGTCCTGCACGGTGTTGGGCTGTAAGCACAACCCCCACCTGTGGACGTCGGGCCCTCATACCACCCTCATGGACTCTGTTGCTGACCGTTTGTGTAACGCCCTGGCCATAGAGAGGTTTTGTTCTTTATTTTGGATAGGCCAGGGTGTTACATTGGGTGGGCGTTCTATGTTAATTTTTCTATGTTTTTGTATTTCTTTGTTTTGGGCCGTGTGTGGCTCCCAATCAGGCACAGCTGTAGTTCGTTGTTGCTGATTGGGAGTCACACACAAGTAGCCTGGTTTTCCTTTGGGTTTTTGTGGGTGATTGTTTTCTGTTGAGAGTTTTTTCCTGACAGGACTGTTTTGCTGTCTTTGGTTTATTTTTGTAAAGTGTTCTCCTTTTTTTCTATAAAATTTCCAAGATGAATACACATCCTCCGCTGCACCTTGGTTTTATTACTACGACAGCCGTTACAGTTTGAGCAGACACATGCACATTTGTGGCCTGCTGGAGGTCATTTTGCAGGGCTCTGGCAGTGCTTCTCCTGCTCCTCCTTGCACAAAGGCGGAGGTAGCGGTCCTGCTGCTGGGTTGTTGCCCTCCTACGGCCTCCTCCACGTCTCCTGATGTACTGGCCTGTCTCCTGGTAACGCCTCCATGCTCTGGACACTACGCTGACAGACACAGCAAACCTTCTTGCCACAGCTCGCATTGATGTGCCATCCTGGATGAGCTGCACTACCTGAGCCACTTGTGTGGGTTGTAGACTCCGTCTCATGCTACCACTAGAGTGAAAGCACCGCCAGCATTCAAAAGTGACCAAAACATCAGCCAGGAAGCATAGGAACTGAGAAGTGGTCTGTGGTCTCCACCTGCAGAACCACTCCTTTATTGGGGGTGTCTTGCTTATTGCCTATAATTTCCACCTGTTGTCTATTCCATTTGCACAACAGCATGTGAAATGTATTGTCAATCAGTGTTGCTTCCTAAGTGGACAGTTTGATTTCACAGAAGTGTGATTGACTTGGAGTTACATTGTGTTGTTTAAGTGTTCCCTTTATTTTTTTGAGCAGTGTACATTTCTATATACACTTTAAATACATTCCGTAATATGTGTTGGAATGTATTTAAAAGGTATTCTTAAAAAAAAAAAGGATATATTATTTGGCCAATTTGAAATATTTCACATCTATGGGGGTCTTCACGGGGTTGTTCATAAGGGAAAGTCTGCAGCAGCTGTACACAGTAAAACCACATCTACTAGTAGCTAGCTCCATAGAGACCTAGCTCACTCCGCCACGTGCTCCACTCTGCTGCTGGCTCTGGAAATGTTTACTGAGACTGTGGGAGAAGGGGGAGAAACTCTAATGTGTTCAAGGCCTGGGGTCTAAGAAGATGAGTTATAAAACATTTTAGCCGCCTCAAAAGAGTATTTAAGGTTTATGTGAAAGTAGTGCATACATTCGTTTGTTTATGTGTTTGTGTGCATGGATGTGTATGTGTTTGTGTGCATGGATGTGTATGTGTATGTGTGCATGGATGTGTTTGTGTTTGTGTGCATGGATGTGTATGTGTTTGTGTGCATGGATGTGTATGTGTGCATACGTGCACATGCATGTGTATATTATAAAATCTCAACATCGCTAGAGGCTGAAGTGGGTTTTTTTTCTACGAAAAATAGGTGACTGCTGCAATAAAAAAATCTAACTCAGCTACTGTGCTTTACCATTTTGTATGTCCACAGTAAGCTATCCCCCACAGACCTTCTTCTCAAAGCTCATCCCTTAATACTGACCAGATGGCTGAAGAGGATTTATATTTATGTATGTGGCTACTGGTCGTGCAGTCTCTGCCCAACCACTGCCACAAGACTACTAATACTACACCATCATTTTATAGAGACACTTTTTGTCTATTTGCATTGTTATACACTGAGAGTACAAAACATTAAGAACAGCTTCCTAATATTGAGATGCACGTAGGGCTGTTACGGTTACCATAGATGGTCATTAGTAGCCTACCAAACTTGCTAAGTGCCTGGTACTCAGCACTCTATTTATTGACCCTCTAATCACTGACATCAATGCTAATGTAATCAAAAATCAAATAATGAATTAGCGCCCATGAGCTCAGGTTGCGCAACATTTCTATAGGTTATGCAATTGCGTGAGAAAACAGAGTTTTGATGGCCTCTATTACAAAGAGGAGGATCCCATCAGCTTTTTATTGGCCTACTATATTTATTTCGTAACTTTCCTAATATTAAGTACATTGCTTCTCTTTACAACAGGAGTATAACCTTCCTCGCTGGCATGAAAATAAACCACGGGAAAAGTGTACTCCATTCGCTATTTAAGTATTATTTTTGCTTGCCCCTGTTACGAGATAGATGCATGATAATGGTCCATTCTAAATCAAAACAAATTTCACACTTATATTATTTAGTATATGTAAAGAAAAGATTAAATCAAGAATAGTCTGATGGGTGACAATCTGATGAATGACACTTGTGAATGATATATTATCACTTGTGAATGATTCCCAGTGTAACATAGACAGTGGGAGTCGAGAAGCAGGTCGTAAGTTAAATACAACAAAGACCATGGAACGATACAAGTAGCATCTTGACATGAAACACAGAAACGATACTTGGGAAGGAACCTTGGGAGTGCCAGATAAAGGGGAGGTAATGAGTGAGGTAATGGAGTCCAGATGTGCCTCATGATGAAGCGGAGGTGTGCGTAATGATTGTTGCCAGGTGTGCGTAATGATGGTTGCCAGGACCTGTTGTTAGTAAACCGGCGACGTCGAACACTGGAGGTGGGGAGTGGGAGTAGATGTGACATGCAACTTGCAACTTGTGTGCAGTAAGGCAAGTAACATCGCGTGTTTTTTTTTGCGACTTTTCCAAATCATAGTCGCACACCTCATGTAGCCTAGCCCATAGGCCTAAATGCTTTGATTGTCACGACTTCCACCGAAGTCGGCTCCTCTCCTTGTTCGGGCGGCGTTCGGCGATCGACGTCACCGGCTTTCTAGCCATCGCCACTCCATTTCTCATATTCCATTGGTTTTGTCTTGTTCCATTACACACCTGGTTTTCATTCCATAATTACTGCATGTATTTAGTCCTCTGTTCCCCTCCATTGTCTTTGTGTGTAATTGTTTGTTTGTTATGTGGATTATTGTCAGGCGCTTTACTTTTGCTATGTTCCGTGTTTTTGGCACGTTATTGTTTTTATGTGCTGTCATTATTGGAACAGAATTAAAGTGCGCCTGTTCACTACACTCTGCTCTCCTGCACCTGACTTTGCCTCCCGTACACACCCTTGACATTAATAAGGTTTGTATCACAACTAAAGTGTCCAAATAACTTCTTAAAATTAAGCACATTAATACGCTTTCCAACAGGGTGTTGGAGCCTAACTGGCATACATACCCAATGGGTGAGTTTCAAGTTTGAGGAAGATCATTTTCTCCATAAAAATGTGCCTTTATAATTAAAGCATTACATGCATAATCACATTTTGAGGGTCACTTTTGAGAATTGTGTTTTCCCGCTAATTGATTGCATTTTTGAACATTTGGTCTTATAGGTTACTGCCGTGTGTGCATTGTTGCGCTTATAATGTGAAGAAATAGCCTAATAGTTTATCAACATTTTAAGCTAAATGTTCTGATCTGTTGTGTCAGCCTCATTGCTTTTAAAATGTTTTTTTTTTATGCTAGTGGTTGTATTAATTTGGGATCTATCACATCCCACAACTGTCCCAGACTATGTTTGAAATATTTATTTATCACACAGAATAGGTCAAGTTTTGTACTATGGGGTATAGTAGATTGACATAGGCTAGTGTTTTTGCTGCTTGTTAGGTCTACTCCTGTTGTTGGCTGACTAAAAGTAAATGTGGACCGTTTTTCCAACATCTTCAATATGCACCTCAGAATTCAACAAAGACGCGCACGGTTGCATCCCCATTTTGTCGGTCTTCACTTGTAGCCTGTGGGAAGGACCAGATCCAGTGATAGGCATTGGCCACTAAAAATGTAGATATTGGAGAGAGCCATGTGAGTGAGAGGCGCTTCAGAGCACGCAGCCGGAAGAAGGGAATTATAATTATTATATTCAGCCCAAGCGCACAACAGCCACTGGCCTTAAAAGGCAAAGGGGATACCACTAGAAAATCCGAGGCAGGTAGCCTAGTGGTTAGAGCGTTGGGCCAGTAACCGAAAGGTTGCTAGATCGAATCCCTGAGCTGACGAGGTAGAAATTTGTCGCCTTGAACAAGGCAGTCAACCCACTGTTCCTAGGCCGTCATTGCAAATAAGAATTTGTTCTTAACTGACTTGCCTAGTTAAACAAAGGTTCAATAAAAAAAATAATAAATAAAGAGCTCGTCAAATTATGAATGAGACACTGATGAAGTATGTGCAGCTTGCGCTAAAAACAAAGCAGAGAACATGCCTTCCATGCAACTTTTTTCAAATCGTCATTAGTCACATCATGCAGCCTTAGAATGTATTAAAAATCAAAACATATAGACCAACATTTCATCACAAATAAAGTTACATAAATAACTCTAAATGAAGCATATAGGAGGACCAGTTTCTTTGTTAACTGCTCAACACAGAATAGCGGCATGTGCGCACTCCGTCAAATCCTTTAGAGAAAATATCCTTTGTATTTTATTCAGCTATGTTCAATTGTATTATTCATACTATAAAATCATATAAAATAATGCCAAGGAATTCTAAGCTAATCTTGTCTGCTAAATGAACTAGTGTAGCCCACAGCCATACGGCAAAGCCAGATCAGGGCCTAACATAAGGACAACTCAGAGTATGCTTTTCTTTTCTTCTGAAAATAGATTTTCTTCATATCATGTTTCTTTATACCTGTCTAAAATAAATCATGGATTTATTGTGATGGTGTAGGCTATATTACATGCATTTATAAGACTTTTAAGATGTAGAAGTTCCAAAGGTCTGCATCAGTAGCTTGTAGGTGGAAGCCAGGAGATGCTAAATGCGTTTATGTTAATTAACGGTCAATCACTGTGAGACCGGCAGTTATTTGCTTGACAATCACTGGCTGACAAAATGTCATGACCGCCACAGCCCTAGTTGCAATCCCCCTTTTGCCCTCCGAACAGCCTCGATTTGTCAGTGCATGGACTCCACAAAGTGGCGAAAGCGTTCCACAGGGATGCTGGCCCCATGTTGACTCCAATGCTTCCCACAGTTGTGTCAGGTTGTCTGGATGTCTTTTGGGTGGTGGACCATTCTTTATATAATTTTTATTTATTTAACTAGGCAAGTCAGTTAAGAACAAATTCTTATTTACAATGACGACCTACCCCGGCCAAACCCTAACCCGGACGACGCTGGGCCAATTGTGCGCCGCCCTATGGGACTCCCAATCACGGCTGGTTTTGATACATCCTGGAATCAAACCAGGGTCTGTAGCGACGCCTCTAGCACTGAGATGCAGACTGCTGCGACACTCGGGAGCCCTTGATACACACGGGAAACTGTTGAGCGTGACACACAGAAAACTGTTGAGCGTGAAAAACCCAGCCACCTTGCAGTTCTTGACACAAACCGGTGCACCCGGCACCTACCACCATACCCCGTTTTTGCCTATTCACCCTCTGAATGGCACACATACACAATCCATGTGTCAATTGTCTCAAGGGTTAAAATATTTCTTTATCCCACCTACTCCCCTTCATCTACACTGATTTAAGTGGATTTTACAAGTGACATCAATAAGGGATCATAGCTTTCTCCTTGATTCAGTCTATTGGTCAGTCTATGTCATGGAAAGAGCAGGTGTTCTTAATGTTTTCTACACTCACTATATACTGAGATGTATTGTGACCGGAAGACAAAGAACAGTGTAAGTCAAAATAAATGAGTGTGGTGCAGGCATGCATGTCCCAATGCATATCTCAATACAGTAGGATTTCCATCATTCGTTTTAACAACTAGCTTTTAAGGCTTGGGTGAGAGCTATTGTACTGAAACGGAAAGCCCATGAGATCCAGTATTGTGAAATACTCTGAGTGCCCAAAACAGAATAAAATAAAACATAACAAAACTGAGAAAACCAGAGTGTGTATATAGTTACTTGAAATAAAACCAAAAGGTTTCTATCATTAGGTTGACGTTGATGAAGCGAGTTGGTCTTCAGCATCTCAAACACAAATGAGAAGACAGGAACAAACAAGTCTGCTGAAATGTAAGCAAGAAAGTCAGTAACCTATCTACAGGGTGTGGCCATCTAGCTCAGGCTACTCTTTTCTTTGTTGCGTCGTCCTCTCCCTCAACCTGTCATAGTCACTGGAGAGGGATTGACCAATGTGGTAATGGTGAGATGCATGGTCTCAGCTACTTCACCACAGACCCTGATGAGACTGCAGATGAGACTGCATTTGAAACATAGACATAGTTAGAGGACGCAACATTTTATCTGTCACATTATGATGGGCAGTGCCATTGAGGCCATCTTCATTTTGAAGTAGTCTGCTTCTGTGAGTTTGTAAACAAACTGGATGGGTGCGTACTGCCACCTGGAGTGTGTTGGTTGAACAGGTACAAATTCAAGGTTGGCAATTTACTGCCACTTACAGTTATGGAACGTTGGCTCACGAGTAAAATTCATTGTCTGATCCCTCCTGATAACCTGAATAGTATTATGTGATCCTTCCTTAACCCATAGGAAGTCCAACCTAGTTGACTGCTTAAAAATTGTGAAAGTCCTTCATGGCGCTGACCATGCTAAAATGGGATTTTGGACACTAGAGTCCTCTATCTATCTCTATGATTTGAACTGTAGGGCGACCCAGCCCCCGAAGTGACTCTTATCAACACGCTATGCAAAAGCTTTTATTGTCTTCTCAGGAATTCAGCATTCACTGTGTTGCTCTTACCAACCACCATTGTCAAACCTCTGAGAAGCAGAGGTTATGTTGTCTTTACAGGTCTCTAGGTATGATATCTGATTGGAGGTTAACTTTACAGTAATGCTATTGGTCAACAACTCAGATTTTGAATAAAACCACTCAGACGTTATAAAGGGTCTTAGATTTATTGTCTCTTTCTCTTTTTTGTTTATAAACTGAGCTGGTGAGGTACCTACACTCTTTTTTCCATCTCCCTCTCCCATGAGCCATGTTTTTTTGTCTCTCTCTCCCTCTCTGATCATGCTTAGATTAATGCATTGTATTGCTTGTTAATGCTTTGTACGTCAGGATTTCGTTAATGAGGCCCTTTATCGACCTCCCCAGAGTCAGAAGAACATACCATTTTTATGTCTTGAAGGAAGTTGCTAACTAGCGTTAGCGCAATGACTGGAAGTCTATGGGTCAAATACATCATGTTAAAAATGTCAAATATTTTGTCTGGTACAGTAAAACCAACGGAATTGTCTCAAAAGAGCAAACTCCAAGCTAAATCAAGCACACATTTAATACAGTATTTTGCCCAGGTCTGAGAGGCAGAAAGGAGGTCTGGGCAGGAAGTTCCGTGTGTGTGTGTGTGTGTGTGTGAGGCGTGTGTCTGTCCCTGTCAACGCCGGTGCTCTGTATCTCTGCCCCCACAGGAGCAATTACAGGGGTGAGTCCCAGAGGAGGGTGAGTCTCACAGCAGCCTAACCCAGAACAGAGGCCTTCGCCCTGGGGAGGAGGAACAAGGAAACAGGGAAATGCCCTTACATGGGCAACCCTGGAGAAAGCCCAGAACAGTGACCTGGCATGACAGAAAAATGTGTGGGGAAATGTTGATGCTGTTGTGGATTTTCCTTTCTAAACATGTTGTTTAGAGTCTTGTCCTGGACAGTAATTCTATATTTTTCAGGACATCCTCCATGTTTTGCCCTTTACTGCAAACTTTGTAGTGCACATTTGTGTGTAGCCTATGATCCTTTCCATAAGCAGATGCTTATTCGTACTCTGTCACCTTAGTCTTCTAATGGGTGTTGATAGTAGGCTACTGTGCATTACAGATGATATTTGAGTGCTTCATTCTTTGAGTGCCCAGCTATATCTGTCTGTCTGTACCTTACTGTGCCAGAGTACGTGACTGTCTCACCTCACTGTTTTTTCCTCCACCAAACTGTTCCAAATGATACCTAGAAAGGTCCTCTCAAGTGTTTCAGTTATAGAAACTGCCAAACCCACATAACTTAGTCCAACTGACAACAATAATATTTTGATAACATACATGCTAGAATGGTTTAGATGGCAGATAAATCATATTTTTATGTAAACAAGTGATTTGATTGGACATGATGTCAGCTTCCTGACTGTGTAGTCATATAGAACGCCATACAGAGTCACTGGAAATAATATTTGATACGCGAATATATCAACATTTTATAAAATAGGGAATACTACATTTGACCATTATAACTGATATTATTGAGAAGAAACCGTACCAGTGTGTTTCAGCTGTAATATTTTCATTGATATATTTCTGTGCATCTATTTATTAATCTTGTTAATACATTCCTCATTAAATTCCATATTGTGACATGTACATTTCTGTTTTATAAGTATATTCTTTAATTCTACTAATGTCTTGTCATCCTAAAGTGATGACCCAAAGCATTGCAAGACTTTGTAGAAGGTCCTAATAAATACAATATGCAATTCACAGTTTTTTGGCACGCTGTTACAGTAATAAAAACTAAACTTAGAATGTTGAAGTTCAAGTATAGGAACTTCTGTCCTTTCTTTGGATTTTATAGTTTATTTTGTATTTTATTTGATGCTATACTGGTTTCACAAAGTAACTATTTTCAATGGCACTGGTTTCTAACAGCATTTTATTCCATTTCCTGACAAGTTTGCGGATCTCATAAAACGTCTGTTTCAGAACGTTTATTAGACTTGAGAGTGGGAGGAAAGGGATGGGGTTTTCAAGAACTACAAAAAAACAGCTGTACACTATAGATTCATTCCCTATTCTATACACTCCATCTTAACTGTTTATATACTGTAGAGTGAGGGTCCTGGTGATTATTTATTGCAGCCCAAAAACTCAATGAAATAGAATTGCAAGCCCCTGGCCACCATTTCACCCCCTTCTTAAAGGCGCAATCTGCAGCTGCTACATCCATTTTTGGATTTATAAATTAATGATTTATTCCCATTGATTCTTGAAGAATAGAGCTCATAAATGCCTCATGAGCTTAGATGAACTGCCATACCCCATCAGAACCCAAAATATAAGCTTGCTTTACGCCGATGTTCGTAAACAATGTAAATGAAAAACTAACATTGTATAGCCTCAAATGGTTATTCATTGCATCCATAGCTCTTTCTGTTAATTTGAGAGGGTGGTTACATTTCTCCAGGCCCATCCCTCAGCTTTTTACTAAAACATTGCCGGGAGTCCGCTTTGTTATAGTTTCAACTGCGGATTGCCCCAGGAAATAACATTTTCGGTCACTTTCCATGCACTGTACACAAACAACCATAGAAATGACCCTAAACACGATACATATTTGACAATACAGTACCACCAAGCAAAAAGACGATAGAACATTGAACATGGTCTGTATCTATGTGGTGACAGGTCACAGTAGCTTTATAACCAATACATCCATTCTGATTGCAAGCTTAGACATGGATTTTAGCTATTGCTAGTACTGTACCATCAGATGTCAACGTTCTTCCCTGTTGTATGCAATGTGCATAGTAGAGTGTATGAAAATTTGACTGGGGATGCAGTGCCAACAGAGGATAGTATTCACCCATGTTGTGTGGCTTGGGATTATTTAGCCCCACAAGAGAGCAGTGTTTGTCCATGTTGTGTGGTTTGGGATTATTTAGCCCCACAAGAGAGCAGTGTTTGTCCATGTTGTGTGGTTTGGGATTATTTAGCCCCACAAGAGAGCAGTGTTTGTCCATGTTGTGTGGTTTGGGATTATTTAGCCCCACAAGAGAGCAGTGTTTGTCCATGTTGTGTGCCTGTGTCCTTTAACTTTCACCACTGCCCTTCTAGCCCTCTTATCTGCATGAATACCTTAGAGGTAGAGCTGGACGATATGGTCCAAAATCTATATCACGATAAATGTACAAAATTATCACAATAATTATAAATTGAACGATAAGTTTATAACATTAGTGTGCATCAGTTACTTTTTTATATTACCCTTAAAACTACTACTATTACTTTGAATGTTGTAGCTATCAATTGTCCCATTAGCAATAGCCCATAACAGCAGACTTATTTATTATCTAACTTATAATTCCTCTAGTAAAAGCTATTTATCATTATTATTGATATCAGTAATAAGTTCTCGATAAATGATCAAATCCGTCGGTATCAGTTCAGCCCAGCGCACCCCACACCAACAGGACTGAGCATCAATTGAGCTCAATTACACATCTTGTAGTGACGAAGGCATGTGGCCACCGCAATGTCTCAAAGGTGCCCTCTGTAGCCATACTTTCATTTCCTGTGGTGGCATTTCTGAATGACATTAATCATCACAGATCTACATAGCAAAACAAACATAAAGTTTTTTTGATTAACACCTGTTCCTCTTCTTCACACACACACACACACACACACACACACACACACACACACACACACACACACACACACACACACACACACACACACAATTTTGTATTGCTATCCTTGTGGGGACCAAAGAATAGATTCGCATCCAAAATCCTATGTTCCCTAACCCCTAAACCTAAATCTAACCCTTAACCTAACCATAACCCGTACCTTAGCCCTAAGCCTAACCTTAACCCCAGGGCCATACTAAACCCTAACTCCTAACCCTAACCTTAATTGTAACCCTAATTGTAACCCTAACCCTAACCCCTAAGCCTAAAATAGCATTTTTCCCCTTAGGGACCGGAAAAATGTCCCCACTTGTCCGAATTTTCCTTGTTTTACTATCCTTGTGAGGACTTCTGGTACCAACAAGGATAGTTAAACAAGAACACACACACAAACAACAGTTGTTTTATTAACACCTGTTCCTTTTATTCTTAGATTTTGCAAAGAGGGCCTTATAGATACAAATTGCAAAGCAGGTTATAAACTACTGTTGGAGAGAAGAGATTCCATTTACATTTTTTTACTTTCACCGTTTGGTTCTTTTGTTGTCTGGTATACAAATCTTGTTCCACTGAAATTTCAGTGTGGCTTTTTCATTGTAGCTATAGTTGCATTTTCCCCACTCTCTGTTACTT
The DNA here is from genome assembly GCF_965601325.2 of Salmo salar. Taxonomy (NCBI): domain Eukaryota; kingdom Metazoa; phylum Chordata; class Actinopteri; order Salmoniformes; family Salmonidae; genus Salmo; species Salmo salar. The sequence continues at coordinate 97,293,832 of NC_138303.1, read as the reverse complement.
TCACACCCATTGCTCGCTGAGGTCGGTACTGTGTCAGCCATTGTTTGGTGAAAGTTAGATAAGTCTCCATAGCAGTGTGGCTTCCGGCTCTATGTGTAATTATAGTCTCTGCTCTCTGAGATGCGGGGGAAGATTGAAGCAGAGTCAGAGTTGCCATCACAACATGTGGGAGTTTCACTGTTAGGGAAGCATCACACCCACTCCCTATCACAAAACGCCATATCTCTTTAGCTGAGTGTAAGTATGGCTAAACGTAGTAAGTTCGATAAACTGGGCATGTTTGCTTTAACTTAATTACTTTCAATTAACAATGCAGAAAAAAAGTTGCAATGCAAAAAACTCAAAGTTAAAAAACAAAGAGTATTAGTAATAGACTGATACATGAGATATTTTGGCCTGAAAGTTTTGAAATAAACATTGACAGACCACTGCACATAGATGACGTGGTCTTTTATATCAACTAGAGCCCATTTTTGAGACTGAACTTTCGTAGAGCTAAAAGGGGAACTGAGCAGCTACTGCTGTTGTGCACTCAAGCATCTAGGGAAAGGAAACAGACCATAGAGACACTACTGCTTTAGGCAAATGTAGCTATCTAAGTATTTCAAGAGGACTGGAAGTACAGTTGACAAAATATTGTAGTATGGTGCATCTTGAAAATGCAGCAGTTAGCCCATTTTGCATGCTCTGGTAGCTAAGTAGTAATCTCAGGATTGCCAGTAGCTAGACTTTTCTGTTTAGTTTCTTGGAACTCACTCAACCGAAGCAGTTGGCATAACTTACAGTATATACAATGTAACAATAATTTAACAGCAGAGATATGGCCCTGTGACAGTCAAATATTTTCCTTACACTTTGGGACTAGTTTATGTTACAAACATTAGCAATGCCTAAGAGATCTGAGCTGAGAGACCTGAGTCAGCCATATAAACTATACAGCTTGAAAGCTTGAATTTGACCTTTGAATGTACAATGCGGAAGTGCCTGTTTGCATGCTTGCATAAACTAACCACAGGGTAATTTACCTTAAAGACAACAGCATGCTTGGGCTCAGAGTCACAGTATGTCACATAGGAAGTGTAAAGGGTTGGTGTCTGTGTCCCATCTGCCCTGGTGGAAACATTTCGGTCTGTGTGACATCCCCCACCCACCAGAATGATCTTCATTCAGTCTAGTGCTGTATAAAAATAGATAATAATTTACCAGCATAACTCTGACAGTGTGTCACTCAGAGTTATGCTGGTAGAATGGCTGAGTGGGATGATGACCACAAAAGCAAACTCTTCATTCATCTTGTGTCATCTTCAAGAAAGGCAATCAAAACATGGAATAACAATACTCAGTTCAGGAGGAAGGTATTGTTGTGATCCTCACAATGAAATGAAACTCATGAAGATAAAAATAGCCTTAGTGTTAAATGAGGTGAGGAAAGATTACATAACTTAATACATTAGTGTGATTGTGATTGTTTGATGAAGAGATAACATATTTTTGACATAACTTAACAACTTAAGTAGAGAATTGCTATTCTCAAACTCTAAACTTTGATAGAAGCCCAGATATTACTTCAAGATCAGGTTGAGATATGTACAGTATTTAGCTCAGCATGGCGCTTGCAACACCAGGATAGTGGGTTCATATCCCAGGACCACACGTAAAATGAATGCACACATGACTGTAAATTGCTTTGGATAAAAGCATTTGCTACATGGCATATATTATTATTATGCCACAGGGCCTTCCCTGTGGCTCAGTTGGTAGAGCATGGTGTTTGCAACGCCAGGGTTGTGGGTTTGATTCCCACGGGGGGCCAGTACAAAAAATAAATAAAAGAAAATAATAATATGTATGAAATGAAATGTATGCACTCATTACTTACTGTAAGTGGCTCTGGATAAGAGCATCTGCTAAATGATGTAAATGTATGTATTATTATTTATTATAATGCGCTGCTAAGAAAAAAGGTTGAAACTTATTATTTTGTCTGCCTCTATGTAAGAGTAATGTAATACCACTCATTGTCTGATTACATGTTACAAGGCCCTTCTCTGATTACATTCCACAGGGCAAAAACTGGTTGACTCAACGTTGTTTCCACGTCATTTCAACCCCCAAAATCAATGTGATGACGTTGAATCAACGTGGAAAACTGACTGGATTTGCAAAAAGTAATCAACATAAGGGCATTTCATATTTTTTTCACCCAACTTTTAACCTAAATCTAATGACATGGTGAAATTTGTGGTTGATTTCACGTTGAATTCATGTTCGTCGACAACTCAACTAAATGTAAATCAAACTAGACCTTGAACTGACGTCTGTGCCCAGTGGGATGTTACAAGGCCCTTCTCAAGTATGCATTTGTGGACATAAGTATGACCCATTTTGGGCCACCACCTCTCTGTAGTCCTCTGGGCCCAGTTTTTCAAAATGCATCTAACAGGATTTTTGGCTATCAATTATGATTAAATGCATAGAAATTGAATGAATAGAACAGACAAGTCATTGACTTGAATGGGGACTCTCATTCTATTAATTATATTTCTATGCATTTAAACCTATTCAATAGCCTGAAATCCAGATCCATAACTTTTGAAAAACTGGGCCCTGATGTTCCAGCTTAATACATTACCATTTTAAACATGCTCTTCAAATGCCAACCAAGTGCACACACAGCCACATTGTTTCAATCATGCATGTCATATTGTGGGCATTTCAGTGAAGGGACAGGCAATACTTCGCAATGATTGTCATTCATTTTTATCATAGGATACTCTAACGATAATAAAATGATATGCAGGAGTAATTTATTGAAATAATCAAAGGAGCTGCTGGTACTTTCCTGCTTCTATGTGATGGACTATATATACTGACTGAAACCAGGAACTAAAATAATCATGAAAAACAAACCCTGACGCAAAAGAAATGTTGGTCTCACTCTCTCCCAACCCGCAAGTGGATAGCTAGTGGATACTGTTACTGTTAGAAGGTAAAGCATTAGAATTATCGACAGCGAGAATGAATGGTGTTAGTCAAAGGACAATTGAGGACCGGACAAATATAATAGATCTATGTATTTTTTGACGAGTATTGCCTGTCTGATTTGAACCCGTTTCACAGTTACAAAATGAAAGAATAAAAAGTTCGTAAAACAAAAAAATCCCCCCAAAGACATCAGAATGTTGTTAGGAACACTAGTATTTACACACGTTGCTAGGGATTAGCTTTCAAAAAACGGAATAGTCCAACGGAAGACAGAAGTGAAATATAATACATTTTATCTTACTCTGTCGATTGTAGAACATAAATTAAACAGACTTTCCAAACGTGAGTCTGTTGTAGACCAACTTCCACTCTGCTTACCTCAAAATAAAAGTTGTGCACGTGCGAAATACCTGTACAAAAAAAAGCATTAACTTTTATTTTTACATAACGTAAGCATAGAGGAAATAAACTCGTTGAGGAGCTACATGGGTCTACAGACACCCGTTTAGAAATCCTTTTTAATTCAATCTTCCATTAGATGTTTTTTCCCCTCAAATCCCCCCCTGCATAATGACCAATCCTATAATTTGATTAATGTTCTGGCTTTCGGCAGACTATTCTTTTTTTAAAGCTAATTCCCAGCAATGCTAGTAAATAAATAGTAGCGTTGATAAAAGTAGCGAGTAATCTCCCATTGCAATTCAACAGCTCAGACACGAGAGGTATGTTGCAGGGTCTACAGTCAATCACGGACTACAAAAAGAAAACCAGCCCCATCGCGGACCCCGATGTCTTGCTCCCAGACAAGCTAAACAACTTATTTGCTCGCTTTGAGGACAATATAGTGCCACCGACACGGCCCGCTACCAAAACCTGCGGGCTCTCCTTCACCGCAGCCAATGTGAGAAAAACATTTAAACGTGTTAACCCTCGCAAGGCTGCCGGCCCAAACGGCATCCCTAGCCGCGTCCTCAGAGCATGCGCAGACCAGCTGGCTGGTGTGTTTACGGACATATTCAATCAATCCCTATCCCAGTCTGTTGTCCCCACATGCTTCAAGAGGGCCACCATTGTTCCTGTTCCCAAGAAAGCTAAGGTAACTGAACTAAACGACTATCGCCCCGTTGCACTCACTTCCATCATCATGAAGTGCTTTGAGAGACTAGTCAAGGATCATATCACCTCAACCCTACCTGACACCCTAGACTCACTCCAATTTTCTTACCGCTCGAATAGGTCCACAGACGACGCAATCACAATCACACTGCACACTGCCCTATCCCATCTGGACAAGAGGAATACCTATGTAATAATTCTGTTCATCGACTACAGCTCAGCATTTAACACCATAGTACCCTCCAAACTCGTCATTAAGCTCGAGAGCCTGGGTCTTGCCCCGCCCTGTGCAACTGGGTCCTGGACTTTCTGACGGACCGCCCCCAGGTGGTGAGGGTAGGAAACAACATCTCCACCCCGCTGATCCTCAACACTGGGGCCCCACAAGGGTGCGTTCTCAGCCCTCTCCTGTACTCCCTGTTCACCCATGACTGCATGGCCATGGATGCCTCTAACTCAATCATCAAGTTTGCAGACAACACTACAGTGGTAGGCTTGATTACCAACAACGACGAGACGGCCTACAGGGAGGAGGTGAGGGCCCTCGGTATGTGGTGTCAGGAAAATAACCTCACACTCAACATCAACAAAACAAAGGAGATGATCGTGGACTTCAGGAAACAGCAGAGGGAGCACCCCCCCTATCCACATCGACGGGACAGTAGTGGAGAAGGTGAAAAGATTTAAGTTCCTCGGCGTACACATCACGGACAAACTGAAATGGTCCACCCACCCAGACAGCGTGGTGAAGAAGGCGCAACAGCGCCTCTTCAACCTCAGGAGGCTGAAGAAATTTGGTTTGTCACCAAAAACACTCACAAATTTTTACAGATGCACAATCGAGAGCATCCTGTCGGGCTGTATCACCGCCTGGTACGGCAACTGCTCCGCCCATAACCGGAAGGCTCTCCAGAGGGTAGTGAGGTCTGCACAACACATCACCGGGGGCAAACTACCTGCCCTCCAGGACACCTACACCACCCATGTCACAGGAAGGCCAAAAAGATCATCAAGGACAACAACCACCTGAGCCACTGCCTGTTCACCCCGCTAACATCCAGAAGGCCAGGTCAGTACAAGTGCATCAAAGCTGGGACCGAGAGACTGAAAAACAGCTTCTATCTCAAGGCCATCAGACTGTTAAACAGCCATCACTAACATTGAGTGGCTGCTGCCAACATACGGACTCACATCTCTAGCCACTTTAATAATTAAAAATTGGATGTAACAAATGTATCACTATTCACTTTAAACAATGTCACTTTATATAATGTTTACATACCCTACATTACTCATCTAATATGTATATACTGTACTCTATACCATCTACTGCATCTTGCCTATGCCGTTTGGCCATCGCTCATCCATATATTTATATGCACATATTCTTATTCATTCTTTTTAGTTGTTGTGAAATTGTTAGATTACTTGTTAGATTTTACTGCACGGTCAGAACTAGAAGCACAAGCATTTTGCTACACTCGCACTAACATCTGCTGAGACCAATAAAATTTGATTTGATATGATTTACACCAGAGCAGAGGTCAGTGTTCTTGGTGGATTCAGGACTGTAAATAAATGCAGAGTTGCAGACATTGCAATACATTTTTTACTTGGAGATGGTGTGACATGATACATGTACAGTACAACAAGTAAGACATTAATTTTAGACTATATTCAACTTCTCCATTCTCACAGCTCTATCTCAACCTGCACAGTATCTGTGTCACATGTCGCCCTCCCTAGTTTTTCCCCCAATTGGAGACCAGCCTTTTTTGTGTGTATTTCATGTTTATTTAGAGTTTGCAGCGACTTTTCATTTAGAAATTGCATGCTTTTTTACTTTGTATGGTTTACCTTGGTTTGCTGTGTTTCTCTTCCTTGTTTGCATAATTATATATTTTTGACTCCTCCCCCTTGGCTGGTCTCCTTGGAGACGATGATTGGCCCAGGTCTGCAACACCTGGGCCTCATTGACCTAAAGAGCTACCTGCTTAGTTAAAGTGGAGCTCCCAGCTCACTTCTGGACCGCTGGGAGTACAGGGCTTAGCATGTCTGTTGTGGAGGTGGAAAGAAGATTTTGGCTTGGGAAAGTTGAATATTTTTGCTAGTTGGGTAATTGCATATGGGAGGAGAATTGGAGGGGAAGAGAGAGGAGGTTGGAAAGACTGAGGGAGCCAGAGGATAGGTTTTTAATCTGTTGAAGCTAGCAATAACAAGGGACAGAGTATGTTGAGGAACATTGGTGTCAAGTTCAAACAGAGTGAGCTGGATGCGAGTTCGAGTTCTTGAGGTGAAATGGAAGGGTTAGAAGGTGTTGAGCTCAGAACCCGAGAAACTTTTTTGGTCCAGTGGGAGTGACATTTTGAAGGGGATGTAACCAGGCCTTTTGGCTGATCCATGGGTGGTTTCAGGTTGGTTGGAAAAGATGGTGGGTGCTGTTGAGCTGGTGAAGGTAACCCGAATTGAACTTGTGATGTTTGTTTCTTCATATCAGAAGGTACACATGCTCTGTGTGATGCAACTTGGGGAAAGAGCTGTATCTTGCTTTGCGCTTAGTTACAGGGCACCATTTTGAAAGGAGTGATCTCTTGGTTAGCGTTTAAGTGTGGAGCAATTTAAGTTGAAGATTCCTAGTGTTTGTGACGCTTGCCATTTGGTGCGACTTTACACTCTTTATCTGACAAAGTAATGTTAGGATATGAGTTATGCTGTTAAAGCGTTTGTGCCAAATACACTGGTGTTATAGGTTTTGTGCAGTGGTGTGTAGTACTTTAAAGTATTTTTTTCTTAAGTAGTTTTTGGGGGTATCTGTACTTTACATTTTGTACAACTTTTACAAAACTACATTCCTAAAGAAAACAATTTACTCTTTATTCCATTCATTTTCCCTGATTCTCAAGTCCTTGTTACATTTGTAATGTTTAGCAGGACAGGAAAATGGTCCAATTCACACACTTATCAAGAGAACATCCCTGGTCGTCACGACTGTTTCTGCTCTGGTGGACTCACTAAACATAAATGCTTCGGTTGTAAATGATGTTGGAGTGTCGCTGGCTATCCCATAAATAAACACAGTGCTGTCTGGTTTACTTAATATATGGAATTTGAAGTGATTGTTACTACTGATACATTAAGTATTTCATTTTAAATATACTTAAGACTTTTACTCGTGTTTTACTGGGTGACTCACTTTTACTTGAGTCATTTTCTATTAAAGTATCTTTGTTTACTCAACTATGACAATTGGGTGCTTTTTCCACCACCGGTGTCATGTTTATGGGCATGTTGCAGTGTGTAGGAGGGAGATTCCAAGATGTGGGTAGTGTGAAGGAGGACTTAGGACAAAGGAATGTGTAGTTGGGGGAAGAAAAATATAGTGTCAACTGTAGGGGTGCCCATGCATGTTACTGGGAATTGGCGGTGTGCGATTTGAGTGGCAGGTTAAGGTGGTCGGAGTAATGCAGATGTCCTATGCGGAGTCAATGAGGGTGGATCAGGGGTGAGGGATTGAGAGGATCCCTGTGAGTAGATCTGTCCCAGAACAGAGGGATAGGCTAATGAGTATACTGTATGTTTCAGTAAGGTTGGCTTCTTAGTGTTCATAGCAATGGTTATGAACTGTACTGCAGAGATGGAAAATATATGTTGTGGTGGCAGCTGCAGCAGGGTATGAGATTTGACTTCAGAAGAGTTACAGGGTGTGTTGAGTGGTAGTGTCCTGTCCTCTCAGGTCGTTGGCCTGGGGTAAGACCGGATAGGGTTAAAGTAGTGGAATAAGGTGGTGGGTTTTAATTAGTATAGGGTTAGTCGGAAGGGTAATTAAAAATGTTATTTTTCCCATTTCCCCTTTTTCAGTTTTGTGTCAAAGTGTAATGGATTTATACTATAGTTTAGTTTGGTGCGGTATTGAAACATAATGGATGTCAACTACTGTTAAACTCCACCGAAGAAGATGACTTCTGGACTGCTGCTGAAGGATTAAGTATTATGTATGGTACGACGTGCGCACACCCAAGCAAAGCAGGCAGTCACCAGGCACCAAAGAGCAATAAAACAGCGCTTTGAAAAGGCACACACAGTGAAGAAGCAGATAATCCAAGTGTCAGACTGGGTGTGAGCCCGTCGGCCTCAGTGGTTAAGAAAATTGACTTATTCTGGTTGGACCCCTTGCATGTCAGTCGATAACTGGGACCCGCCAACTTCTTGCTGAGCAATGGATCACACTGGTACGCCAGCCGCATCAGAAAAGTCACTGCCCCTCATGGAATATAAATGCCCACTCCATTCTCACGGGCCAGTACAACATGGACATACAGGCCAGAGACATGATAGACCTCCTCCACCACTACCACCTGTGGCCCAGCCTCTGTGAGCTCCCCAAGGGCCAGAGCCACAAGCGGTGGCAGCTGAAGATTGGCATATGAGGGCACAGACTTGCTCATCTGGAGGACTACCTAACCTACTTTCGTATTTAGGTTCCGTTAGGTGTTTTAGCCCAGGGTTTTCAAAACTCAGATCTCTTCCCTTTTACCACATTTTTATACATTACAGCCTTATTCTAAATGATTTATTTTTTTAAAATCATAATCAATCTACACACAATACCCCATTAAAAATGATGGGGTATTGTGTGTAGATTGATGAGGGAAAACAACTATTTAATTACTTTTAGAATAAGGCTGTAACATAACAAAATGTGGAAAAAGTCAAGGGGTCTGAATACTTTCCAAATGCACTGTATGGTACCAGTCCAAGGTTTTGGAAAGGGAGGGGTGGGGGGGATGTTATTTATGGGATGTGCTGTACTTCGTACTGTACGTTATGGACAGTGTGCTGCTTTATGTACGAATGGGTGATCAGAATGAATGGTGCATGTAATTAAATGTAAGAGTTATGTACAATATGAAACCGGGCAGATTTGCATTCTCCTACAGTAGGACTACCGCCGAACTGCTGCCGCCACAGCCTCAACGGTCACCGGGATCACGTCACACACAGCCGCCGATTACCTTGCAGCCAGAGAGGGACCAAACATGTGTGGTTGAATACGTCTGTTCAGAATGGCTCCCTGCTCATACATGTTTTCCTCTCCCCCCTCTGTCGCCTGCACTGAACCAGACCACGGGCTGGGTGCCACAGACATAATATTATATAATATAATATAATATAATATAATATATATATATTATAATATATATATATATATATAAAACGTTTATTTAACTAGGCAAGTACACGCTTGATGACAACGGACGACGAGGAGCGACTGCCAAATGATTCTCGACAAAAGGAGGAACCAATGGCAGATGAGCAACGACAAAGGGTGGTGGCAGTGGATATCTTGGACAATCCTCCAGCAGAATGGACATTATCTCTGGGACTGAGTTTGGGTTGTGATTGTGTACACCTGAGGTTTTTGAAGTAAAAACCGCTAAACGTTTAAGCCTTGTCTGTGTGGTGGCCTGGGATCTAGAACCTGAACTAAAGAGCAATGCAAGTTACTTTCTCTACCTACATGACAGTTAAGAAGAAACATTTTGATAAGTATTTTGTGTGTGTAAATTGTCTTCCATTATGTTCTTTCTTCCTTATTTCAGTGGCATTTCTGTTTCCCAACTCTCCCCAGTGAGACTTTCAATGTGCCTTGGTGGGCGTGGTTGATTGGCTTGCGTGGTTTGATTGTCAGGGGGTGTAAAAAGCCACCAGGAGAAGTCAGTCAGTCAGTGATACACAAACTACACTAGGACGCACCGGCTGTTAGAGACAACACAACCTGGAAGTTGCCGAACTGACAAGGTAGTTCAAGTAGTTCCTCTCAGGTCTGTCTGGTGACGTGATGCACATTAATCTGTTTTCCATGCTAGTACTCTGCCTGTTCTGTTCTCGCAGGAGTCACCATGGTGAGTCTCACCCTCTTTCACAAGCAGCTTTCTCTCAGCATTGTCTCAGACAGCTACTAAAAGCAAATGGGGGAGATAGTAACAGCAAAGCTACTGCCATATACAGTGGGTGTCATAAGTATTCACCCCTTGATTTTTGTTCACATTTTGTTGCTACAAAGTGGGATTGAAATGAATTTAACTGTGATTATTGCACACCTGGATTCTGCAATATTTGCCCATTACTCTTTTCAAAATTCTTTAAGCTCTGTCAAGGTGTTGGGGATCATGGCTAGACAGCAATTTAAGTCTTGACATAGATTTTCAAGCAGATTTAAGTCAAAACTGTGATTTGGCCACTCTGGAAATTAGCTGTCTTCTTGGTAAGCAACTCCGGTGTAGATTTGGTCTTGTGTTGTAGGTTATTTTAATTCCTCTCCCAGTGTCTGGTGTAAAGCAGACTGAATCAGGTTTTCCTCTAGGATTTTGCCTGTGCTTGGTGCATCTTTTTATCCTGAAAAACTCCCCAGGCTTTGCCAACGTCAAGCATACCCATACCATGATGTAGCCACCACCATGCTTGTAAATACGGAGCCAGTTACTCAGTGAAGTGTTTTGTTGGATTTGCCCCAAATATAACGCTTTGCATTTAGGCCAAAATGTTTACTTTAGTGCCTTGTTGCATATAGAATGCATGTTTTAGAATATTTTTATTCTGTATATTTCTATATTATTTTCACTCTGTCATTTAGGTCATTATTGTGGAGTAACTACAATGTTGTTGATCAATCCACAGTTAATTCCCTTCACAGCCATTGAACTCTGTAACTGTTTTAAAATCTCCAATGACCTCGTGGTAACATCCCTGAGCAGTTTCCTTCCTGTCCTGCAACTCAGTTCAGAAGAATGACTGTCTTTGTGGTGTCTGGGTGGTTTAGTACATCATCCACAGCATCATTATTAATTTGACTATGCTTAAAGAGATATTCATTGTCTGATTTGTTATTGTTACCCATCTACCACTACTGCCCTTCTTTGAGGCTTTCGAAAAACTGCCTTAGTTAGCGAGGTATCTTTGGTCAACTCTGAGTTCAACTTGGGATAACCGGTCATAAGAAAGTGACTGACCTTTTAGACAGATACATTTCTATGGCAACGAATCCTTCAGAACTAACCTGCTCCGGGACTGGCAAACTTACAGCTAACTCCACATAACCTGAATGAAATGACTGGGCCGTGAGTTTAGGACCAATGAAATCAGATTCCAAATATTGCGTCATCATCCACTTCATTTGAAGAAGATGACTTATTTCATATTTTATTAATCACATTATTATTAATTTGTTAACTTTTGTAGAATTTTCTTTTCACTTTGACATTAGAGTATTTTGTGTAGCTCAATAACATAAAAATCACAACTAAATCCATTTCAATCACACTTTGTCGCACAAATACTTATGATACCCACTGTATGGGGACAGCTGACTGGGGGTCTTCATTCTGTTGTTCAGGTTGCTTTCCATTTTGATTGGACTAGGACATTTTTTAAATTATTTTTTAGGAATTCAGTCGAGGTCTCAACTTACTGTTGAGATGGAATAGTAGAATTCACAAGATACAATTTTTAAATTTGATTGTGCGTCAGCAGTTATTCTCTTGTCAGTCACTGACAGCCCATGTCAGCAATTATTTTATAGATTGGTAAATTAGTCTAGCCAGCTATCTAAACTTGTAGTAATCATGGTGGAATTACCGACCCGGGTGCCCCCATTGATTTTGTTAGTCACTCTCACTTAGATATCATAAAACAAACTGCAAACATTTCTCTCCAACCTATGGCAAAATGTGTAGGATTACAGGAAATTTGCTTTAAAACTGAACATTTTTCTCTCCGCCCCATGTCCAAACGAGTAGAACTGCATGAAATAATTCATAAAATTGCTAAATCTTCTCTTCGCCCCATGGTAAAATGTGTTGAATTGCACCCATCTTGCTTTATAAAAGTACAATATTTTCTCTACGCCCCATTGCAAAATGTGTAGAATTGCAGGAAATTCTTTAAAAAGTATGTTTTTAAATCTCCGCTGTGAAGGTAGCCCCCTCCTCCCCAAATGTTTTTACTTAGGGCCCCCAAACAGCTAGGGCCGGCTCTGATTGCATGTGTGGGTATGCAGACCCACAAGCCACTTCGGCCCCTCATGATGAGTTCAGATATTTTGTGGCCCCCACCCGATCAAAGTTGCCCATCCCTGACTTAGCTAGGCTATATCTTATCTAATATGAAAAAAGTCCATAGATAACATGAGTCCATAAAGTATTTTACCACTCCAATGACTTTGATACTGTATCAAATTAGATAATTGACTTCAATGGTCATAGTTGTTTGTGGAGTTTAGTGACAAAAGAACGACCACACCAAATTAACTTGATTGTATAATAATAATACATTTTGTTTAACCCTTTCAAGATACCAAAGGACACTTACAGAGTAAGAAATAGAATAAAAAGTAACAAACTTCAACATGTGTCACGGCTGTTTAAAGGATCGGACCAAGGCGCAGCGTGTTTGTAGTTCCACATATTTATTATTATCGTGAAACGTTGCAATACACCAGATATTTCAAAAAAAAAAAAAACGTGACGCAGAGAGAATACACACTACACAAAAATTAACAACCCACAAACACAAGTGGAAAACCCCCCTACATAAATATGATCTCCAATTAGAGACAACAAGAACCGGTTGCCTCAAATTAGAGATCATCCCAACAACCCCAACATAGAAATAGAAACCTAGAAACCCACATAGAAACAGAAAACCACCCAAAAACACCCCCTGTCACGCCCTGACCTACTCTACTATAGAAAATGACAACTTACAAGGGTCAGGACGTGACAGTACCCCCCCCCCCCCAAAGGTGCAGACACCGAATGCAAACAAAAAAACAACAACAAAACAACCACAAAACACAAAGGGAGGGTAGGGAGGGTGACAAATGTCTATGGCGGCTCTTGTGCTAAACCCAGAACCTTACTATCCCTCAGATCCTCCAGCAGTGGAGGTGGCTCAAGTTCAAGGCGTAACCCACGTTCCGTCCGCAGATCCCTCCGCTTCTGTAACACCGGACTGTAGATCATTACCGGAAGCTCTGTGCTGCAGACCGCCGCTGGAGGTTCTAGGCTACAGGCCGCCGCTGGAGGATCCGGGCTGCGGGCCGCCGCTGAAGGTTCCGGGCTGGGGGCCGCCGCTGAAGGCTCCGGGCTGCAGACCGCCGCTGGAAGCTCCGGGCTGCAGACCGCCGCTGGAGGCTCCGGGCTGCAGACCGCCGCTGGAAGCTCCGGGCTGCAGACCGCCGCTGGAGGCTCCGGGCTGCAGACCGCCACTGGAGGCTCCGGGCTGCGGACTGCCGCTGGAGGCTCCGGGCTGGGGAACATAGCAGGAGGCTCCAGGCTGGGGAGCGTCGCTGGAGGCTCCGGGCTGGGGAGCGTCGCTGGAGGCTCCGGGCTGGGGAGCGTCGCTGGAGGCTCCGGGCTGCGGACCGCCGCTGGAGGCTCCGGGCTGCGGACCGCCGCTGGAGGCTCCGGGCTGGGGAACGTAGCAGGAGGCTCCGGGCTGGGGAGCGTCGCTGGAGGCTCCGGGCTGGGGAGCGTCGCTGGAGGCTCCGGGCTGGGGAGCGTCGCTGGAGGCTCCGGGCTGGGGAGCGTCGCTGGAGGCTCCGGGCTGGGGAGCGTCGCTGGAGGCTCCGGGCTGTGGGCCGTCTCAGTAGGTTCCGGACTGTGGGCCGTCTCAATAGGTTCCGGACTGTGGGCCGTCTCAGTAGGTTCCGGACTGAGGAACTGTCGCCGGAAGCTCTGGACGGGGAACTGTCGCCAGAATCTCTGGACGGGGAACTGTTGCCGGAAGCTCTGGACTGGGAATGTGCACTGGAATCCTGATGCGTGGGACTGGCATGGGTGGCACCAGACTGGTAACACGCTCCTCAGGACGAGTGCAGGGAGCAGGAACAGGACACTCCGGACTGGGCATGCGCACTGGAGGTCTGATGCATGGAACTGGCCTAGGTGGCGCCAGACTGGTAACACGCACCTCAGGGCGAGTGCGGGAAGGAGGCACAGGACGTACTGGGCTATGGAGGCGAACTGGAGACCAGGCCTACTCCTTCTTGGCTGAATGACCATCTTAGCCCGACACCGGTGAGGAGCTTGCACCGAGCGCACCGGGCTGTGAGTGCGTATGGGCGATATAGTGCACATCACACCATAACCCAGTGCTTGTTCATTCACTCACTCCTCAGCACGCCCGCTCCGCAGCGCTCTTAACGCCAGCATCTCTCTCCGGAATCTTGTGTCGAACTCCTCGCTCGACTCCCTGACTGGCTCCGGTTTACTCCACAGCTCTCCCCGGTAAGCACGGGAAGTTGGCTCAGGTCTCCCCCCTGACATTGCCAAACTCCCCGTATATCCCCCAAGATTTCTTTGGGGGGGCTGCCTCTCAATTTTGCCTGTTGGTGGATATAGCGCCTCGTAGTATCGTCGCTCCCTTTTTGCTGCTTCAATTTCCTCCCTCGGACGACAACACTCCCCAGCCTACCTCCAGGGTCCTTTCCCATCCAAAATCTCCTCCCAAGTCCATTCCTCCAGCTGATCCCTACCACGCTGCTTGGTCCTTTTGTGGTGGGTTGTTCTGTCACGGCTGTTTAAAGGATCGGACCAAGGCGCAGCGTGTTTGTAGTTCCACATATTTATTATTATCGTGAAACGTTGCAATACACCAAATACTTGAAATAACAAAACAACATAACCGCGACGCAGAGAGAATACACACTACTCACAAATGAACAACCCACAAACACAAGTGGAAAAACCCCTTACATAAATATGATCTCCAATTAGAGACAACGAGAACCGGCTGCCTCAAATTGGAGATCATCCCAACAACCCTAGAAACCCACATAGAAACAGAAACAGAAAAACCACCCAAAAACACCCCCTGTCACGCCCTGACCTACTCTACTATAGAAAATGACATCTTACAAGGGTCAGAAGGTGACAACATGACATTTCTAAAAGCAAAATACAATACAAAAAGGACCATGGCACCCACATTTTCTTTTTAATAGCTTAATTACAGTATAGGCCTATCACAACATTTGATTTTGTATCTAATGTTTATTTATTTATTGATTTTATTTTTATTTCACCTTTATTTAACCAGGTAGGCAAGTTGAGAACAAGTTCTCATTTACAATTGCGACCTGGCCAAGATAAAGCAAAGCAGTTCGACAACATACAAAAACACAGAGTTACACATGGAGTAAAACAACATACAATCAATGATACAGTAAACAAAAATAAGACTATATACAATGTGAGCAAATGATGTGAGATAAGGGAGGTAAAGGCAAAAAAAGGCCATGGTGGCAAAGTAAATAAAGTATAGCAAGTAAAACACTGGAATGGTAGAATTATAATTTGAAGAAAGTTCAAAGTTAAAATATAAATAATATGGTGCAAAGGAGCAAAATAATAAATAAAATAAATAAATACACTAGGGGAAGAGGTAGTAGTTTGGGCTAAATTATAGATGGGCTATGTACAGGTGCAGTGATCTGGGAGCTGCTCTGATAGCTGGTGCTTAAAGCTAGTGAGGGAGATAAGTGTTTCCAGTTTCATAGATTTTTGTAGTTCGTTCCAGTCATTGGCAGCAGAGAACTGGAAGGAGAGACGACCAAAGGAGGAGTTGGCTTTAGGGGTGACCAGAGAGATATACCTGCTGGAGCGCGTGCTACAGGTGGGTGCTGCTATGGTGACCAGTGAGCGGAGATAAGGGGGGACTTTACCTAGCAGGGTCTTGTAGATGACCTGGAGCCAATGTGTTTGGCGACGATTATGAAGCGAAGGCCAGCCAACGAGAGCGTACAGGTCGCAGTGGTGGGTAGTATATGGGGCTTTGGTGACAGAACGGATGGCACTGTGATAGACTGCATCCAGCTTGTTGAGTAGGGTATTGGAGGCTATTTTGTAAATGACATCGCCGAAGTCGAGGATTGGTAGGATGGTCAGTTTTACGAGGGTATGTTTGGCAGCATGAGTGAAGGATGCTTTGTTGCGAAATAGGAAGCCAATTCTAGATTTAACTTTGGATTGGAGATGATTGATGTGAGTCTGGAAGGAGAGTTTACAGTCTAACCAGACACCTAGGTATTTGTAGTTGTCCACAAATTCTAAGTCAGAACCGTCCAGAGAAGTGATGCTGGACAGGCGGGCAGGTGCAGGCAGCGATCGGTTGAAGAGCATGCATTTAGTTTTACTTGTATTTAGGAGCAGTTGGAGACCACGGAAGGAGAGTTGTATGGCATTGAAGCTCGTCTGGAGGGTTGTTAACACAGTGTCCAAAGAAGGGCCAGAAGTATACAGAATGGTGTCGTTTGCGTAGAGGTGGATCAGAGATTCACCAGCAGCAAGAGCGACATCATTGATGTATACAGAGAAAAGAGTTGGCCCAAGAATTGAACCCTGTGGTACCCCCATAGAGACTGCCAGAGGTCCGGACAGCAGGCCCTCCGATTTGACACACTGAACTCTATCAGAGAAGTAGTTGGTGAACCAGGCGACGCAATCGTTTGAGAAACCAAGGCTACTGAGTCTGCCGATGAGGATGTGGTGATTAACAGAGTCAAAAGCTTTGGCCAGGTCAATGAATACGGCAGCACAGTATTGTTTCTTATCGATGGCGGTTACGATGTCGTTTAGGACCTTGAGCGTGGCTGAGGTGCACCCATGACCAGCTCTGAAACCAGATTGCATAGCGGAGAGGGTGCGGTGGGATTCGAAATGGTCGGTAATCTGTTTGTTGACTTGGCTTTCGAAGACCTTAGAAAGGCAGGGTAGGATGGATATAGGTCTGTAGCAATTTGGGTCAAGAGTGTCACCTCCTTTGAAGAGGGGGATGACAGCAGCTGCTTTCCAATCTATGGGAATCTCAGACGACACGAAAGAGAGGTTGAACAGGCTAGTAATAGGGGTTGCAATAATTTCGGCAGATAATTTTAGAAAGAAAGGGTCCAGATTGTCAAGCCCAACTGATTTGTAGGGGTCCAGATTTTGCAGCTCTTTCAGAACATCAGCTGAATGGATTTGGGAGAAGGAGAAATGGGGGAGGCTTGGGCGAGTAGCTGTGGGGGGTGCAGTGCTGTTGAATGCAGTAGGGGTAGTTAGGTGGAAAGCATGGCCAGCCGTAGAAAAATGCTTTTTGAAATTCTCAATTATAGTGGGCTTATCGGTGGTGACAGAGTTTCCTATCCTCAGTGCAGTGGGCAGTTAGGAGGAGGTGTTCTTATTCTCCATGGACTTTACAGTGTCCCAGAACTTTTTAGAGTTTGAGTTGCAGGAAGCAAATTTCTGTTTGAAAAAGCTAGCCTTGGCGTTTCTAACTGCCTGTGTGTATTGGTTTCTAACTTCTCTGAAAAGTTGCATATCGCGGGGGCAGTTCGATGCTAATGCAGAACGCCACAGGATATTTTTGTGTTGGTTAAGGGCAGTCTGTTCTGGGGTGAACCAAGGGCTATATCTGTTCCTGGTTCTACATTTCTTGAAAGGGGCATGCTTATTTAAGATGGTGAGGAAGGCATTTAAAAAAAATAACCAGGCATCCTCTACTGACGGGATGAGGACAATATCTTTCCAGGATACCAGGGCCAGGTCGATTAGAAAGGCTTGCTCGTTGAAATGTTTCAGGGGTTTGACAGTGATGAGTGGAGGTCGTTTGACCTCTGAACCATTACGGGTGCAGGCAATGAGGCAGTGATCGCTGAGATCTTGGGTGAAAACAGCAGAGGTGTATTTAGAGGGCACGTTGGTTAGGATGATATCTATGAGGGTGCCAGTGTTTTCGGCTTTGGGGTTGTACCTGGTGGGTTCATTAATAATTTGTGTGAGATTGAGGGCATCAAGCTTGGATTGTAGGATGGCTGGGGTGTTAAGCATGTCCCAGTTTAGGTCACCTAGTAGCACGAGCTCTGAAGATAGATGGGGGGCAGTCAGTTCACATATGGTGTCCAGAGCACAGCTAGGGGCCGAGGGGGGTCTATAGCAGGCGGCGACGGTGAGAGACTTGTTTTTGGAGAGGTGGATTTTTAAAAGTAGAAGTTCAAATTGTTTGGGTACAGACCTGGATAGCAGGACAGAGCTCTTCCTAAGCCAAGACTTCCTAAGCCAAGATTCAGACACAGCTAGGACATCCGGGTTGGCAGAGTGTGCTAAAGCAGTGAATAAAACAAACTTAGGGAGGAGGCTTCTAATGTTAACATGCATGAAACCAAGGCTATTACGGTTACAGAAGTCATCAAAAGAGAGCGCCTGGGGAGTAGGAGTGGAGCCAGGCACTGCAGGGCCTGGATTCACCTCTACATCCCCAGAGGAGCAGAGAAGAATGAGTATAAGGGTACGGCTAAAAGCTATAAGAATTGGTCGTCTGTGACGTCCAGAATAGAGAGAAAAAGGAGCAGGTTTCTGGGGGCGATAAAATAGCTTCAAGGTATAATGTACAGACAAAGGTATGGTAGGATGTGAATACAGAGGTAAACCTAGGCATTTAGTGATGATGAGAGAGATATTGTCTCTAGAAACATCATTGAAAACAGAAGATGTCATAGCATGTGTGGGTGGAGGAACTGAGAGGTTGGATAAGGTATAATGAGCAGGGCTAGAGGCTCTACAGTGAAATAAGCCAATAAACACTAACCAGAACAGCAATGGACATTGCATATTGACATTGAGGAGAGACATGCTTAGCCGAGTGATCAAAGGGTCCAGTGAGATTCAGACAGCTAGCCGGGCCATAGGTAGCAAGCTGGTGGAAGATGGAGGGAGGTCTGTTTTTAGCCACCTCGTGCGTTTCCGTCTGTGGGTTAGTGGGGTTCCGTGTGGAAGGGGGGACCAGTCCAAGTTGGCAAAATAGTTAGTTATAGTGGCCCAAGAAAAGTGTACGATAGACCTATTCAGATCGCAGCCGATAAGACAGCTAACGATTAACGATTAGTGGGCCGCAGATGGGCGTTCAGGTTACGTCGCGACGGAGGGGCCAGTTGGATAACTCCCTCGGGCAGATAACGTCGGTGGTCCAGTCGTGAGGGCCCGATGGGGCTCCGCATCGGCAGTAAAGAGGGTCAGGATAGGTGATCGTAGCCCAGGGGACACTTCAGCTGGCTAGCTCAGGAAAAGCCCACGAGTGGCTGACGGAACTCTTCAGCTGGCTAGCTCCGGGATAATGTGTGTTAATTCCGGGACCGACGTTGCCAATAGTCACTCAGGTAGCAGCTAGTTAGCTGCAAGATCCAGGTGTAAATGTCCTGAACCTGCGGTAGAAATCGGGAAAAGGAGAGAGAATAGGTCCGGTATGCTCTGGTCTGAGTCGCGCTGTACAAAAACTGCTGATAGCTTTTCGAGCTAACGGATAGCTGAGGACAGCTAACCGTGGCTAGCTGAACTCCAACGTTAGCCAGTGAAAATGGCTAACCTCTGGCTAGCTTCTGTTGTGGATTTCGGATTTGAGGTAAATAATACTTTCTTTTTTAAATTGGTGAGGCGGGTTGCAGGAGAGTGCTTTGAGGTTGAGTTTTAGAAGAAAAAAAAAATGTAAAAAGATAATGCGAAGAAAAATATGTAAATATATATATACACGGGACACGACAAGAGGAGGGTAAAGGACGTCTGAACTGCTACGGCATCTTGGAATGCCAATGATCGTAAAAATGTATGAAAAACTAAAATTAGCTTATTTGTTTTAACTTTATGCCTAACCTTAAATTATCAATGTATCCAAATGTGGAGCACTTATCTACATTTTAAGAGAAGTTGATGCTGTGCGTATTTCTCTTCAATGTCGCATGAAGCTTGGACTAAGTTATATTTAGTGAATGATCTAAAGACATGGGCGTGACAAGTTGTTTCAAGTGTTCTGGCTTGTGTACATGCTTAGCCTTCAAGTTGTAAATGGGAGGGTACCAGTGAACTTGATGGTTCTAAATAAGTGCAGGAAGTGGCCTTGTGTTCACTGTAAATCATTGATGTTAAGAAGAGAGAGCAGTTTACTTCTGCAGGACTCAATGGGTAAGCACAATATTCATGTTAAATTAACATAATTTAGCTGCTGATAGTGTTAATAGTCTTTTTAATGGATAGATCTATGGACAGGGTTTTTCCTTGTGCTGTATATTTCAAATCTGTGAATTGTTATTGTTTAGTACTCATGGATCACTTATGAGAGCCATAAGCTAACCTTCTGTGCTACCAGCTACGTCCTTTAGCAAGCTTTGATATTTGGTCTACACATAGGATGTTGATCAAAGGACACTAGAAAGTAAGAAAGTAGTTTGTGTTATTAATATGTAATAACCATTTTTTATGTATTACACATGGTTGATGTGCTGTATTACTCTCAGATGCACGTGATTTGGATGCACATTGTAGAATACAGAATACATGTAGAATGTAGAATACATGGTCTTCTGTCTATAGGTCATAGTGGCACTCTCGGGATATTTGTCCGTGACGGTGTGACCCCTTTCATTGTTCCATGGTGCTGGGGGGTGGAAAGTCCCTCCAACAGCCAGCACACGGTCTGTGGCCCTGTGGGCTGAGAGGCTGAATGTATGAGGGCGTCGTCCAATCAGCCGCTCCGCCTCAGAGAGGAGGAAGTAGCTTCTCAGTCACGTCAGCCAATGTGGATAGTGGGCCCCGAGACGAGGCCCTCCGGAAATGTGCCGCTGGGTCTCAGCATTCAGGCAGCGCCTCAGACGGACAGCCCCACCAAGCTCTACCAGGAGTATCTATCTATTTATCAGTACAGTAGCACACTCTGTCTGTCTGTCCCTGTCTTCTGTACGTCCGTCTGTCTGCTCAACCTGTCGGAAATAACATGGTAGCGAGGACTGCCTTGCACCACCCATGGCTGTGTCAGTGAGAAAAAAGAAGTTGTTTGTCCTTGGAAGCAAGCCCAGCGTGAGAATGTGTTGGGAACGGGATTTCATGTAAGTGTGAGGCATAAGACTTTCCTACTTACTCAGTTTTTGTATATTTGGTGATGCAGTGAAAGAGAAAGACTTGAAGTCAGGTGCCAGTGAGATCATTCATGACAAGTAGCCCTACCAGTGTGGAAGAGGATGGCTATCATGGTTTCAACTATCAATCTTTCTCACCAATGACTGTATGATGGTCAACAAACACTGATATGTCATCAATTTAACTGCTGGACAGCTTATTTTATTGGGAGTTATAAAGCAAAGGTGTTTGCAACTGTTTAAACACAGTCATATTGAAAATCCTGTTTACAGGAAACAAATTTGCACTCAAGGGCACTCCCATTCGTGAACACACACTTTTACTTGATCACTGTGTTACTCTGATTGTGATTAACATATTCAGGAAAGTAAAAGGGACGCATCCCCTAAACTAAAGCGCTTAGTCCTGAATCTAAACTAAAGCTCTTAGTCCTTAATCTAAACTAAAGCTCTTAGTCCTGAATCTAAACTAAAGCTCTTAGTCCTGAATCTAAACTAAAGCTCTTAGTCCTGAATCTAAACTAAAGCTCTTAGTCCTGATTCTCTAATGAGAAGAGCTGGTGCTTGTTTTGTCATGTTGCTGCTTTTCTACAGTATTTATTATTCTGGGTACGCACTGCTTCTCTCTTTTCTCATATTATTAAACTGTGTGGAGTCTGTCATCAGAGTGACAGCTTCCTGTCGGGAGGCCATGCTCATATTAGGAGACAGGAAGTGATGCAGGGGAAAGCCAAGCTCCCCCAAAAAGCAGAATGAGGTTGTTGCTGCTACAGGGTGGCCTACCATGAGTGAATGCTGAAAGAAATGCACATACTATGTTTAGTCGGAAACTTTGTTGACCAGGGGAACAGAAACCCATTCACCTGTGAATTCTTTTTTTTTTTTAAAGGCCCAGTGTTGTCAATGTAATTGTCCTTTGTTGTATATATATTTCCACACTATGATTGGAATAATACTGTGAAAATGATGATAATGCCCTCTTTGTGTAAGACCTGTTTTGAAAAGACCGCCTGAAAGTTCAACCTGTTTTGGTGGGATGGAATTTCAGGCCTTCCTGGTGTCCTCACCAATAAGAAAGAGTTCCAAACCTCTCTGCCAATAACAGCAATTTTTTCTGTTTTCCCCTCCCAACTCAGAACATTCCCAGACGGTCCTAGCAATATTATTGTTTCTATTTAAGTTTCTTTTTGACCATTTTATTTGAAAACAATCACAGCAAAGTACTTAATAGTTACCTAGAAATGATTTGATATTGAGATAAAAACAGCTTCATTGGACCTTTTACGACAGAAAATCATCATGTTCCCTACATGGCCTTGCTTACTCCACTTCCTCTGTGGAGAAGGCCTACACCTTTAGACTGTCCAACAGCTGTGAGTGTTGTACACCTGTGAGACTATGCTCATCAACGTTCTTCCGACTGTGGTGGAACCAGCTGCAATTCGTTTTTTCATTAACAACTTGGCAATATTGTGATGGGAAATGTATGTCAAAGGTTATGATACAGTTAATGATGCTGATCTTTCGCTCACTGTCCCTGTTATGCTGAGTAGTCATTCAGAGAATGTGTTTTCCCAACACCTGTCACGGATGTCGTAGGGTGTAGACCAAAACGCAGTGGGAAAATGTATACTCATCTTCTTTTTTATTAGTGAAGAAGGAAAAACAAAACAACGTATACAAAAAACAAACGAACTAGACAGTCTCGTCAGGCATACAGCAAAACAAGAAACAATCTCCCACAAAATCCCATGACAAACACATTCCTATTTATAGGACCTTCAATCAGAGACAACGATAGACAGCGGCCTCCAACTGAAGGCCCCAAAACCAATTAGCTAAACATAGAAATACAAACGACTAGACTGAACATAGAAATAAACTAACATAGAACAATAACCAAAACCCTGGACTAATAAATCAAATACCCCCTCTACATGAACACACACAAACACACCCTGAACCACATAAAACAAATACCCCCTGCCACGTCCTGACCAAACTATAAGAACAAATAACCCCTTTACTGGTCAGGACGTGACAACACCTTTGTGGTTGTTTCCATTTTAATGTGTAGATCAGGAAGGAAGGAGTAGTGTAAAGTCTACCAAACACTCTCATGAAAAGGGCAAAATCATAGTTGCATGGGTGAGAGCACACTGAATCGTTCACACTGTATTTTTGAAAAACAGTTTCATTTAGTTTTTCCTCTAGAAACATGGGTTGTGTTGAGTAGTTTGCCGGTAGATTGTTCCAGGCAGCAGTAGGAAGTAGGTTTGAATAATTACCTGGTATTTTATACTTGCCACTCCTGTTTACCATCTGAGTTCCTGGCAAAAAGGAGTTCTATAATCCTAATTAGCATCTCTGTCTCACTAAGCAGGGAGGTTAGAGAGTTCAGAACCCACATGTTTGTGCTGAAAAGCACTTCTTACATTCAAGGTGACTGTGGATTTGGACCCTATAAAGGGATACTTTGAGATTTTTCCCCAGTCAGATGAACTTGTGGATACCATTTTTATGTATCTGTGTCCAGTATGAAGGAAGTTAAAGGTAGTTTCGCGAGCCAATGCTTACTAGCGTTAGCGCATTGACTGGAAGTCTATGGGTATCTGCTAGCATGCTAAAGTATCCCTTTAATCAAGTTTGTTTTGTTGATTATTACTGACGACAAATACATCTGAATATTGTAATATGTCATAGCTCTGATAATGCATTTCTCTCACTTATTATATATAACATACGGTTAACTGCAATGAGTTAGGTGTAATGGAAATTATTCTTCACAC